>NC_020497.1:8628138-8704069 GCF_000184155.1 Fragaria vesca subsp. vesca
AATACCCGAATAAAAATTACCTTTTACTAGCTAAAATTTACTATTTTTACCGTCGTCGTATTTTTCCTCATACGAATAATCCTCCGCACATAATCGTCCCCGAACCCCTCTAGGGACCACTTAAACTATTAACTCAATGATCGAGACGGTAAAATTCTTATTATAATCACGCTAGTAAATAAGGTAAAAATATAAGAGTCGGGATGTGACAAAATATTTATCGAAACATATATAAAAAAAGTTTAACATTCATACCTCATCAACAAGACATGAACTGCTTTTTACCCAAGCTTTAGCTTGCCTTATTGCACAATGTCATTGAAACAATTCTGTTTTTAGAGATTTCCACCTCCCTATCATTGCACTTGTTGTTCGAGGGTAGGCATTCGGAAAATTGGCGAAGTAGTGCTTGAGAACATTATCCCATAATTGCGCTTTCTTTTGATCGGTGCCCTTTTCCGCATCGTGGCTAACAAATCTCCAAGATTTGCACAATTGGAGGTCTTCATCGGCTTCCCAAAGTTTTCTATCGGAAGTAGATCCACCGGCCATGAATTGAAACGATAAAGAAGATGAAAGCTATAGGAGAATGAAAGAAAATATATTTAGAACTATGGATCACAATTTTTTGTGTGGGGTGAAAAAATTATAGGAGGGTGATATGTATTTATAGGATTTGTATAAGCACTTTTATATTTTTTACCGTTGGGAGCTTTTTTTACCCATTGGCAGCTTTTTTACCCGTTGGCAGGTTTTTTTTCTTCTAACCGTTGGGATTGCAACTGTCAAATGACCTAAGCCGTCGATTTGTTTTTTTGAAATGAACCAATGGTCCAGATCAAAGGACCGTTGCATTTGAATTCCTCGGGACGAGCCCAACTGCTGACGCGTGGCCCAGGCGAGCAGGTACGCGACAAAAATGCGTCTGACACCCGCAAGCCGCGCTGCCATTCACCCGTGCGCCGAACGCGCTTGTCTTCTCGCGTACCCCAGCTCCACTTGCGCGCTTCACATGGCCGTCGTCAGCCTTGCGTCATGCAGGGACCACAGATTGGGCTAAGCTGGAGAGGGAAGGCCCGGGCCTTCATTTTCTTTTGCCTGGGTCATGGGTTTGACCCAGGTCTTAACCTAGTGAAGGTTAGGTCATCATTTTTTTCATGGGTGGACTTGGTGATAAGACGTATTTGCACACGCATCAATTAACCCTGTCAACGAATCAGTCGTAGTATAAAGCAAGCAGGGATCGTTCTAAACCGGGGATCCAACTACAGGGTAGATCCATCTAATCTAATGTAAATATCGAAATAAGCATATAGGTTTAAAGGTTTTATGATTTCGGAACAACATTAATAATAAATCCTAAATTACTTCTATACATATATACATGTGATCAACCAACATTCATGCAAACTCAACCAAACAACCATGCAAGAATAAAGAAGACGATTTCTAATCTCATTTAAGTCTACACCGTGAGCAAATATACAACCTAAATTTGATATGCACATAAGTTCCTACGTGGTTCCTATGACATAGACCAACTTAGAATTAGACTACGGGTTTCATTCAACATCGCGACACAACAAGCTCGGCTATATGCTCTACTTATTGGTCACACACATAAACTAATCATGCAATTACGTATCACATAAAGAATTTGATGTGTTTAAGCACAAGTCCAAATCAAACATAGGTAGAAAATCGGTGAAAAAACAAAGACAATGCAACTTATCAACTACGTGTATCAAAGTCGAACTTTGGATGATTAACACATGCAATATCAACTACTTGTATCAACTTCATATGATAATGGAAAAATGCACCGAAAATCTTAAAGTATAAAGAACATAATACTCACGGCATAAAACCTCAAATCATTGATTATAAATTGTAAACTTTAATTCATAACATGGCTCAAAAGTACTTCTATCTCATAGACAAGAATCGAAACATACTTAAGCAAATACCTAAAGCAAACAAAAACAAGAACAAACACATAGCAATCCGAAAATAGAAGATGAAATACACTCTCAAATATCCTACTTGTTCTATTCTTCGAGTGCGCGGAGTCCTAGGCTACGTGCTTTGGACGAATGCTGAAGGTGGGATCGGATTGTGGTGTTTGGAGGTTGATGGAGTTTCGGCAAAGGCTTTTGTGTTATTTGCACGGGTTGATGATGATCTTCTGTCCTTGAAGTCGTGCTTTATATAGAGGAAAAACCCTAGAGAAGTCGGCCACAAAGCCTAAACCAAGTTGGTTTAGGATTCCTAGTTCTTCTCAATTTCGGCAGAATGACCTCCGTCTGATGATTACATCATAACTCCCTCTAGAAAATAGATATTGAGGTTATTCCAATTGATTTGGAAACTAGACTCCCGTAGCTCTCTATCCATATCTGGCACGTTTTCTGATTCATTGTGAGCTGTCCTGGAGAGTCCGTTGAAATTGACAGACGTGCACAAGAATTCTCCCGATTTAATCCAGATTTTCAAGGCTTGGATATTCTTGAAATTCTGCCGAATTTAGATCTTCTTCTCCATATTGGACTTGGTTTGGACCTCTCCTTCATGGACTAGGCTTCGAGGAAAGATGGAATCTTGATCAAGACAGGAATCCTGAGTAAACAAGGGTTTCCAACACTTAGCACAATTTCAACACCAAATTATTCAAATCCGAAAATACTATGTATTCTAATACTAAAAACTACATATTTCTAAATTAAGCAATTATTCTACACTAAACACAAATATAAAACTAAAACAACTAAATAGGAGTTAACAAAGGGTAAATAAAGGGTATAAACATATTAAGAACGTCACACTTTGTGCTCCTATCACTTGGGTTTTTTTTTTTGTGGGTTTTTTTGAGATGGCTTAAGGCCTGTGTCTTCTTTTTGCTCCAAGGGTGGATTTGCTCTAAGCAAATCTAAAAGCACAAACAAAACTCAACCACGACTGATTCGCCACCTGTATATATAGCAGATGTCAACCGGATCACCGCCTTAAAGCAAAACCTCAGCCACCACTGCTTCTCATAGTCGCGACAGGAGCCTAACTCTACTTCGTACAATCGTCGACAACGTTGGAGGAGGACACCTCAAATACGTCTCCCCTACGTTGTTGTGCCGCCGTTGCCTGGTTTTGGGTAACACAAAGCCACCACTGCCACTCCGCGGAACCCTTGGTTTCGCTTGTGGAGGTCACTCCGCGAAACACGGAGGGCTCACCTTACCACCTAAAGCCCGTTCTTAAAGTACTCTATTAATCATCTTAGTTCAGTTGCCAAAGAAAACAGACCAAAAATTTATTTACGTTGGCATAGAGAGAATGTATACAAAGCACTATATGATTGTCTTGTCTTGGTCTGGTGGATGGCTGGATGGCTGGATGTTGAATACGCAAAGCAACAACAACTAATGGTGGTGCTAAATGGAGATAGATACCCTTAATTTGGGGTTATTCCGATCCTTTAGTTTATATTCAAAAATCTGTGTCCAGAACCAAAGCGAATTTGGATTCTTAACTGGTGTGAGTGGTGTCCATATCAAGTCTTGGACTTGGGCTGTTGGAAAGCCACTGCTGTATTCTTTTTCTTCTTAAATATTTTTTTGAATTCAAATCACTTGATTTTATATTGAGACAACAAACAAAACCAAGAGTAGTCATAACATGTCTTTCTGTTACTATATATAGATAGATAAGAAGTAGTAAAGAAAACTTACAATGATGCAGGATATAACTATTCATTTAACATATCATGCTCATTTATTTAGAAGCATAATACTAGCCCATATTCTTCTTAAATTATACTATATACTAAAGGGTGGTTAACTGTTTATATCATAAGCATATGAACAGTGATTTTTTTTTTTTTTTTTTCTTGAAACAAGTAATTTAGATTTTTTTAGATAAGCTCTCTCTCGGCAAAGATTTTTTTGCCCTCCATTTTTGACTTTTCTTCTACATCCTGAATCTTACAAATCAAAATAATTAGAGCATTTCTATTTTGGGTAGAATACAAGATTAGATGTTTTATTTTATAAAAGTTATTTTTGTGATAGCTCTTATACATATGTAGAATATGCATAATGTGGATATTACACCGCTCCAAAGGACGGGTATACTAACCATTTTGCCTCGGTTATTTTTAAGAAACCACAATATTGTCATTAACCTTTGATATATAATCAGTATTGACACGACCCACCTCGAATTTCATTCTGAAACCCGGAGTAAGTCGTGCGGGGACCACCTCCAAGGAAAATTTACCGAAAAGATTGATAAAAACCTCTCTTGAAAATGGACAACCCTAACTCGAAAATTTCAAGTTTACACTCTTAATACAACACGTCCAAACATCACATAATTATCCTTCAGAAATTCTAAACATAATATCAAACGACCGAGCACACCACCGAAATAATATACAATAATCCCAAAGTATTCAGAGCTACTAGACACTAGCGGAAGCAAGAAAACACTAGTAGGTTAAACAGGTAACCTACTGATGAAAACTGACGGAAATGCGGGTGACTATGCCTCGCCTCCTACTAGATCCAACCCGAACTCTACAGACTGGGCAATTTAAAACGAAGGACCCAGGAGAAAACATTTAATAACGTTAGAGTGAGTGGACAAAAATAAAATAATAAATAAAATATTTATGTTTTCCCAAATTAATTTCTAAGGAAAAATCAAATGCATGCCGCAAGCGATAAAACTTTTATCTCATAAAATATCGAGCCTCTCAGACTCTATAATATATGTATGTATTTACACTCGTTCATACTCCTTATATAAATTCATGGGTCTATATAGGGCTACTACGCTCGCGTCCAACGCTCACGTCACGCCTTAATGCGGTGCTACACTACGCCATTAAGGTGGAGAGACAGGTGTATAAATATATGTCCATACCCCCTATATGAATTAAACACTCAAATAGGGCTATTACGCTCACGTCCAACGCTCACGTCACACCATAATGCGGCTATATGCTACGCCATTAAGGTGGACAGACACATATGACTAACTAGCATTTTATATACATACTCTCTCATAAATATATATTTATATCCACCGAAAATCCTATTTTCGGTAACTCTCCAAGAGAAATAAAATCGTCAAAATAAAATGACGTCAAAATGCTCCACAACAATAATTGTTCATTTATGAACTATAACATGCATTTTATTTAAAACAAAGGTCCACTCACAAATTAGGCCTAAGCCTGACGTCGATCTGGGGCCTCGTCTGCTCGAGCCTCCTCACGTCCTGATCCAAAAATAATATTAATTTCCCAACTAACAATCCAATATTTAGTCAAAATAGGCAAAATTACCCGAGAGCCATAAATACGCTCATCATTGCCTAACTCCGATATTCTTAAATCGAAACGATCCGAACTTAAATATCATACTCGGCAGCCGTAAATACAACCTCCCCAAAAATACGACTTAAATCCTACGGCCGGATTCTACATTAATTAACCGCAAAAAATACCACACTTCGGAAATTCATAAACCTATCCAAAACTCATCCAAAAATTTCATAACTCACTTCAATAAACTCCCCTTAATATTCCAAATTTAACAACATTAAAAATCTCCCAACCGGCGGCTCCGTCGGCAGCGGCGGCCGGAGGCCAATTCCGGCGACCTCCGATTTCTATGAAATTTTGACAGAATAATCCTCTCATCATGCTCTACAACTTCCTAACTAGCACAAACATCAATTCCAAGCCTAACTAGGGTAATCGACTAAAAACATCAAAAACGCTCTAGAATTTCAACTTCACCTTTCTCCTTACCTAGCTCAAGAGAGGGTGAGCTGTTTGGAGGGGTTGCTGCACGGGAGGAGGGCTACAAAACGAGCCAAGGATCGCCAGTTTTGGTGGTCGGAGGAGGGAGTTCCGGCGTCGGGAGGCTTAACACAGTCGGACCTCTCGGGCCCGATATCTTCCTCACGGCGGCACTAGGGGAGCTGTCACCGGTCCAGGGATGTAGCTGGGTCGGAGGCCGACCGAACGGGACCGGTGCGACGGTGGTTGGTGGCCGGACGGCGGCGGACAGCCAAGAAGAAAACCGGCGGGGAGAGAGGGCTCGGGTGCGGGAAAACCAGGAGGGAGAGAGAGAAAAAGGGCTGGGCTTTGACCACCCCTTGGCCCGGTTCAACCTTCTTATACCACCCAAATCCAAAATAAAACACCCCGAAAAATAATACCTGAATAAAAATTGCCTTTTACTAGCTAAAATTTACCATTTTTACCGTTGTCATATTTTCTCTCACGAATAATTCCCCGAAATTAATCGTCCCTCAAAACACCTCTAGGACCGATTAAACTATTACCTCAATGACGGAGACGGTAAAATTCTTATTATAATCAAGCTAGTAATTAAGATAAAAATATAAGGTCGGGATGTGACAATTCTCCCCTCCTTAGAAAAATTTCGTCCTCGAAATTTACATACCTGTCATCCGAAGAGATAGGGATACTGCTGCATCATTTGCTCCTCTGATTCCCAAGTAGCTTCTTCTACTTGATGACTCCTCCAAAGCACCTTGACAAGCGGGATTGTCTTGTTCCTAAGCACTTGCTCCTTTCGGTCGAGAATCTGAACCGGTTCCTCTTCATAGGACAAATCCCTCGTCAAACTGATCGGCTGCTCTTGCAGCACATGAGAAGGATCGGCAATATACTTGCGAAGCATGGATACATGAAACACATTATGTATCCTAGCTAACTCTGGAGGCAAAAGTAGCCGATAAGCAAGTGAGCCAACTCGCTCTATAATCTCATAAGGGCCAATATACCTCGGACTAAGCTTCCCACGCTTACCGAAACACACAACCCCTTTCCAAGGAGATAGTTTCAAGAACACCCAATCACCCACTTGGAACTCAAGATCTTTCCTACGGACATCTGCATAACTCTTCTGCCTACTTTGAGCGGCCTTGAGTCTATCTCTGACCACTTTAATCTTCTCATTTGTAACATGGATTAACTCTGGGCCACAAAGCTCTTTTTCCCCCACTTCATTCCAACACAAAGGCGTGCGACACTGCCTCCCATAAAGTGCCTCAAAGGGAGCCATACCAATGGTAGAATGAAAGCTATTATTATAGGCAAATTCCATCAAATATAGGTTTTTATCCCAACTCCCTCTGAACTGCAAGGCACAAGCCCTTAACATATCCTCCAAAGTCTGAATAGTCCTCTTGGACTGCCCATCAGTCTGAGGATGAAAAGCAGTGCTGAAGAGTAATTGGGTACCTAAAGCTGCCTGAAGAGCTCCCCAGAATTTAGAAGCAAATCGTGGATCCCGATCTGACACTATTGATTCAGGAACACCATGAAGCCTCACAATTTCATTCACATAAAGCTCCGCCAATTTATCTAATTTATACTTCTTTCCCACTGGCAAGAAATGTGCAGACTTGGTGAGTCTATCCACAATCACCCAAATACCGTCATGCCCATCACGGGTACGAGGTAAACTAAAAACAAAATCCATGGTGATGTGGTCCCACTTCCACACTGGAATAGGCAACGGCTCAAGAAATCCAGAAGGCTTCTGCCTTTCAGCTTTTACTTGCTGACAAACCAGACATCTACTCACATAAGCTGCAATTTCCCTCTTCATGTTTGGCCACCAATAATAATCCTTCAAAATCCGATACATTTTTGTGCTACCCGGATGAGCAGCATATGCAAAGCTATGAGCTTCCTCCATAATCTCACTCTTCAACTCTTCATTTCTTTTTGGAACACATAGCCGGTTCTTAAACAATAGAGTCCCATCTCTTCTAACTGAAAAATGATTGGCTACGGCTCCATTCGAAGCTCTTTCCATCAATCGAACTACGGAATGATCATTATACTGTGCTTCCCGCACTCTATCAACCAAAACTGGCCTCACATGAAAACTGGCTATCAAAGCACCAACCTCATCTACTGATAAATCCACTCCTGTAGCTCGCAACTCACAAAGAAGCGGAACACAAACCATCTTTATATGAGATAAAGATATGGAGGGATTTCGACTAAGAGCATCAGCTACCACATTAGCTTTTCCAGGGTGATACTCAATAGTGCAATCATAATCATTTATTAACTCCATCCACCTTCTCTGTCTCATATTTAGCTCTCTTTGAGTGAATACATACCGAAGACTCTTGTGATCGGTAAAAATCTGACACTTGGCTCCATAAAGATAGTGTCTCCACAACTTGAGAGCAAAAACTACCGCTGCAAGTTCCAGATCATGAGTAGGATAATTCCCCTCATGCGGCTTCAATTGCCTAGAAGCGTAGGCAATAACTCGATCATGCTGCATCAAAACTCCACCTAGACCACGTCTAGAAGCATCACAAAAAACCACATACTCTCCACTATCATCCGGAAGTGCCAAAACAGGAGCACTTGTTAAGCAATTCTTCAATTCTTGGAAACTTTGCTCACATTGATCTGACCATTCAAACTTAACCCCCTTCCTGGTCAATCTTGTCAGAGGAGCAGCAATCTTTGAAAAATCTTTCACAAAGCGCCGATAATAACCTGCTAATCCCAAGAAACTACGAATCTCCGTCACAGTGGTGGGTCTTCTCCAATTTGACACAGCTTCCACCTTTTGGGGATCCACACTAACTCCTTCTGCCGAAATCACATGACCTAAGAACCCCACTTTATCTAGCCAAAACTCACACTTGCTAAACTTGGCATATAACTGCGAATTTTCCAAAGTCCGCAATATTATTCTTAGATGCTTGGCATGCTCCTTCTCACTTCTTGAGTAAACCAATATGTCATCTATGAATACGATCAAGGTATAGACTAAACACCCTATTCATAAGATCCATGAACGCCGCGGGTGCATTAGTAAGTCCAAATGGCATCACCACAAACTCATAATGACCATATCGTGACCGAAAAGCAGTCTTGGCTATGTCCCCCTCTAGGATCCGCAACTGATGATAACCCGATCTCAAATCAATCTTAGAGAAAACAGAGACACCCCTCAACTGATCAAATAAATCATCGATCCGAGGCAACGGATATTTATTCTTCACTGTGACCAGATTCAACTTCCTATAATCAATGCATAGTCTCATGGTGCCATCTTTCTTCTTAACAAACAACACTGGAGCACCCTATGGAGACATGCTAGGCCGAATAAAACCCTTATCTACCAACTCCTGCAATTGAGTCTTCAACTCATTCAATTCCGCTGGAGCCATTCTGTAAGGTGCCTGAGAGATAGACATAGTTCCAGGAAGTAATTCTATAGAGAAGTCTATCTCCCTTGCAGGAGGCAAACCAGGCAACTCCTCATGAAAAACATCCGGAAACTCCCTTACTACTGGAATATCTTCTAATCCCACAACTCCCATACTTGTATCCACCACATGAGCTAAATATGCTTGACAGCCTTTACTCAACAATTACCTTGCAGCAACAGCGGAAATTATGCAACTAAAAATAACATCTCTTTCCCCTTGGAAAGCAACCTCAAAACCATCTGGACTTCGAAGCACCACTACTTTTTGAAAACAATCTACCATAGCTCTATATGCTTCCAAAAAGTCCATTCCCAAGATCACATCAAACTCCACTATATCTAAAGGAATTAAATCAGCCTCGAAATTAACTCATTCCACTAAAACTTCACAACCACTAAATACCCAATTTATTCTCATCACCTCACCGGAGGGTAGAGACACATGCCACTCGCCTGGAAGAGACGATGATGGCACATTGGCATGGAGGGCAAATCTACTAGACATGAATGAATGCGTGGCTCCGGGATCAATTAAAGTAAAAGCAGGCTGACCAAAAATTAATAACGTACCAATGATGACATCTGGAGAAGTACGACCCTCTTGCTGGGTCATAGCATGCACTCTAGCGCGAGTCATGGGACGTCCACGCTAACCACTTCCCCGCTGAGAGCCACCTCTGATCGAAGCACTGCCCTGGGCACCACTACTAGAGCCTCTAGCTGAAGACTGACCAACTGGCTGAGTAGGGGTGGGGGTCGTCCTCTGAGTCAATAATGGACAATCTCTCCTGAAGTGGTCTTGACTACCACACTCAAAGCACCCAGAAAACTGCTGCTGCCCATAAGAAAAAGTCTGGCTACTGGATGACCCACCACGGAAGCTACCACCAGAATCATACTGCCCAGACTGCTGCCTACCCAACTGACTCCTAGCAGGTCTCCTGTGACGTCCTCTAACCCTGAACCGAGAATTAGAACCTGATCCCCCACTACTGCCACTACTAGCTGAATAACCAGAAGCGGATGATGAAGCAGCTTTCTTGGATGGACCCTGACTGGGGCCATCGAAATCTCGTGGCCGAGCACTATAAATCCCCATAGACTCAATAGCCATGGCTGCATGAACAACATCAAGGAAAGTCGGGTAATAAACACCCGTCATCTTACCTGCAAACACTCCACCAAGTGCCCCAATGAACATCTCCATCCTGGTCCTCTCATCAGAAACCAGATATGACACATGGTAGCTCAGGGAAGTGAATCTCTCCTGGAACTCTATAACACCCTCATCATCCCTCTTCTTCATATTCAGGAAATCCGACTGAATTCTGCTGCAGTGGGCAGGACTAAAATACTGCCCCAAGAAAAGCGTCTTAAACTGCTCCCACGACATATTCAGAGCATCCTCAACATTCCTGCTAGCGAGCGACCCCCAGTGATGTGCTGAATCATCCAGGAAAGTCACTGCCATCTTCACCTTCCTTTCTTCTGGCAAATCTGTGCTCGCAAAAGCCTTTTCCATTTTGTCTGCCCAAGTATAAGCATCAAAGGGTCCCTTGGCACCCTTGAACTCTCTTGCTCCAGCCTCATAAACTTCTCTCCTCTTCACTGTATGAGGGTGTGGCGCTCGATCTATAACATCCCTCAGCATATTTCCAATATCATCAACCAGTCCCCTGACCTCATTGCCCTCTTCGGCATTGGTCGAAGTAGCCACACGGGGTTGCCGTGGGCGCCTAGGAGGCATAGTACCTGAGGAAGAAGAAATTTAGTAGTCCATAAACAAGACTAACACAACAATCACACATACCCAATAACACATAGCATCAAAAGCATAAAATGCCAATAAATCCGCCGCGGTCGGATCATCACTCTATAAACACTACATTCTACTTAGGCAAATATGATAATGACATGGAAGCAGGAAAAGGAAACCTAAAGCTCTGATACCAACTGACACGACCCACCTCGAATTTCACCCTGAAACCCGGAGTAAGTCGTGCGGGGACCACCTTCAAGGAAAATTTACCGAAAAGATTGATAAAAACCTCCCTTGAAAATGGACAACCCTAACTCGAAAATTTCAAGTTTACACTCTTAATACAACATGTCCAAACATCACATAATTATCCTTCAGAAATTCTAAACATAATATCAAACGACCGAGCACACCACCGAAATAATATACAATAATCCCAAAGTATTCAAAGCTACTAGACACTAGCGGAAGCAAGAAAACACTAGTAGGTTAAACAGGTAACTTATTGATGAAAACTGACGGAAATGCGGGTGACTATGCCTCGCCTCCTATTAGATCCAACCCGAACTCTGTAGACTGGGCAATTTAAAACGAAGGGCCCAGAGGAAAACATTTAATAACGTTAGAGTGAGTTGACAAAAATAAAATAATAAATAAAATATTTATGTTTTCCCAAATTAATTTCTAAGGAAAAATTGAATGCATGCCGCAAACGATAAAACTTTTATCTCATAAAATATCGAGCCTCTCAGACTCTATAATATATGTATGTATTTACACTCGTTCATACTCCCTATATAAATTCATGGGTCTATATAGGGCTACTACGCTCGCGTCCAACGCTCACGTCACGCCTTAATACAGTGTTACACTACGCCATTAAGGTGGACAGACAGGTGTATAAATATATGTCCATACCCCCTATATGAATTAAACACTCAAATAGGGCTATTACGCTCACGTCCAACGCTCACGTCACACCATAATGCGGCTATATGCTACGCCATTAAGGTGGACAGACACATATGGCTAGCTAGCATTTTATATACATACTCTCTCATAAATACATATTTATATCCACCAAAAATCCCATTTTCGGTAACTTTGCTAGAGAAATAAAATCGTCAAAATAAAATGACGTCAAAATGCTCCACAACAATAATTGTTCATTTATGAACTATAACATGCATTTTATTTAAAACAAAGGTCCACTCACAAATTAGGCCTAAGCCTGACGTCGATCTGGTGCCTTGTCTGCTCGAGCCTCCTCACGTCCTGATCCAAAAATAATATTAATTTCCCAACTAACAATCCAATATTTAGTCAAAATAGGCAAAATTACCCGAGAGCCATAAATACGTTCATCATTGCCTAACTCCGATATTCTTAAATCGAAACGATCCGAACTTAAATATCATACTCGGCAGCCGTAAATACAACCTTCCCAAAAATACGACTTAAATCCTACGGCCGGATTCTACATTAATTAACCGCCAAAAATACCACACTTCGGAAATTCATAAACCTATCCAAAACTCATCCAAAAATTCCATAACTCACTTCAATAAACTCCCCTTAATATTTCAAATTTAACAACATTAAAAATCTCCCAACCGGCGGCTCCGCCGGCAGCGGCGGCCGGAGGCCAATTTCGGC
The DNA here is from genome assembly GCF_000184155.1 of Fragaria vesca subsp. vesca. NCBI lineage: Eukaryota > Viridiplantae > Streptophyta > Magnoliopsida > Rosales > Rosaceae > Fragaria > Fragaria vesca. The sequence goes on from NC_020497.1 coordinate 8,640,832, forward strand.
GACGTCCGATTCCTATGAAATTTTGAAAGAATAATCCTCTCATCATGCTCTACAACTTTCCTAACTAGCACAAACATCAATTCCAAGCCTAACTAGGGTAATCGACTAAAAACATCAAAAACGCTCTAGAATTTCAACTTCACCTTTCTCCTTACCTAGCTCAAGAGAGGGTGAGCTGTTTGGAGGGGTTGCTGCACGGGAGGAGGGCTACAAAACGAGCCAAGGATCGCCGGTTTTGGTGGTCGGAGGAGGGAGTTCCGGCGTCGGGAGGCGTAACACAGTCGGACCTCTCGAGCCCGATATCTTCCTCACGACGGCACTAGGGGAGCTGTCACCGGTCCAGGGATGTAGCTGGGTCGGAGGCCGACCGAACGGGACCGGTGCGGTGGCGGTTGGTGGCCGGACGGCGGCGGACAGCCAAGAAGAAAACCGGCGGGGAGAGAGGGCTCGGGTGCGGGAAAACCGGGAGGGAGAGAGAGAGAAAAAGGGCTGGGCTTTGACCACCCCTTGGCCCGGTCCAACCTTCTTATACCACCCAAATCCAAAATAAAATACCCCGAAAAATAATACCCGAATAAAAATTACCTTTTACTAGCTAAAATTTACCATTTTTACCGTTGTCATATTTTCTCCCACGAATAATTCCCCGAAATTAATCGTCCCTCAAAACACCTCTAGGGACCGATTAAACTATTAACTCAATGACGAAGACGGTAAAATTCTTATTATAGTCAAGCTAGTAATTAAGATAAAAATATAAGGGTCGGGATGTGACAAGTATAACAGCTGGGTATAATTTGTATTAATAATATTCTATGAAGTATATATCAGAAACATTTCTATCAATCAATTACCCAATTGACCAGTTTTATAACGTTGTTTTTGGATAAAGTAATTTTAATGTCCATAGAAATTTTAAAATTATGGGAATTACAATTTCATGAATTTTGTGATAGCTCTTATACATATGTGGAATATGCATAATGTGGATACTACACTATGCCAAGACGCGGGTATACTAACCCTTTTGCCTCTGTTATTTTTAAGAAACCACAATATTGTCATTAACCCTAGATATATAATCAATATAACAGCTGGGTATAATTTGCATGTATAAGATTCTATGAAGTACATATCAGAAACATTTCTATCAATCAATTAACCCATTGACCAACTTCATAACGTTGTTTTTGGATAAAGTAGAAATTTCAAAATCATGGGAATTACAATTTCATGAATTTAAATCCTATTAATTGAGAATTTCATTATTTGAATTTCATGATGTATCCAAAGAAATTTTAAAACCATTAGAATTACAATGCCATGAATTTAAATTCTATTTAATTAAGAATTTCATTATTTGGATTTCATGATGTAGAGTTTTAAAATAACAAGAATTTGTATTCAGACTAACCTTAGTTAAGGGAATTGACAAATGACGCTTGTTTTGTGAGGAATTCAAGTCGGGAATTTAAGCTCCTAAATTTCACGATTATTTTTCAGTGAAAATTGCTAATTTCATGGGATAAGTATCCAAACGAGGGAAACCGTCCTAAGAAATTGAGAATTCATCATGTTTGATTAAATTCTCAGGAATTCACCCATATCCAAACACACCGTAAATGTATACACCGCGCCAAGGCGCAGGTATAATTCTAGTATTTCACTATTATACATTATTTGAAATAAATAGTGAATAGTTAAGTACAACCAAGCGAAACTGAATCTTGTGACTTGTTTTGTTGCAACAAAGACCATCCAAAGCAGTAGGAGCAAATCAAATGCACATCGCCAACAACTTGTGTACGTGTATATATGAATCGAACAAATTAATTTAAGTAAAGCTCGAGGTGAGCTTGAAGTACAGGTGAGCTCGAGCAGCTGATCAAATGTATATATAATTAGCACCAGAAATTCCATACAGCAGTCTTACCAAAAGAAACACAGATATGAACAATCTTTAATCTTTTATATTAAAACAACTTCATCACATGTTTTTCTGTACGTTCCATACATATTTTGCTGCCATCTTTCATGCATGACTCTCTATTTTTATCGATCATTAGATATTTAAAATATAGAGATGGAGGACATGAGAAATAATGCCCAGTAAATAATTTGACAACTATCAAAATAAAAAATACAATGAAAGAGCTACTTAAGACTCAAGAGTAACACCAATCGTATCTTAAGAGTAACACTAAAATGTGTCAATTAAAGTAGCCTTTATAAGTGGTAAATAAGTAACAACATTGGTGTCACTCTGCTTCATACATAATCCCCTATAATCAGTGATTTAGAGTTTAAACCAAGTACTCAGACATTCTTCCCCTTGGGAAAACAATGTTTATGTTCTTATTATAGTATCATATAATTTCTCACATTGGTATTTTCGTTTCTTATTATATTATGAAATGTTACCCAACTGAAAGTCAGTCACTCTTGTCCACCAAAATTACAAAGCTGAATGAAAGCCCCCAACCTAAAAGGAAAAGGAATTGCTGAAGGAGATTTATGGATATGAGGAAGTGACAAAGGGTGTTGACAAGTGTCATTTGCATGGCCTTATACCAGATATTCAAAATCCATCCTTTTTCTTCCCTAGTTTCCTCAATTCATCTCCCAACTTCTCTCCCTCTCCCTCCAAATCAGTCTCTTTCTCTTCTCAAACTTCTCAAAGTTGCTCTCTTTCTTATCAAAGCTTCCATCTTTCTCTGCTGCCATGGCAGTAGCGGAGCTCTCAACGCCTTCATACACCACCACCCGCCTTGTCCACCCATCCAAGCTCTCCTTCTCAGCCACCCATCTCCGCCGTGTTGCTTTTCCACCTCTCTCTCGCACCCAAAACGCTCGAGTCTCTTGCTCTCTTGCACCCAAGTAACAACCTTTTTTTACTCTTTCTTTTTTACTTGTTTTGGTTTAATCTATAGTTGTGGTAATTCTGTTGTTTCTTGATTTCAGTCAAGTCCAAGCTCCTGCTCCTACGCTAACTGAAGACCCCAAGAACAAACTCGAGTGTTATGGCGTGTTTTGCCTCACCTATGATCTCAAAGCTGTAAGCTTTCTTCGTTTTCTGATCTGGGTTTTTGCTCCATTATTATTATTTTTTTGTTACATGAGTATGCACGGGTGGTGTTTGTCATTATGCCTATTCCAGTTTGAGTTACCCGAATGTATTGACTTTTGTTTTACCAATTAGTACAACTTGCTCTGTTTTCCATTTTGTTTGTTATTCTATGAGCTGAGGATCAGTTTCTCTGTGAATCAAATTTAATACTGTACTGTTTCATTGTCAATGACACAAATCGAATGCTTATATGCTAGTTAATACTGCCTTTTGCTGCAACAAAAGCCATTTACTTTGAAAATATCCGAAGCGAGGTTTAGTGTAACATTCATGACTACATGATGATTTGTTGATATGCGTGACTATCAAGATAGTTCTTTTCACTATCTATGTGTGTAACTAATAACTGCGATTCAATGATCACAGGAAGAAGAGACAAAATCCTGGAAGAAAATGATTAATATTGCGGTCTCTGGTGCAGCTGGGATGATTTCTAATCATCTACTATTCAAAGTAAGTGTTTGTTGCAACTAAATTTCAGACTCTGTTTTTTTTTTCTTGGTGTCCATCACCGGCAATTCTGGAAGTTATATGGAAAATAGAAAATGGAGATGATATAAACATTCCTAGCATGTAGTTCCAAAGTATCTGTTGCAACTAAACTTCAGACTCTTTTTTTGATCACATATTACAACTTCGTGTGTCGAACTTACAGCCTCCCACTTACTAAGGGGAGACTATGCCGCTAGACCAGATGATACTGGGCACCTTCAGACTCTTTTACTGGACTTTTTCTTGTATTTTTTTTTTTTTTGGTTTGGGGGGGGTTGGTTCTGAATAGTGACTGTCTGGAGCTTATTACTGTTAAATGAACATGGAGAGACTGTAAAACATACTTAGCTTGAATCATGTGCCAATGTCAACTGACAGGAGTTTGATCTTACTTTTATTCACTAAGGGGCATTATGGTGTATCTTCAGTTGGTTCTCAATTAGTAGGTAATAAGTAATACCATCTTGCAGCGTGGAGCCTTGGCATATGAGCAACTAAAAATCATGATATGACAGATGCCGTCATTTATATTGATGACTGTTCTTGGCTTAGTGGCTTTTCCTACCCCAGTAACTTTATAATAGAGCTTCCAAAGGCCATGAGCTTTGGATTCAATTCAATCACCACATAGTTAACTTTTGTTTGCAGGAGATGGGGTTTTCTCATCCATTAAATATATAGTGTTGAGGTGCCATCTTCTAGACTGTCAAAAACAACAGAAAAAAATACCTCTTCTCATAGAAAAAAAAGATAAAAGTTATGCCACCGTATATTCGAGAAAAGTTCATAATTTAAATAGAACCTCTTATTTTAATTTTATAAGAATCTGCATTCAACATTTTGCGTATGACTTGCTTATAATCCAGCTTGCATCGGGCGAGGTTTTTGGGGCAGACCAACCCATTGCATTGAAACTACTGGGATCTGAAAGATCATTTGAAGCTCTCGAAGGTAATGTTCTTAATAGTCATTTGTTCTGCAGTGTCAAAAATCCTATATGAAATTCTATAAAATGATGAAATATGTAAAATTAGATTGTTGTTCAACTACTTATAATTGATCATGGCCCTAATAGTTTTGAGGGAAAGTGATACAGGCATGTTGTGCTATCTGAGTTGAAGTTTTTGATATGACTCAAGTAATCAGAGTATTAACTGAGAGACTATACAAAGTAGAGAGGTAGAGTTTACAATGAATACTGTAATATCTTTCAGTGATCTGATTACATAAGTTAGAGACTTACATAATTCAGCTACCAGTCGCCTGGTCTTGTGCTCCATGAGAATTCATGTACCACTAAAATCTGTTCAGCAAGACCCCTGTACTCAGCTTAGTGGATCACTCTGCCACTATCACCTGTTTTGCAGCACAACTAATAAGATCAAAGTGAAAATACAAGAAAACCAGTACCAGACCCCTCTGATGGATTACTAGCTCAATCACATCTACATTGCCATTCAAAGATAATTCTCCATCATTGAAAGTAACCTTTATATTCTTGCTCAGGCAGCTTCGGCATTTCCACACCAAAACCATTATATACCAGCATGCATCGAGGAAAAAGCGCATATATAGCCCTATTGAATATTGATTACATGTTTAAACATCAGTGTTTGACAGAGTATTACCGACCCTATGTTTGAAATTAGAATCAAAATTTCAATGTGTCATGTCTGTGGAGTCTCAGGACTGAGTCCAATTTGGTTTCTATATAGCCACTCTGTCAAAGTGGGATATACCTCTGCTTGGGGATCTTTCTGTGTTTTAGAGTAACAAAATTAAGTAAATATATACTGATCTTAGAAAGAATTTTGGCTAGAATTACAGTGGAAAAGGAGTTAACAAGTATCTAGAGTTAAACTAACTTGCATGAGTTAAAACTGGAGATTTACTATCACTACTAAAAGTGAAGTCATCTAAATTATGAATGCCATATTCCCATGTTGACTGAGAGGACATTTAAATTTTACAGGAGTTGCTATGGAATTGGAGGATTCCCTATTTCCTTTGTTGAGGGAGGTGAGCATAGGTATTGATCCATATGAGGTGTTCCAAGATGTTGACTGGGCTCTACTAATAGGAGCAAAGCCTAGAGGTCCTGGAATGGAACGAGCTGATTTGTTGGACAAAAATGGGCAGATCTTTGCAGAGCAGGTGCCATTATGATAGCACAAATGCTTCTCTTTAATACACAAATTGCTCAAGAATTTTGCTAATATATTATTAATTTCAACGAACAGGGGAAGGCTCTCAATGCTGTTGCATCTCGTAATGTCAAGGTGATAGTGGTTGGCAACCCTTGTAACACAAAGTATGTCCTTATCATCCTTTTATTTTCAGTTCTTATCAGGTGAAAGGATGCAATCTCCTGGATTATTATACTACGCCTGTTACTGATGACTACATTTCTCTATTATGTAGCGCACTAATTTGTTTGAAAAATGCTCCGAATATTCCTGCTAAAAATTTTCATGCTTTGACACGGTTGGATGAAAATAGAGCAAAATGTCAGGTAAAACTTAGCTCGCAAACATTAATTACATACAGATGAATTTGCTTCTCTCTTATGAACAAAAAGAAAAGCTATAAAAATGTGTCTTCTTGTTTTATTCAGCTGGCCCTCAAAGCGGGTGTCTTCTATGATAAAGTGTCAAATGTGACCATCTGGGGAAATCATTCTACCACTCAGGTATTTGAAAGCAATTTAACGTTCTGTTGTAATAGGACGGTTATTTTCTCTTGCTCTTGTTTGAAGACAGAATTATGTAACTCATAACAGGTCCCAGATTTCTTAAATGCTAAAATTGATGGCTTGCCTGTCAAAGAGGTCATCAAGGATCACAAGTGGTTAGAGGAAGAGTTTACACACAAGGTCCAGACGGTAAGGATGTCAAATATGTATTTCAACATCATTCTGCAGAGATGTATGCCCCTCATCATCAAGAACTAATTATAGATTCAAATTTCAGAGAGGAGGTGCCCTCATAAAAAAGTGGGGAAGATCTTCAGCTGCATCAACTTCCGTGTCAATTGTAGATGCCATAAAGTCCTTGGTTAATCCTACCCCTGAGGGTGATTGGTTTTCTTCTGGTGTAAGTTCCTATTTGTTTGATAAGAATGCACATTATACTATTTTATTGTTGTTGTTGTTGTTGTTGTTGTTGTTATTATTATTATAAACTAAACCTTTCTTGAGCAACCATATGATCAGTTCTGTTTCTGAAGGTGACAGAAACTATAATGTTGAAATTTTTTTCATATTTTTTTTTTTTCATTATGATCAATTCTGTTTCTGAAAGGTGACAGAAAACTATAATATTGAAATTTTTTCGCAGCTCATTTTGCTTTTTATCCCTAGTTTTACTGAAATAGAATGGGCTCGGTCTTAAACGTATGTGAGGAAGGTAATCGAAAGAAAAAGATGATGACTTGTTCCTTGTTTAACATTTGCAGCTGTGCGAGATAAAGGTCTCTCATGCACAGTCAAAATATGAAATGCAACAGCTCCATAAGAAGTCTATTAACCAATGAAGTTGGTTTATATTAGATATTACGAACAAAGTTATTAGTTTCAATTATCTTGGGTTTCTTTTAATCTCCAGTTTTTGTTGTCATTCTTTTGTAGGTTTACACCAGCGGAAATCCGTATGGTATAGCAGAGGATATAGTATTCAGTATGCCATGCAGATCTAAAGTAAGTTGATCTTGAGAACTTTCCTTACCTGCTGTTAATGATTAAACATGGACACTTACAATAATTCAATTGTATTCTCCAGGGGGACGGGGATTATGAACTTGTGAAGGACATTAAATTTGACGATTATCTTCTCAAGAGAATAACAAAGGTATTCCCTTTTCTCATCCTTTTATGGACTGCATGCAACACAATAAGAAATGTTATATTGATGGGGTTCAATGAATAAATGAGGAGACATTACCTAAATAGCTGACATCAATTGTCAACAAGGTATGAACCAGAGTAATTCTTAGTATAATTATGATCATAGATAGAAATTCTGTAAGACAGAAAGACCAGTGCAAAAATCAAAATTATTTCATCTTCTTTCCTACATTTTCATAGAGAGAGAGAGAGAGAGCTATTTCCCATCCGCATGTTCAATCAGTCGGCTACTGCTGTGTTTTCGTTCTTTGAATAAATGGCCTCATTTGGTGTTTTGCAGAGTGAAGCTGAGTTACTGGCTGAGAAAAGATGTGTTGGTCACCTAATTGGACAGGTACATATATTATTGCTACAGCATTTTTACTACATGATGATACTCTCCCTTGACTTAAGTTCTTAACTTTCATGCTTATTGCTTTCCAGGGTATTGCTTTTTGTGATCTGCCCGAGGATACTATGCTTCCTGGAGAGATGTAATTGCAGCTAGATAATTCTATATCTTGAAAACATCCACGAACACGAAAGCGACGACAAAGTGCAGATGGATCAAACCATACATTATTTATTTATGTAGAGCAAGTATGAAAACAAATTAGAGGAAATAACATCAAGTCATTTGTCAAATTTTGAGATTGTAATAAGTTATCTGTACTTTGTGCAGGATAGAGCTAAACATTGACATATACATATTTGTAATCGTATGATTGTTTGTTTAGTTGCTTGTGGCCTAAATGTAAGTAGTTACAAACGACTGTATTGAATTCACAAATGATGATATATGATATTGTGAAAATTATACAGCGCACCCGGGTCATCTCCGCGTCCATTTTAAAAAGTCAAAAGTCCGCGTACCATTTAACGGCGGAGATGGACGGGTGCGCGGCGCACCCGGGTGCGCTGAATACGCTCTCTCGGACTTCAAACACTGACTGCATACGAGTATAAGAAGACCAGAAAGTTCAACGTGCCACTTGGAACAGTAACTTTTGATCACAAGGAGTAGTAACTTGACTTGTTTTTCTTTCTTTTTCGTTTTCGTTTTGAAACAGCAGTTCACTCTGGAGCTTGCTCAGTCGTCTTTTGGAGTAAAATGTTCTCCCCAAATATATACTGAAGGAACCAGAAGCTGTTCGTGCAGGTAAGAAGTCAACTTGTTGAAAATCTTAAATGAACTTCCTGAGTGAAATCATGCTTGTTTTCAAGGTAGTATTATATATGTTGTCAATTTGTGTTCCTTCGCTGTAACCAATTAATCAGATTTTTCCTACCCACAAGGTTGTGACTTGTGAAAGAGATGGATCAAGTTGCACTTCAAGGAATCAAGGCTCAGATAATTGACCAAAAAGAATGGCTCAAAATAAAGCATGAGCCTGACTCGGTCTTGAGCTCTTGCAATATGAATCCAGTCAGCTGAAGGAATGCCACATCTTTTGAGCTAGAGTGAGGTGAACGTTGAGATATAGTGTAAAGTACGTACTCCACTGATCACAGTTGCAGGTCCCATGCAAATATCAAATCAAGACACTAAAGACAAGGAAATTTGAAATGGATGAGCGGTTCTAGTGTGCGCGACTTGAGGTCGTCATCTTGAAAGAGAGACTTGAGGTCTTCATTGGCCTGGAATAATCGTGATCTATCACTTTGGAGTTTGGAGTCTTAGAAGGTTATTCTCTTCCCTGCACAGTTCAGGTCTTATAATTGAGGATCTGCTTCTTGCTTGCTAGTTTTATACTTGGTGATTTGAAATGAAGCTTGTCCCCATGGAATCTGGCCTTGTTTTATATTCTCTTCCCATCAAGGTTCTGTTATGTTGTTTGTGTTTCTTGCTAGCTGGTTCTTCCCTAGCCAGTAGTGCCACTAACCCCACAAGGTTGAGAGGGAAAGAGACTGACCGAGTTGCACTTCTAGCCATCAAGGCTCAAATAAAGCATGAACCTACCTCGGTCCTGAGCTCCTGGAATGAATCCAGTCACTTCTGCCAGTGGCAAGGAGTTGGTTGCGGGCGCCGGCATCAAAGGGTGACAGTGTTAGACCTACAGTCCCAGCATTTGGCAGGATCCATATCCCCCCACGTAGGGAATCTAAGCTTTCTCAAGGAGCTATATCTACAAAACAATAGCTTCACAGGTGAGATCCCACCACATATTGGTCACTTGAGGAGGTTGCAGACTCTAAGACTGAACAATAATTCCATCGGTGGTGAAATCCCTGCCAATATATCCAGTTGCTCCAACCTCATTCGACTAGATTTAGGGTACAACAAGCTGGTTGGGAAACTTCCTACCACAATTGGGTCCTTGTCAATGCTCCAGAGGTTTGGTTTTTACTATAACAATCTAGCAGGAACGATCCCACCTTCATTTGGCAACCTTTCATCCCTGACCACGCTTTTGGCTATTGGTAACAATTTGGAGGGAAGTATTCCTATTTCCATAGGGAAACTTACAAGCTTAAAAGTCTTTGCTGTGGGAGAAAATATGTTGTCAGGTGCTGTTCCTGCTTTCATTTTTAACATGTCTTCTCTCACTATGTTGGACTTGTTGGGAAACCAATTCCATGGCAGGCTTCCTTCAGACATGGGCAACACTCTTCCTAATCTCCAAGCCATAGATGCTTCTTTCAACCAAATCACAGGACCCATTCCCATGTCCATATCCAATGCCTCCAATCTTAGACAATTTATTGTTGCAGTAAATGGCTTAACTGGACAAGTTCCCTCTTTACAGAAGCTATATGGACTCTGGGAATTTGTAATTGGCGACAATTATATTGGAAGTGGGAAAGCCAGTGACTTTAGCTTTCTCTCGGATTTGACCAACTCCACACAACTGGGGACTCTTGATTTAACCGCCAACAATTTTGGAGGGATGCTTCCCCTGAGTTTATGGAACTTCTCAATAAGTCTGTCTGCGTTTTCTGTCCTGAATAATAAGATACATGGAAGCATCCCAAATGGGATAGGCAAACTTGTCAACATGGAGATTCTGTATATGGGCGACAATGAATTTAGTGGAAGCATTCCTGCTGATATTGGGAAGCTTCGGAGTTTAGGGAGATTGCTTCTTAACAACAACAAATTATCAGGGGATATCCCTTCCTCCCTTGGGAATTTAACAGAGTTATTCACACTTGACTTGCAAGGAAATGCTCTTCAGGGCATCATCCCTCCGAGTTTGGGGAGATGTCAGAAGCTGCTTCAGTTGCAACTTTCTCAAAACAATCTCAGTGGTGTATTAACTCCACAAGTTTGGAGTCTCTCATCATTAGCATTGGGTTTGAACCTATCTCACAACCACTTGACTGGTTCTCTTCCCATGGAAGTTGGAAATCTAAAAGGTCTGAGTTCTTTGGACCTTTCAGACAACATGTTATCCGGAGAAATTCCAACCAGTATTGGCAAGTGTCAAAGTTTAGAAGTCCTCCACTTGCAAGGCAACTCCTTCCAAGGGACCATTTCATCTTTGGAACCATTGAGAGGGCTTCAATTCTTGGATCTCTCTAGAAACAACCTCTCAGGGGAGATTCCACAATACTTGGAGAGGTTTCAATTGCTAAACTTGAATCTCTCTTTCAATGACTTCCAGGGTGAGCTGCCAGTTGGAGGGGTCTTCAAAAATGCCAGTGCAATTTCCATTGTTGGAAACAGCAAGCTATGCGGCGGTGTTGCTCAACTCCAGCTTCACAAATGCAACTACCCGTTCAAAGGTTCCAAGAAAAAGAGCTCCAAATTGGTAATGTTCATAGTCCCTGGACTTGTGGTGGTCATCTTGGTGGTGCTGTGTTTCCTATATTTTCTTCCATTAAGAAAAAAGCTGAAGAAAGAACCTGCATCAAGCAATTTGGAAAAACTGTCTCAAGTGTCATATGATGCTCTTCTAAAAGCTACTGATGGGTTCTCTTCAGCTAATTTGGTTGGTACTGGTAGTTTTGGGACGGTCTACAAAGGAGTGCTGAATGATGTTGGAACTCTTGTTGCTGTTAAAGTTTTCAACCTCTTACGCCAGGGAGCTTCTAGAAGTTTCATAGCCGAGTGTGAGGCATTGAGAAATATCAGGCATCGAAATCTGGTCAAGATTATTACTGCATGTTCAAGTATTGATTTTCTCGGTAATGATTTCAAGGCTCTGGTTTATGAGTTCATGGAGAATGGAAGCTTAGAGGAGTGGCTGCATCACACTACTGAAACTGAACAAGTAACAGGAGCACCCAAGAATTTGAACTTTCTTCAGAGGCTAGACATAGCCATTGATGTTGCTTCTGCACTAGATTATCTTCATAATCATTGTGAAACGCCAATAGTTCATTGTGATCTCAAACCAAGCAACGTCCTTTTAGATAAGAAATTCACTGGACATGTTTCTGATTTTGGACTAGCGAGGTTCCTAACCGATAACATTTCTGATAATCAAACACAATCCCTTGGACTAAGAGGGTCCATTGGCTATGCCGCACCAGGTAATCATCATTCCACTATTTCGTTTGTTCTCTAAAAATTGCTGGTTCTGTTTACTGTCACTTCACATCTAACACACTTCAAATGTAAAAGAAAATGAAAAAATAAAAATCCACTACTTGCATTTGTAGTAACACTGATTTTTGAATCGTAGAGTACGGAATGGGAAGTGAGGTGTCAACAGATGGGGATGTGTACAGCTTCGGCATCCTGTTGTTAGAGATGTTCACAGGAAAGAGACCTACTGACGACATGTTTAAAGACGGCTTGGACCTTCATGGTTTTGGTAAGATGGCTTGCTCTGACGGCGTTGCAAAGATTGCAGACTCGATGCTTCTTCAAGAAGACATTGTTGGTACAAGCATGATGAAAACTCCCAATCAGCAATGCGTGAGAGCTGGAAAAATTGAAGAGTGCTTGAGTCTGATCTTTGGAATTGGGATTGCTTGCTCTGCTGAATCACCAAGAGATCGAATGGATATTAGTGATGCTGCAGCTGGATTGCTTTCTGTAAGGAAAGTTCATGTTGCATAGGAAGTTAGGAACAACTAATGATACTCTTTTATGTATTGCGTCTTATTATTTCGCTGTTTTATGTGAACATTAGAACTGCGCCTGAAGTGTAAGTGTTAACCTTCTAATGGGCATCAGTTAACTTTTGGCAACTCACTCATTTGGTCACTACAGTTTCCACCATCCAGTGTGCATACAAGTTACGTAGAAAGGCAAGTAGCAAGTCTAATATATAAACTCCGAACACATTCTGCACAAAACCTGCTCTATCTCCATTTACAAGATTGTGAAACAGTTTAGGCAATTACACATTTACACAGCTAGACGTACAAGACCACCTTATCACCACTACACTCATGTTGAACTTAAAAATTTTCAATACATACGAGCTAGTTCTAACAGACCCCAACAATTGGGTGTAGTAGTATCACACAAGTCATTTATCATGAATTGAGGGAGAAAACGCAGACAAATCATCCAGCATTGAGTTCATAAATTGCACCACCAAATAAGGGAGACGTATTAGAACACACCATTATATGTTTGTAAACTAACTACAATGAAATGAATATCTAGAACAATAATTCAGTTTTACATTAAGTAAAACAAATTAAAGCAGTACAGTCCTGGAACTATAGTATGAGAAAAGGAAGTTTACTAAACAGGAGTCCAGAAGTCAGTATACTGATTTACTAAATATTGAATCATCCTGCACTAGAGCAATTGTGCTACCAAGTCAATAGCCCAGGTCTAATGCTCCTAACAAAAGCATCATCACTTGGCATATATGTAGCTTCCCATTTTGAAACTGATGGAAATAAATAAGACCCAGAAGAACATGAATAAAACCCAGCCCCGCATCACCACAGAACCTGTCTTGCCTGAGACTGAGCCGCCCATTGGTACCAGGTTGGAAGAATTGACATCACTTTGAGGCAGCTGAACAGAAAACACAAGGTTGACAACCCCATCCTTGCCAATAGACCACTCCACCCTGTTGTCGCTTGAAGTAATGTCTCTTATTCTGATCATGCCAGCATGAACTGAACTTGAGGATGCTACTTCAGAATTTAACCGAAGGATGGCATCTTTAGCAGGGAACTCAGAAGCAAATGCAGGAGGAGCAGGTATACTGCCCAGCATGTGACTCGCCTTTGTGATGAATGGAAACTTGCCATCTGCACCATAAATAAGAAGCAAATTTCAAAAAGGGAAGCAAGTACAATGACGGGATGAAAGCAAGTCTAAAATACTCTTAAAGCTTTGAAGTCTTTATACGTATGAGATTCTCAGAGAGCTAATATGCTAGCCTTCTGGGCTGAAAGCGACATATACCTGATCCAAATTGCATGTCTGGCTTTTGCTTTGATGAGGATGCATCATTGACATCATGTGCCTCTACAAGATGTTGACTTCCCGTGGATAGTGGCTCCATTTCACCCATAACAGACTGCTACAGAATAGTGAGTTAGTTAAATGACGATACTCAAAATTCAAACAGTAGGAAAAAACAGTAGGAAAAACAACATTCCTAGTCTTACCTTCTGCTCAACCAGAGGCTCACTAGAAACAGTATTTTCATTTCCCAGCATTTCACAACAAGAATCAAAATCAATGTACTGAGAGATGTCATCATCTGCATCAAAGTATGTAAGGTACTCATCAAGCATATCAAAACCTTCAGGATTTGGTTCAACTGGATTGGCTGGAATAGAAAGATCATTAGTTTCTAAGAATTGCCCATCACCAAATGTTGGATTTTCAGCAGCATTTAAAAATGGATCATTGAGCGAGTAGCTGACATCCACAGGATTCATATTATGGCTTGGTTCACCATAGTCTTCATCTTTGACCACTTTTGTTTCCGTCTCATAATACTCCGGTAAGTTGAAGAACTTCTGGTTGTCATGATACTCCGAAGTTAAGAATTCAACTTTGACTGGCTTTGCAACCATCTCATTATTCTCTGGTAAGTCGATGTACTTCTGGTCTTCGCAATATTCCAAAGTTTCCCCAGCGCCTACTGCAGTCATAGCAGCATCTTCAACAAAGTCCCCATATTGCTCAATATAATTGCTCGTCTCCCCACGATAGAAATTCAAAGGACGAGGAGCACTCTCAGGAACACCTGTGTTAATATTCTGGGTAAAAAAAAAAAAAACATTACTGTTAAACATGGATCAAACATAACCCAAAATTGAGAAGTTAAACATAATTATCACCAGCAGCAAGAACTCATCACAATTACAGTAGCAGATCCTGGCAAAGATGGAGCGTGCTTGATGTATTCTATAACAAACTATTAATGCAACTCCATAAACCATATATTACTACAAGGCCATGATGAAGAAGATGCAGTCAACCAGATAGCACGGAGTATTGGCTGATTCTCAGTTTAACTTTCCTTTTTCGCAAGAGGCCACCACAAATTCACTCTAGCGATCCAGGGATAAATGGGGCGCGCTCAACATGTTCTATAGTGAATTACTAGTACAAGTACATAATCATATAATACAACAAGACCATGATGAAGGAGAGGTGGCAGATCCTTTTCAGTTTTGACTAATACACTGTTATGCTAGTCCTTAGTCAGTTCCAACATCATGCTTCATAAACAGTCAGGCAGTAATTTCAATTTGATTATGTCAGTAAAAACTACTTCTCTATCATTGGACTATTCTGATTGACATTAACCATTTACCAACAAAATGATGGGGAGGACTACAAACATAATAATTAGGGGAGGGACCATGACTGACAACACTTTCCTGATGTAGAAAAGGAATAATGTACCGAGAGTTGGATCAACTAAGGATACTTCTATAAACTAGAAATAACCCAGAGGTCTGTTATTAGTAGGCAAAAGAGGCTAGTGCCATCATCCTTCTGTGTACAATGATTTAAGTATTATAGTGGTCTGCATATTTCTCAAGGTTCTGACCCATAAAAAAATTTGACATTTGCATGCATATAATATGTATGAGATTGAATGTTTCTAATGATATATCTACCATTCAGAACAAGATAACAGGATATGTTAACACTTCAACAGCCTTATGTGCTTTATTAGAAAGAGAAAAAAGACGGAAACTCAAACTTCCAATTACGTCAGCAAAGCCTCTTTATCAATTTTTTTATAACACAGTTCGATGACTAAAAACCATATGGAGATTGTATGTCAGCTGGAACCTCAAAGACTACTACCATAGGAGCACAATATATTTAGTGATCATCTAAACAATCAGTTTGAAACCGACTTGTTGCGATTTCACAATCTAGCAAGGCCTCATCTAGAAACTATATTCATAACTGCAAACTTGAATATGGCAAGACAGAACACACATGAGACGCTCGATGACCATGTAAATTGAAAGTAGTGCAAAGCTGAAAATAGTGGGTTTAGTATACTCCACCTTCATGCAAAGCATTTAATACTACGGGTTATACCTACTGTAATATTTCAACATCAAATACTCATTGGATGAAATTCACCTATGAGAGAGGTTTCAGTATTTAGACTCTTACTGCTCATTGAATTGAATTTCACAAAGTAAAAAGGTTTCCAAATAGATATGAAAACACGAAAGAAATTAAGTTGCAGACAAAATGAATATGTAAATAAGATATCAATGAACAATAAGCATACAAAACTAGTGGTTCAATTTAAACAAGCCAAGTTTCAACCTTAATTGGAAAAGCCAGCTTCTCAAGTCCAAATAGGATCCCCAAAACTGTAGCAAATACAATATGGAAAATGCACTTGTATCACTATTGAGATTGTGCTAAATAAAGAGCATCCCAAAGTAAACAAAAGTAGTTATATATCTATTGAGCAACTCGGGGTGAATCTTGGTACATCCTCGCACCTCCCTGTTAACACTTAACTACTTACAAACTCTATGTCTATATTATGCTTGTATAACACATGAAGGGGTTTTCTACAACTCTGAGATTTATTTAAATTTTAGTCCAATAATTTGATCAAAATCTAGCTGTCCCAATGTAGCACAAGAAACTGTCCAATATTAACTGCAATTGTTAAAATGAGTAACAAACCTGATCAAGGTCAATAGACTCAACATATCCGCCATCACTGAGGTCATTTGCTTCAGTATACGGCCCACCACTGACTGCTACTTCATTAACAATAGCCTCTTCACCAGGTCCATAAACTTCATCTTCTTCGTCCCATTCCTCCTCAAGAAGTGGAGCGCCATACTGCTCTCCATTCTTGGGTCCGGTACCACTCTTCTGAAAGATCCTACAGAGCACATACGCGTCTTTCTGCACGAGACACAACTCCCAATCAATCCCAACATACAAAAAACACATCAACAATTAACAATACAACAATAGGGGCGGTTATAACCTCAACAATTCCAGCTTTCTCCAGCTCCTGGTTATCGAGGCGGTACTCATGCATAACCCAATTGGTCCTGGCCCCTTTCGGGGCCCTACCGCTGTGGAAGACAAGGGTCTTCTTCATCCCGACAGCCCTGGAGCTATGGCAAACGGGTCGATCCTTCCCAGTAGTTTTCCAGTACCCTTTTTCGGTAGCCCGATTCGTCCTGGAGGAATTCCCATACTTCCTGTCCAGCAGACTGAAGAAGTACCACTCCGTGTCCCTGCTCTTCAGCTTCGACTTCCCTAAAACCCCATCAAAACAAATCAAATTCCCAACAATATTAACTATCTTTTAGAAGAAATAAAACCTCGATAGGGGCAAAATCGGAAGAGAAGGGAATAAAGTTGGGGGCTTTACCGGGGAGGTCCCAGGGCTCGATCTTGTAGATATCGACGACGGAGATGGCGTCGAAGCGGAAGGATTTTCCGGCGACCTTGCGCTTGAGGTAGTACCAGACGAGCTCTTCGTCGGTGGGGTGGAATCGGAACCCGGGAGCGAGCGACTGCGAAGACTGACGGCCCATGAATCGAATTCCAGTTTACACAATTAGGGTTTCAAATTTCAAATCGAGAAAAACAGAGAGAGAAATTGAATTTAATTTTCTAGGGTTTTCAAATTGAGGTGGAGACGAAGGAGGAGGAGGAGGAGAGGTGTTGACGACTCATTGTGTAGGTGGGAGTGTGCGACCAAACCAATTCTCCATGGAGGAGTTTATAGTCTTGAGGGTGATTTTTGTTGTGGATCACGGCCGGGTAACTTTATGTCTGCGTCACCGACATTACCTTCACTGATGTGGCGGGGATAATGGGGGTCCACGTGGCGAGTATTTGGTTACGGTGATGTAACTGCTTCCGTCAATTACTTGGTCGAGACACAACTACGTAGCGAAGATGGGATTTATACGGAATACAATACACGTAGTATTGAAGAAAAAACGGAATAAAATACATGATGTAGACGTCTAGTTTAGTTCTAGACTCTTCTAACGCAAAAGCAAGTTTCTACTAAAAAAAAGAAAAAGGTGCTGAAATTTGCACACCCTTTTTTATTATCTACACACCTTTTGAATTTTTTATTATTTCTTTATCAGTTTATTATCTTTTTCTTCCAATACTAACCCAGCTTGTCTCTCTCTCCTCATAATCCTTCTGCATCTCTGCGATCGAGAAGGCCATGGAATCCCAGCGTAGATGAAATCTCCATTCCAAATTGAATTCGACAACACCGAAATCCAACCGAAACATTTTATGTCTTCAAGAGTATTACCCACTTTTTCCAACCACAATTAATCAATCTCTCTGGCTCTCTCTCTCGTTGAGAGATATCCACTTCAAATCTGTGTTTCTCTTATAATACCCAACTCAAAATGGTTGCTAAAACCCCACCGAAGCAGAGAAAGATGGTAGCCCCTCTCAATCTAGCTAGCTATGCTTAGAGAAACAATGAAGAAAGTGAGCTACAGTTTCTTTCATTTTCAGTGGAATTTGCTAGTCTTTGAGGAAATTAATTTTATTACTTTGATTTAGTGTAATGGGTTATATGAGGACTGGCCATGGATGCAAGCAAGAATCTGCAAGGTAAACAAGAAAGGTTCAAGCTTGAATTTCGGGGTTTTGAGTTTTTGGTGATGAGTTTGATGTAAAAATTGAAGTGGGTCTTTTACTTTTTAAAGGATTAAAGGTATAACGCCGAGGAAGTCTCAAGGGGGAAGTTGCTGGTGCGGAAGTCTCCGGCAAAGTCAGCATGTACCATTCTCTCTCTGAAATCACAAGTTGGGTGAGATGCGGGAATGTTTCCGGCAGCAAAGTCAATATTGCTCTGTTGGAGAGAGAGAGAGAATTTTAGTTCGCGCAGAGGGAGGAGGAAGGCAGAGGATGAAATAACCAACTGTAAGGGTATTTTGGTAAACTCAGTACAAGGGGGTGTGTAGATAGTAAAAAAGGGTGTGTAGATAGTAGAAAAGGGTGTGTAAATTTCAGCACCCAAAAAAAAGAGATAAAAGAACCAAGCCTCTGGGGAAGATTGTTCTTGGGTTTGTTATTTCAGGTCTTCTTTTTGGTCGTAGTTGGCCTAGCGGGAGTAGAACCAAGCCTCTGGAGAAGGTCCTATTTATCTCGAGGACACTCGATGAAAAGAAGACCGATAGCAAATAAGGTTAAATGCGGACAAAAGATCAATAACAAACAAGTACCGCGAGAAAAAAATGAAAAGGATTAGGTTCATTTCTCCCGAGGATGCTAATCTAGTTAACGATGAAAAGAATAATAGACAATAATTACGTATTCGAGTTTTAGTTGTTCTATACAAACAATGGCTCTCTCTACTCTACCAAAAAAAAAATACAAACAATGGCTCTATCACCTCTATGAGATGTTGAGTGTATTTTTATTACCACTTGCTATCTCCCCTAATATGGTGTTTTCGTTTCACGAATGACCCCTCTCTCTCACTGGCTCACTGCAAAAAGCGACCACCTTATATGGTGTTAATCTCACAAAACCACTCTCTTTTTGAACTTCATGAAATAATGTGCCTTGCGACCCTAACTATCACCTTATGATTCACATTGCGTTACTCGTCTTATTGTCCTTTAAGCGTTCAAGTGTGCAACAAGAAAATACGAGTTTCATAAATTACCATCAAGTAAGGAGGCAAGTCCTTCTTAGGCAAAACTGAGGCACTAGCTCGGAGGCTCAGTCCTTCACTCAGCATTCAATTTCCATATTCCACAGATCTACAAATGCAATATAAACTGAACAGCATCTAGTTTTATAAACTGCTGATTTTGATGAGACTAATCTAGGTGCATAAAGATACAACATTGTTCAGCTCGCTGCTATAGCAACAAGCTTTGCTACAGTTACAACATTGTTTAATTAACAACTGATAAAGTAAGTTCCCGACTAGATAAATAAAACATTCCGCCTCTAGGTATCTAAACAAGGCCCATACGGGGCCTGTAGCTCATTCAAAGAAGAACAACAGGAGTACACATCCGGACTACCAGTCACTCGGCCTCTCGGGCATTCCTCTTCAGCTCTTCATTCTCCTTGTTCAGGAGATCAATTCTAGATTGAAGAATGTTAATCACAGCTTGGGAACTCAGCATTTCAAATTTCAACGTCTCCTTCTCAATCGAAATCTTGTGGATCTCATTTTGCAAACTCTCAATGAACTTCAAGCAGCTGGAAGGCACAGATGAATTATGCAGAGCAGCATTAAACTCAGGTGGAGCTACTGGAGTCTTATCTTTGGGTTCAAGGGACTCTAACAGTTGAAATTCCACCAATGCAGACAGAAAATTTCTTTTCGTCGATGCCGTCACCGATGCCTCTGTTGATGCTGTCGTTGTCGTAGATGAGCAAGGATCATGAGTCATCCCACTTGAAATCTCTGAGGCATTTGAACGATTTGAATTTGATTCATTATGCCTCCTCCTCTTATATTGGCGTAGTATTCCAGGCTGCTGATTAAACAGTGATAGCAGGGGCTGTGGATCATCTGTAAGTGGTGACGGGTAATCATCCAATCTTTCTTCTCGATTAATTACACATGTCACTGGATCGTCATCCAACTTCTCACTCTTGCATGGCACCAAGACAGTTGGATCTTCTTTTGGAAGTTCAGTAGCACTAAGAAGAGCGTTGCTGATTGTCTGAGTATCCTGATATGAGCAACCAATCAGAGAAGTTCTGGATTAATATAGAGTTGAAAACATAACCATTATAAACAACCAAAGGTAGTGAACAAGAGATTGATCAAAGATTAAGTGTTAAGTTTCAATAGGAAACTTTTATTGAAGTAAAATCTCAAGACGGAGAATAAATTATGAAAAACATACAACCAAAGTCTTGCTTTATTATACCTTAATGGTACATTAATGATGTTCATCCATTATTTTCTGAGTTTCTGACAAAAGATTAGACTTCAAACCTAGAATGAGGATACAACCACCAAAACAAGACCAATGCTGCAGCCCTATGATACTAAGAGAATTCTTATTTTTAGTAGAATTGCATAAAATCTTATTAAGATATATGCTCAGCTAGTTTGTCTTTTTCTTCTTTTTTTTAGTATTTAATGTTTCAGCTATCACAATTCTGCAAACACAATTTTTATCAGGATAACCACCACTCCTATACCTGACAATTTAAATGCAACTCCTGATAAGCTTAAAAAAAAAAAGAACCATCAATTATAAAAGGTTCACTCCAAAAAATTAATACAATACAAGGTTGTATACAATGCCAGTACCATTATGAACAAGCTACAGTAGCTGTTCTAATCATAACAGTTGGGTCCAATTTGCTCTAACCGTAGCAAAAACAGAAATTGTGACTGTGATTTAAGTTGCTCCAAGGCATTTTACAGTTTATAGGTGTTTTAGAATGCCAAAATACTCTACTTCCAATTTCCCATGGCTACAGGATCATTAATATGCCACTCAGTAACAGAGCCATCCCATTGGCAAAACAGCCTTACCCCGCAACGTAAAGCACTGGCATAACCTATACAATAAGAACATTTACTGTCTAAAATTAATACCCGAGTAAGATTTGCATCCTAATGTCTACTCCCTAAAAGGGTTAATTGAGACCATCAAATTTAGATTTTGACACCTCACTGAGCTATTGATTCAACTGGAGAAATTACAATAACAAAAGCGAAGGGAAACCACAAGTTACAGAAAAGTGAAACATGTACTATCACTTGGCTCGTTCAGTTTCAAATTGTTCCATAGGACATAGTATCAGCCTGAGTCCAGGTTTCTTTTCAGGAGCTATCACTAATTTATAAACAAAACCTTTTACCCTGCAGCAAATAGATTTGTTTTACCTAGTGAAGACTACATATATATATATATATATATATATATATATATACAAGAAGAAAGGAAAAGAAGAGGCAGCACAGGAGTTCTTCACACTAACTAGGAAAATTAGTTCGAAATTAACCAATAAATACCCAAGGACGGCAATACCATTTTTGTCCTGCTAACAAGATAAGAAGATCTTGTGCAATAGCCACTTCGGCACTTCCTGATTCCTATCCCAGCAGGACATTACATTTCAACCTAAATCATTGCAAAGAGTTTTTTTTTTTTTTTTCCCCTTATTTCAACCTAACAAGGAAACTTCATGTTTGAAATAATAATCGATGCGTCATAATTTAGAGGATCTTTTCACAAACCACATATTTTAAACCAAAAGAAGGTCATAAAAGCTACACCATCCTTCCACTCACCATGTCAGTCACAATGATTTCATCAACTAAACTGAGCAGAATTTGTTCAACTTAAGGAAGATCTCACTAACATATTTGGCTCTAAAAACTCTAATTTCTAAATTCTAGTTTCAAAGTATGTAGTATAAGCCAATATAAGAAACACTGATAAACAAAAGAAGCAAACTGGAAGACTGAGAAGTTTTGTTTGTGAAATGTGAAATCAGATACCAAAAATGCTAGAAAATTCGTCTATTCTAACCGTACTGCACGCATCCTTGCTTATAATTAATGTTTGATTTCTGGAAGGATTGCTGAAGCACTATCTTATAGAACTGATCAAGTATGTCTAATCTAGAAAGGACCTTCAATCAAAATCAAAGTTGCATCTCCACTTTTATGCTAATAGAACTTTGATTGCTACCCACTCAGTCTAACCATGTTGTTATAATACAAATAGGAAAAAAAAATAGAACTAGGGAAAATCATTATCTCCATGGTGGGCAAACTTCAGACTCTACAGGAAACACCAGTGCTTTACCTGAAGATAAATTGGAAAGACAAAACACTAGAGGGAAAATCACAAACCTGCACAATATAGTTCCCTGCAGTTGCCCCCTTGAGACCATTACCTCCGATGCTTCCATGAACATTTCCTTCCTTGGTAGTTCCATGACCATCTACTTCCATCTTATTATTCTGAACATGTCCATCAACAGAAGGGCCATGACCATTTCCTCCAATACAAACATTATGATCTTTTTGTTCAATACTTGCAAAAGCATTATCTTTCTGTTCAACAACCATAGAAACATGATCTTTTTGATCAATATCTACAGCATCATGAACATCTTGTTCAATAAAGGCAGCAGCATGACCATTTCCACCAACAGCTGCATCACGAGCATTTCCTGCAACTGTATCACGACCATTTCCAAAAACTAGTGCATGACAACCATTTGCTCCAACAACTGCATCCGGAATAGGACCTCCAACAACTGAATCACGACCATTTCCTATCACAACTACATCACGACAATTACCTCCAACAACTGAATCATGACCATTTCCTGCCATAACTACATCGCGATGATTTCCACCAACAACAGAATGATGACCATTTCCTACCATAATGAAATCACGATGATTTCCACCAACAGCTGAATCATGACCATTTCCTACCATAACTACATTGTAATGATTTCCTCCAACAGAATCATGACCATTTCCTCCAACGAAATCATGACCATTTCCTAACATAACTACATCCCGATGATTTCCAACAGAATCATGAGCAGCTGATGTTTCGTCCCTAGCCACTTCTCCAGGAACAAAAGTTAACTTCTCATCATCCCACTCCTCCTCGACAAAAGGCGCATACCGATGCCCATTTGGTGGTCCGATATTACTTTTATGAAAGACCCTACACAGCACATACGCATCCTGCAAACCCGAAATAAAAAGTAAATATATCAATAATAGGCCAACTTCACACAGTAACACAACCTAACCAAATTCACCAGCTTCATACTCAAATGCAAAGACACTGCATGATCAATAAACTAAAGACAGCATGCACACGAGTACAGAAACAGCATTTCTCTCATTTCCTGAGAAGGAGTTCTAATAAACCAAACAACATAAACGCAATCACCAAAATTAGGCCAATGCCTCACCTGGGGAACACCATTTCCAGGTCTCTCCATTTCCGTATCAACAAGCCTATACTCATGCATGACCCAATTAGTCCTCTTCCCATCCGGGGCTCTGCCGCTATGAAAAACCAAAGTTTTCTTCATCCCAACAGTCTTATTGTTGTGCTTCACCGGCCTGTCGTTTCCGGTGGCCTTCCAGTAACCCATATTCGTCGCCCTATTCATCCTAGCCCCATTTCCATACTTCTTATCCAATGCACTGAAGAAATAGTACTCCTGGTCCCTGCTCTTCAAGCTCGACTTGCCTGAAAAACCGATCCCAAAAAATCAAACTCCAGCCCAGAAACCACAACCCATCGCAATCCAACAACAAGAAATCAAAATCTAAACAAAAAAAATAAAAACTTTAAAAAACCCTTTAAAAAATAAAGCATTATCTTGGCCGAAAAGGTAACCCAGAAACACAAAAAAATACCACAACCCATCAAAAACCTAACAGAGCCCACAAAAATCACAGACCACCCAACAATCAGAAACCCCCAATTTCACATAAAGCATAGATTTTAAAGCGAAAATCAGAGAAATGAGCAAGTGGGTATCACTCACAAGCGAGGTCCCAAGGCTCGCTCTTGTAGATATCGACATCGGAGATCGCGTTGAATTTGAAGGGTTTGCGGCAGACTTTGCGTTTGAGGTAGTAAATGACGAGCTCTTCGTCGGTGGGGTGGAATCGGAAGCCGGGGGCTAGAGCAGTGGGGGCGGCCGGAGGTTTTGCGAGCGGGGGTGTGGTGGTCGACGGCACTAGCTCGTGACCCATCAGTGAAATTGAAGCGGCGGCGATGGTGGCGGTGGCGGTTCTAGGGGTGGGTGTGGGGGAAGAGGGTAAAGGTGGAGTGAAGGAGAGAGATAGGGGTTTCTTTGATTGGTGTCGAAGAAATGATGGGAATACCTTAGTTTACAAGAAACTGTTTTCGAATTTATTTTTATTCCATTTTTTCTTTTTTTTTTTCTTTTTTTCTTTTTTTTATTATTTGGGTTTTGGTAGTTGTGTATGAAAGATACTAGTGCCTAGCTACCCTATTTACACTACCAAATTCATGTAGCGAGGGAGTAAAATATATAATGGGAAACGAAGTAATAGTATAAATGGAAAATGTTTCGCTCAACTGATGTTTAGTGCGAAAATTTGCTCAAAACTGTTTCGTACTTTTGAAGAATAGATGCATATGTCATAACTTGTTTTTTGCGCACACTAGTTCAGAAAAGTCTAAATAATAAATCTCCAAAAGTGGTGTAATGTTGGTATGTTCTTTTGTGCAAACAATCGTTTGAGTGTCGAAGTGAACCGAGTCTTGATGAGGTTTGCTAAATAAAAATTGATACATTGGTTGTTGGAGGGCTCCCGCGATTAATTTTTATTCAAACCCTTGGAAGTAGTTGTCAAATTTAGCTCCGCAAATCTCGAATTAACACGATAAGATATGGTTACTAATAATTGACGCGGGCGTATCTAGGTTTAAAAAAATAATTGTACCCTTCATCCGAATCTACATAACATCATCGAGTTTAAATTTCTTGTTTTTAAACCGT
The DNA here is from genome assembly GCF_000184155.1 of Fragaria vesca subsp. vesca. Classification (NCBI taxonomy): domain Eukaryota; kingdom Viridiplantae; phylum Streptophyta; class Magnoliopsida; order Rosales; family Rosaceae; genus Fragaria; species Fragaria vesca. The sequence goes on from NC_020497.1 coordinate 8,666,191, forward strand.
CATCCACAAAAAAAATAAATAATAATAAAAAAAAATCCTATTCATTTCACCCGTCCCACAGATTTGAAAGAAAAAGGATCCTGGATCAGGGTGCGAAGAGGGCACTTATTACAACACAAATTTTGCAATAATTGTTTTTCTAATTTTGTGTTAATTATACATTGCATTTTGAATTTCTGAAACTTTATATTATTCCATTCATAAAATCTGGTATAATGGATAATAAAACTTACCTTTTACCCAATACGGTCATAAAGCTGTGACTCAGTACCTGATTGGTCTAATCAGACCGGTCAATTTGCCAATATCATAGAAACTTGTGTCAGTTGCATGAAACCCTGAGGACAATATTCAAAATTTAAACCTCAAAACCAAATATATATATATATATATATATATATATATATTTCAAAAGAAATTATCATAACCTCACAAACTGGTGTAGAAAATGGTCTAACATTTCTTTTTGTTTTTTGATAGAAAGTTGGCCAACATTTTCTGGCTGTGGGATTTGCATGTTTGCCAAGTAATCCATAACGGATTTGGATTCACATGGTAACTAGTAATTAAAGTCCATAATCCACAACTGGGAGGGATATTGTCCTTTTTATAAATGAAATTTGATAAAAAGTTATCCAAAAACTTGATGCTTTTGTCCTCTTTGGTGCCAAGAGGTAAAAAAAGGAGACGACATTTAGAAGCAGAAAATCAGAAAATGGTGGATTTTATAATGATTGAATGTGACAACTGGAGAAAGGAAGAGTGTGCTATACGTTACCATCCCTAGTCTTCACCTTCAAGGCAAGAAAAGTTTAAGACGCCTAATGACCATTTTTCTTAATAATTTGGGAGTTGAAAGGTGGAGTTTCAAGGAGAATACGGTTTTTTTTTCCTTTTCTTTTTCATCAAGAAAGAAAAGTCTTGTTTCATCTGTAAGAAAAAACAGATGAATAAAAGTGCCCAAAATTTTTGAGCAGTATGGATATGGATGACAATGGGGCGGGTTGGAAATTCAAGATCAGGATCAACATCCTCATATTCATTCTTCACTACATCCGCGGACCTTTAATGAAAACTAGTGACTTATCCCAATGTGTATTTTTACCAACCTTAAGTTTGGATTATTAGGTGGTTTAAAGGTGTTATGTGTCTTCTTGAATCAAGTCAATCACTGTAGATTGATCATGTGATCATAGCTAGAGTTGTTAGGTTCTAATTCCATCATACCAAACCTCTATAATTGTGGGTTACTTTCTGACACTATGCATCACTATTGTTCTGCTTCAGGCCAATCAATTAATTTTTCAGAAATCCTCGTTTTATTTTTGCCTGAACACTAAAGAAGAAATTGTCGATTCGATCAACCTCCTCAGTCAGCTCTTCATATGAACAAACCCAGATGTTTACTTGGTCCTTCCAATCATATGGGTGGAGTGCGCCCGAATGATTGGTCCTCAAACCCTCCAACATCCCTAATGCGCATCCTCTTGTTGATGTTGCCGCACCTCCTCTTTGAAGGATTGCCAATGCTCCTTGTGTATGGAGTTGGGCCCTGTACACGTCTTTGTTTTCAGGTTTCTGCTTGTTTTGCTTTATATTTCGGAATTATTTTAGCTCTCTTTGTATCTTTATTAGCATGAAGTCGTGAACTAGATGAATACTTGTTTAAGTTATTAATTTGTGATCTATGTTGCCTCGCATTGGATTGAGAATTTAGTTCTTATGCTTCAAAAAAAGGTAAACAATTACTTTTCAAAACAAAAAATATTGTAAGCAATTCTTCAAAGAAAAAATTTAAAAATCAGAAGCAAATACTACGTTGTTATGGTAAAAATAAATAAAAGGATTATATTACAAGAAAACCCTTATAATGATGACCCTTAAGTTGAAGACTTGTTGAAGACTTTTCGGCTTATCCCACCTTTCGATCTTATATCCACATCTTGACCGTTCAATTTTATAGGTATTTATAAGTAGATCATTTCTCCAAATTTTCAGCTATATTGAAAATTGTTAAGGCATTCATAAATGTGATTTATCAATTATGAACTTGAACAGTTCATATTTGACAGATTTAGCTCGTCCATTAATTTGATCTAGTTTGTTATCTTAACGAACACTAATTTTACTAAAAATTTGTAGAAATAATCTACTCATATAAACATAAAAACTGAACAGATGAGATGTTAAAATGTGATCAAAAAATGAATTTTTTAAATCATAAACAAAAAAATTCTTAACTTAAGAATCCTCACTAAAATAGCTCCCTGTGTTACAAAATATCATGTCTGGACCCGGTGTTAATGTAGAGGGTGGATACTTGGAGTGAGATGGTCAAAACTGGAGTCGTGTCACGTTGTCTTGTCTTGCACTCTTTAGCTAAAGACAAACTTCGCGCCACTGCCAACATCAAACCACACCCGTCTCTACTCTACTACAAGTTCTACAACCTTTTCAAAAAATCCCTACTTCATGCTAGTAATAATCTTCATAATTCAAAATACATCATCTTACTTCTTTTGTCTTCTTAAGCAGAAAAATTAATTAGAACAAAAAAAATCACAAGAAAAAAAAGTCTTCTTTTCTCATACCAAGCGACTAACAAGGCAACCAGCCGACCACAGTCAACATTGAGCTACAACGCCTACGAGCAGTAGTATCATGAGAGGATGAAATCTGGTTTCGAAAGAAACTTGATTTGAGATAACATTTTAACTGCATAAGACTATCACCATGAATTTTGCTTCTCAAACTTGTTTTAATTGTATTTATTTTAGAGGATGAGGAGGAAACACTTTAGTATTGTACACAAAATACAAAATGCGTACCAAATAGGCTACCACAAGCTCAAACAAAGCAAATCAGAGTAAAATTCCAGAGTACAGGACAGTCAAAAATCCAGCAGGCGTAGAGTTTCTTATACATACAAAAACTGTTCAGGTAAAGCAAGGTGGTACAAACGAGAGAAACTAGAACAACACTTGTAGATGCATAATGATAGGTTCATTGATTAATATTAGTCTTCCAGCTCAATTATCTTCACAACAGATGCATCACCAACTTTCTGGCAAACTACAACACGATCATGAGGCTTTATGACACCAGAGGCTCTGCCATAATCCAAAGCGACCTTTAGAATTGACTCATTTGCTATACCTGTTTTCTCGGCCTGCACAGGGAGAAAACTGTCCTCATCAATTTCTAAGGAGGGAGAATGTAGCGAAGTATGCATGTGCATTACTAAGCTTAAGGCATATAGTCTCCGGATGATAGCTACCCTACTGGTGCCACTAAAAGTAACCTCCCTCGATTTTCTCTCACCATTTCAAAGACAGAAATGTTTGTTACATTATCATCTTTACACATGGTTATCGATTCGTCTAAAGCTGGATAGATCTCCCACTTTCTACTACTCAAGATGGAAATTAACTTTCTTAGAATTCTGGGAATGCAGAAAAAAATGCAACTCCAGCAAGTCCAGAAAGTGGTTCTTTCAACTATAATTCAGATGACGTTTATAAAAGGTAGTTCTATGCCATAGAGGAACCTAAGTTTCTACCAATTTTAAGAAAAATAAGATCACAAGGACCACCGGGTAGGCAGTCAGTATGTTCACATATTAACATGTCATCCTATTTTTAAGAGTGCAAATATTATTATTTTAGATTGCAATTAAAATTTGTTAAGATACAGAAGGAAAATACAGGATTTGATTTTCACTAATTAAATGCGGAGAGAGAGACCTCAGATGGGATAAGATAGTATAGGGACATCAAATCTGAAACATCTATGATTCACCAACAGACACATTGATTTTGTTTACCAAAAGATTGCAAAATGAAATTTCTCAGAAATAGAAACATTCTTACAGGATGCCGAGGATCTGCAAGCATTGGGAAAAGACCTCTGACAATAAGTGATTGCCTTGCCTGCCAAATTCACCAGAAACAATGTTCTAGTTCAAAAATATTTCCATAGAGATATAAGGCTTAATCAAATACAAAATTTCTGCAAATCAGTATTTTCTGTCCTTAAATACGAGTCCTTAAGACATCTCCACACGCTATTCCAAATTTCCAATACAGCGCTCCACCCAATTATCCCATAATGTAAAGAATAGAAAGCTAACATTGTTGAATATGATTTAGACCATTAGACTCCATTTAATCAAAGAGAACTATTTAAAATGATTAGGCCAATGGCAGGAACAAAACATCCGGAATAGAAAATGAGATTACAGAAAGGACTACAAGACAGAAACTGTCTTCTTATTTCCATATGCACAAAGGTTTCTATTTTTAAATACTGAAATGTCTGCTTCGATAGCCCTGAATTAAGGCAACGAGCTGCAGATTTATTCTAGGATTATGACCCAACAGGATATAACTATTAGTGACACATTCTTGTCCCAAGCAAAATAAATTTTCTGGCACATAAGTCAGCAACAAACCTCATAAGCACCAGAAAATGTCCATCGGAGTTGATTTGTCTTAACCCGAGGGATGACAACGGAAAGCACAGGCATTGTTGGTCTGTACTTTGAGATCAACCTAAATAAAAAATATTAAGCATAAGAAATTGCAACTGATTTGCATTAACATTATAAATAACTAAGACCTTTGTCATTGAACTATGGATAAAACATCCTCATAAATCATAACCACCTACTAGGCATTGCATCTTAATATACAAATAAATATAGAAAAAGAAAAGACAAACCTTGCAGCTCTTCCAGATGAAGTGAAACATATAATCACTGAGGCCTTCACCTTAATGGCTGCACGTACCTACAAGATGATAACTGTGTTTCATTACTGCAGTGCAATAGAACTTCTCCTTCATAACATGCTTCAATTAGCAACCTCCTTATCATTCTGGTAAATATTAAAATGAAAACAGAAAAAGAATTGGAAATCATTGAAAGGACAAATTTACCGCAGAGGAAGTAATAGATTCCAAGTGGGTCATTGGCTCTCCAATATATTTGACAGCCCTCTTAAAATACAGATCTTGGTTGAAAACTTTCTCAGCCTGCAGAAAGCAGTTCAATGAAAATAATTCTCTATAACTGACTAATGTAATACATGTGCAGATGAATTAAGTAATTTCCTCAGTCATTGTTGATTAGTCTTAACATTTTATTTTTTTATTTTTTTAAATTTTCTTAATAAACCATCGCTATGCAAGGCTAATAGTAAGAACAAACAAAAGCTAGGACCCTCTAAACAGTTAACATATTGACCAAGAGGCACCGCACATGAATTGTTACCATCAGCCAAAACCAACATATGAAAAGCACAGCATATAACTACCAACTGTAAGACGGGATCATCTATACTAGAATTCATTTCTAAAGTAATACAGCACATTGTTGTAAGTTTGTAACATCAGTTGTTAGGCGAACGTGAGTGAGATTTGAATCACATCTAGGAAAGCCAAGAAAACAAACAAATTAAAAAAGAACATTGATGACATTGTAAAGCAATGCCCTGAAAGTAATGGAGGTTATTAAGAAAAAGCATAATTTTATTACAACTTAAACCACAGAAAGCGGCATTGGTATGCTTTAGAACCAGATATAAATGCAGTTACCTCAGCACAGATCTTTCCAACAATGGAGATGGTTTCAACAGGGTACAAACCCCGCAGGGTCTCTGCACCTAGAAGAATTGCATCACTTCCTGCATAAGTAGTATCAGGAATAAATATAGAAGTTCACAACTGCCACATGGGTGACTGGCATATTTATATCAATGCTTAAATTTTTTTTTTTTTTAATGAAAGCTCAAGCAGCGATAACAGTACAACCCATTATATTTCATGTGGTTACTAACACCAGAGGGTTACCATCCCTTTTATGGCATATAAGAGTACTTATGCCATCAAGATCAGCAACAAGACACTGATGTCCCCACAAAGTAACGAAAACCAACATAAGCCAGAAGAGATACCATCTAGTACTGCATTGGCAACATCAGTTGCTTCAGCACGAGTAGGTCTTAGGTTGTCAGTCATACTGTCAACAACTCGAGTCACCACTACTGGCTTTCCAGCCATGTTGCACTTGTACACAGCAGCCTTTTGAAACAAGAACACCTGGAAGATCCAAGAAGAGTGTTACCAGGATATTCACACGACTTTGCAAAAAGTCATCTCCAACTAAAAATTATATGCAGAGTTGCAGACAAACAACCATGATCCAACTAAGCATGCAATAATACGCAGTTGGAACATGTGATTTCCATCTTCGTTTTTGTAAGAACTAACCCTCATCCCTCTGCAATTTCATCTTGCCACTACCGGGAATCTACATTTTGAAAAGAACAGTTTTTCTTCCTTGATAATACATCAAAATGGAATATAACTTGTGCAACTCTACCATAATCAATTCACACAGTAGCAGATCACAGATGTGCTACCTACAGTATGTTGTAGGTCCACATCTGAAATTGTTTCTAATTTACATGGATATTTCATATACTTGCTTAACTCTGAGCATTTTGCTGAAGATATGGAACAATAAGACCACTAAAGTCTTCATCCACGACCGCCAGTAATAATTACCAAAAACTTCCTTAATTTTGGCATTTGAAAGCTTACCTTCTCAGGTGGAAGATCAATCCCCAAATTTCCGCGAGCGAGGATAACTCCATCAGCTTCTTGTAAGATTTCATCAAAATGTTTTAATCCCTACAAGTGAAAATAAGAAGAAACCATAAACTCATTCAGATCTGACCACAAGTATGAAATTTGGAAACCTGGTCACTACATAATATCCTTCTCTTAAAGCCACCCTAAGTTCCCAACCACTACTTCCTAGATAGTAGATACTAAGTAAGAACTCTCCATAAATGTCGGAACCATATGTCTAGGGTGTAACAATGATATATAACAAATGGGTACTGCTAGTTTCTGTTTTCAATCACTGACCTCAACATTTTCAATTTTAGCAAAAATCTGAGTTTGGTTCATGTCCCCTAACTTCGAAAGAAATGCGCGAGCCTGCATAACAGCAAGAAAATTTCAGTGTTAAATGATACAAAAGTACTTTTTTCATAAGGAAACAGAATATTATTAACCACTTCATTAACCCCTAACACAATTAAAAAACAAAACTTAATACCGCATGAACACCATACCAAACACAAAACCTTATTAGGATGTCCTTACATGGCGAATATCTTCAGCATGACGGGTATATGACAATGAGAGGAAGTCAATATTGTTACGAACACCCCACGTTCTTATGACCTGATATTTATAAAAAAACGTTAAAACAAAAAGCTGTATAAAGCAAGCCATGGAAGAATAAGATTACTTTTAAGGAAACTAGATCAGTTCTGGTCATAGAGTTTGCTCCAATTAGATTCCAAGGAGTTACAAACAATATAGAGAAAAAATTTCAATAATCTTCAAGTACCAGATCACCTTTTGCTTTAAGGCCGCCGCACGTTTCAGAATAAGACAAAGAAAACACTTTCATTACAAGAACGTAAACTAGCATCCAGTGACAATCAAATACAAGGAAGAGGTACACAAGCAATCTTTGATAAGTGATGAGTGATGACATAGAGGGACTGGAATCCCTGAACAAGTATTTTATAAAATTTAAGACGTGTGAAAAATAATTGACCAGAAGTCATCAAACCCAAGGTACACCCACACAGAGAGCATGAACAGTAGTACAAAATGTTTTGATAAATAGCTCAAATAAACAATCATCAATCGTTCCCAAAGAAAATGAAATGCTTTTGGTGGGAAGAAAAATCTGATTGTTTTTTCAGCTTAAGACTCCAACAGTAGTGATCATTTCAAGCATCTGCCTACCAACCAGGATGAAAAGCTCTAAACATAATTCAAACACATCTAACTACCAAATCTAAATAGGCCTTGTGAAAATGCAATGCAAATGATAAAATTGAATAATTTTGGAAAACTATGATAGTATAAAAACCGACATCAACAATTCAATAGATCCAGTATATCATTAAAAAGTGTAGGATCTCCATGAGATACACTTCAAACATAACTAAAAAATTCGTTCATCATTGGTAAGCATGATATTTAACAACTTAACATCAAATGCTGTGCAAAGTATATGATAACAAAAGGTAATCTGACCTCCTTATCTATATCGGTAAGTGTAGGCAGATCAATACGAATTTGGGAGACATGCAAAGTATACAGAGACCCTGCCAAGGTAGCAGAATTCTTTATGAGACAAACCACATCTTCACCACTAACCTCCGTGACCTGCATTTTCACGCAAGACCTTATCGATTATATTTCAATTAAATTTTCTTTGAAATGTTCCATCACTTATTCCAAAACACCATAAGAGGTTGTCCATCGAGAGAGATATGACAGCAGCACAGATAGCAACAAAGGACAGTCAAAATAAACATGTGGCCCACAGGTTAGTAGTCTGGCTTGACTACTTGAGAACATAAATAAGGAGTCCTTAGGCAGTTATTAGCTACAACACAATTTTCCACCAGACCTGTCTAGAATAGAAAAGTTATCAAATAAATACCTTTTTCATAGTTTCTTGTAGGCAATAATGTGGCTTGTGAAAAAAACAGATTATGCTGCCAAATATTCAACCAAGTTTATAATTGTTCATTTAAAAGTTATATACTACTATCAAAGCTTTTAGTCCTTTTACTATCGAACTAGATGTCAAATTTCAATATTAATGACTTAATGTAATATTGATAATATTTGTCAAAAATCTGGTCCAGCATTGCTTCCATGAATAAGTTTTCTTTGAAACAAGCATACATACTAGAATGAGTTACCAGCCTGGTAGTGACGAGGAAACCTATATCTGACTAAGCATCAAATTGGATAGCCAAACTTGGAGTACTGAAGCCAGATCTTCTTATCAAACAAACAACTTCAAAGTGGAATTCTTATCTTTTAACATGCATTACCTCCAGCCATACAGAAGTATTTTCACTTCCTGTAAAGAGGTATTGACCAATAAAAATGGTGTCACCTTTATGCACTGCCTGCAAAGACCAATAAAAACAGTATCACCATTGTTGGGAAGCCAAGTACTATCCATAATCTGAGACATGCTGTAACATAGTTTTGAACTAAAAACAGGTCTACATGCTTCCACCAAAGAAAAAAGAAAAAAGGAGCAAGAACAGGAAGATAACGAGATAATTGAAATGACAGCATTCCCGACCCCACAGTAAATATTACATGGGAGAATGTGGGCCTATGATTGGAAACCACAGTATTCTCTAAAGCAAATAACAACGATATACAAAGTTGTCAAATGATTCTAATTTGGCTATTCTTTGCAGGGACGATCCTCTAATTGAGAACCTAATTTGGAAACCCCTGATCTACCGTCTGCACTTCCTATATACCATATGACCAGAAATTTGGGTGCACGCTAATGATGTCCTTTTCTAGAAACGGAGATATCTCCAAAGAGGTCTGTTGTTTGAAACATAAATATATTATATAGTAACTCTGATACATTGGATGCACAAGGAGGAACAGGGTTTGGGTTGCATTAGTGACTGCAGCACAGTTAACAAGAAATTCAATTGATGCTGAGTTTGATATGTGGTTACTCAGAATCTCTAAGACAAATAGATCAACAAAACACAGCCCCTGTAGCTATAGAGAAACAGAATATAGAAGTTAACAATCATAACATAAAGCAGACCAGCACAGCTAGCAAAAGCCGATGACAATTTCAAATACGTACCTTTGCCAGTCCACTAAAGTTTATGGGTAAGAGATTTGAAGTGGCATCTTTGTCTTGATCAGGTGTTAGGACAACCAGGGTCTCTGCCTGAAGAGGAATGGGGCACCGAGTTTTATTCACTACCAGCAACTCTGGACCCACTGTGTCCAGCATAACCTGAAAAAGTAGGTTACAAAAAAATAAATTGTAGTAAGCTTACGACTCAGAAGCTTCACAAGAAATGAACCATAGAATTTATGCAAAGCCAAAGTCAGAAAAAGTTTGGCTATGACTATATAAATCTACACAAAGTTACAAAGTTTACCGCAAGGAACATTAAGATGGACTCTAGAGCAGTAAATACAGTTAAGCACATGAATAGTCATTTTAAAGCTAAACAATGTGGAGACAAAAAGCATAGAACATAAGAACAAGGCTTACTGCACACAGCTTCTTGGTACGCTTAATGGCAACTTTCAGATTTTCCAGTGTCTCTTGGTGAAATGCAGCATCTCCCCATGAGAAGTCAAACCGTGCCACTAAGTTGTTTGGTGGGGGAGTGGAAGAAATTATGTGCTTAAATTAGTATCTCAGTAGGATTGTATTTAAAAAATGACGAAAAAAAAAAAAAAATTTTTATTTGAACAACTTGCTGAAGAAAATAAGGCCTCGCCAAAAGTAAGGCACACAATATAATCTTCACAATTCGTATGGAAATAAGTAAATGTATGGGTGCTAAAGCAGAACCAATGTTGATTTTATATAGTTATATCAGAACCAAAAGCAGAAGAAGAGGTATAAACGGTTCAAACAATGGTTTTCTGTGCCTAGAACAAATAAAGGAGATAACGGTAGTAATAACTATAACCCCTGCATAGTGGATTCCACTGGCATCAAAAGTTGCATGACGAAATGATAGTAATAACTCTATAACCCCTGACATTTAGTAGTGAATAACGAAACCCAAAAATAGAAAGCAGGTGGGAAATACCAGACATTCCTGCCTCCAGGCAAGCGGAGATTATCTCAACGGATCGGGAATTTGGACCGAGTGTTCCAACTATCTTTGTCAGTGCAGGAAAGAATGTCTGCAAAGTGTATCCGTTCATCAATAAGAGTAATTAGAGATTATGCATATTCTACTCTTAACACATTGATATGACCACAATTCACCATGAAATTCATAGAAAATAGCCTCCAAAATATACATAAATTTAGCAAATTGTGTGTTCACATCGGAGAGCAACAAATGAGTTGTACAACAGTAAACCCACTAGCCTATTCTCACTTTTCTCAGCAACCAAACACCAAGAAAGCAAAAAAGAAGCCAAATAGGGTATAAGATCATTGTTCAGAGAAATCCACTAGTATGATTGTATGGAAGTCTTGATTGTTGCTTTTTTGTTGATGAAACAAAGACTTACAGGCTTAGAGGGCTCGAGAATGGAGGCCATTCTGATCGGCTCTTCGAGAAGCAAGTGATTCGAATGCATTTTGGGTCTGCAACTCAACTCAACTCAACTACTGTAACTCTGTGTGAGTGCGAGTGATCAAAGACAGCCAGCGAGTCGGATTGGTTTGGTAACCACCTATTAATAATTATATAAACCTGCGAGTAAAGTCCACGCGGCAGTTGAGGGAGAAGATTGGGATAAAATCAAAACGGTGCGTTTCCAAGCGTGATAAATATCTTCCGAGACTGTTGGTTTAGTCACCGATTGACTGGTGCTAAAAACGAATGGCTGTTCTCTTCCGCCACATTTTCCAGTCTCCACCGTCAGCTCTGCCTTCTTCAAGGCCACTCTTCCTCTGCTCCTCCTCATCAGCATCGTCCTCCATGGACCCGCACCCATCAAAGTTCATGGAGTTTCCCTACGTCTCAACTCCCCACAAGAACCTCATGGTTCATCTTGTGTCCACTGTCGAGACCCGCCTCGCCTCCCATCTCCTCCCTTCCACTCTCCCACCCGACGTCCAATACTACCACAACGACACCTCCACTAACCATGCAGCTCTTCACATCCGATCCGCCCTCCCCTCCTCCCCTGTACGTCATCTTCTCTCTCATCCATTTCTCACAACTACAACTGCTTTCTTGTTGGTTACAACTCACAACTGCTTTACGAGTGTAGTCATGTGTAGTCAATCTAGTGTTACATAACCATGTTACATGATCACTTGCAACTGAATGTTCTACGTTTTTAATATATCTATATGTTTTCAGATTGATTTCATACTAGGAAGTTGGATTCACTGTCAGCTACCAACAGGTGGAGCATTGAACATTACAAGCTTTTCATCCTATCTCAACCCATCAACAGATGCACCCAATTTCCTACTCGAGTTGATCCAAAGCAGTCCCACTTCACTAGTCCTCATCCTCGACTTGCCTCCTCGAAAAGACCTTGTTCTCCACCCGGACTACCTCAAAACGTTTTATGAGGACACGAAGCTGGACACCTCAAGGCAGAAGCTCGAGAAACTAGCTGAGGTGAAGCCTTACTTCTCCTCATCGCTCTACATCCGCAGCGTCGTGTCTCCTACCGCAATTTTGGTCCGTGTAGATGCAGTAGAGGGAGGGCTAAGCTTAGAGGAGATCATAGAGAACCATGTCGGTCCGGTTGCAGAGGAAGTGTTGGGCATTTGGTTGGAACAATGCGCGTTTGGCAAGAGAGAAGTAGGGGAGAATGAGAGAGCTGAACTAAAGAAGAGGGATGATTTGGTCAAGAAAAAGACTATTGAGATTGATTTGGGATCGAATTTTCCTAGATTGTTTGGACCTGATGCTGCAGATCGAGTATTGGGAGCAATTCGTCAAGCTTATAGGGTATGAACATATGATGTACGTGTTAATTGGATCTCTGTTAAATATTTACACTACTTATATCAGTCAATAATGATCAAATGATTCAATTGGAGTTGGGAGTTTGACTGATTTGTTTTGTATAAATACATATTAGTAGAAAAGGGAAAACTGCATTCTATGTTAAGTTGTTAAAACTATCATTCTTACAATGATGTTAAACAGCATAGTGGAGTTGTGTTTGAAGTGCATCTCATATACTTGTTGATGTCATCTTTATACTGTCATAATCTTTCATTCATTCTTTGCATTGCAATCTCAGAAAGTCACAAGGTACATTTGGACTTGATACTTAGATGTGTTTGGATTGGTGTTTGTGTTTAGAGTTGTTCATCTTGGTTGGTGAACATATGCTTGAAGTGCTAGCTGCCATTTTGGAGATTTTAGCTGGAAACCAATCTATCTTAATTTTATTTATTAAAAGCAGTCCATTGTCTTTGGGAAGGATATAGGATTAGCTCTCACTTATCACTCATCCAAATTTTCTTGTGTACCTTTTCACTGTATTCCATTGTAGTTTATGTGCTTATAATGAGTGGTTTTGTACTCGGAGACTTGTTGAAATTTTGTTCTGTAAATTGATTTTTAATTCCTCGATATCTATTTGGAGCAAACTTGATCTATGACTAGAACTGATCTAATCTCAATAAAGGAAGGATCATATTATTTCACGGATTGCTTGTTTACTATATACTGGTTATATTGCTTGTAAGTATATTATGATGCAATGCTTAACGAGTATGGTTATCATTTATTTCAACATACTATGTATCTTGATCCTAATCAGGTAATGTAACTTGAAGTTCAGCCTCTGTTTTCTCCCTTCTCTCTATTTGTGTTCTAAGGTTTAATTACAGTCAATAGAAACTTGATGGTTTTTCGAGTCAACAAATAGAAACTTGATATTATTACATTTGATCGAAGTCTTTGCAATAGCCTTTCAGATTTTGAAGTTTGATGCTTGATTATTTTTTTTTTTGGGTCAATGATGCTTGATTTCTTGACATTTTGTTTATGCTTTGCTTCTCAATCACTACGGCACGGTCATGCTCTCTTAGTGCCTTGTTTTTCACACAATTACTTACCCACTCGAATCACTCTCAAGGAAGTTTCTACTCACATGAATCACTCTCAATGGCTTGAATTTGCCTCGAAAAAATTCTGTTTCACTTGAACCACCATGGAGGACGATCACTTGAGTCCTTCGGGTTGATTTCTCCTCTAGTTGAATCTCTCGAGTAGATCCCTCTTCACTAAGATCATTCCTCAGTAAGATTTATCCTCACTTGAATCCCCTTCACCGATAAGAAAATTTTCTTCTCACAGTCTCATCCTAAAATCGTTTTCTAAAAAGTTTCCACACAATATTTTGATCGCATACAAATGTCCATATGTTTACAACTTTCATGACCCCTTCAATATGATTTCGTCATTGTCTCATGTTCATAAGAATAATTCAAAAATCTCAACTCCATGGCATTTCGATCAAAACTAAGTTACATAGATGAGCATTAAAAGTTTAAAACTATCTAATAAGTAATAAAACATTCACTTATCAATAATATAATTTTTCATTGTAACCTGTATAGAATTATAGAGATGGTTTTACGGTATATAGAAATAGTTGTGGGAGGGTAAAATGAGGATAAACATAGAAGGAAGTTGGCAAAGTGTGTAGGGGTGTGTTCTGGTTTCCAAAATATCAGATGTTGGGTATTTCTGAAAAGCTACAAAACACGGTGGTGGTCGGAGTCGGAAGTGGTATGATGGTGGTCGTGCTGGCCTTGGCCAGGTCAGCATCTGCAGAGCCGAAGACAAAGTACAATGGTTTGCATTAGTTAGTTAAAAGATGAAACATAAAACAATGGCGACGCGCAAATGTTGTCGGGGTGTCACTCTCAGACCTCGCCAAGCTCCATGGAGTAGAAACAAAGGCGCAGGCTGCATTGTAAGTACCCAACTACCTTTCCCACATTGTGAAACCCTCTTTGGTTGTTTCTCTATTACATCATCACATACCTCATATCTTTTTGTGCTTGTCTCATGTTTCTTTGTTTTGGCTGAACTTCTTAGGACCATTTTGATTGGAACCCTCGTAGAAATCAGGCCTTGATTATAATATACGGCTTGTATAATGACTTTTCCCCAGTTAGGACAATTGGCATTTCATAGGCTTATGGATTTTAGCGCATACATTCCATGTTGATAACTCCAAAACATCAATCTCAATCATTGTTGCAGTTTTCCATTCATGACTTTATCAATTTGGGTAATATTTTTTATAATGTGCAAAGTGGTTTGATAGATGAGAAGGAGAGGGTTGAGGGAAACATCTTCAGTTTGTTCAATGCTTAGTTTCTGAACCTGGACTAGAATAGTGAGTGCAAAAATTGTGAGTTTGATTTGTTTTCGAGATGGCGAATACTATGTTTTCTTTCGGGGAGTTCAACTATGGTGGAGTTCAGGATAAACTTGGTTCCGCTGTTGAGAATATGGAAGTGGACAACATTGGGGGGAAACAAGTTTATGAAGCAGAAAATTGGGGTAGCTTTGGTTCCCTTTGTTCTGATTATGGAATTTATGGAAATAGCTTCTCAGATTATAGGAAATACCAACAACAGGACCAGCAGCAGCAGCTGCAGCCACAATTGATTTCGGATTATGGGGTCTTTGACGACATGCAGTTTCAGTATGGTGCTCTCTCCCCACCACTTCAAGCATGCTTGGAGGAGATAGCTAAGCTTGAGAATATCCCAACTTTAGTTCCACATGTTGAGCCACCCAAGAAAGAGTTGAAGAGAGACATCTTTCCTGTAGCAGGTCTTGATCTGTTAAACAACTATGGAAGCGGGTTTAAACGTTTGAATGGGGAAAGAATTATTGAGTCAAACCCTTATGCAGCATACACAGAGGTGAAGAGCAGCAAGTTATCAACAGAAGAAATCATGAGGGTGGCAGGAGCAAGGTTCATTCGTACTGCTTCCCAAGTGTCAGCGTCTGATATACCCTCCATGCTTAGCCACCCTTTTGAACTCTCCTTTGCTGGCCTCTCAGATGAGGAGAGTAGAGATGTGGAACTTGTCGAATTCCTTCTTGCTTCTGCTGAGAAAGTAGGATATCAACAGTATGAACGTGCAACAAAGTTGCTTACCCTGTGTGAGAAGTTGTGTTCCGATAGAGGAAATCCGGTTGAACGAGTGGTTTTCTACTTTTGTGAAGCTCTTCGAGACAAGATTGATCGAGAAACCGGAAGACCAGCACAAAACAAGCAGGCATTTGATATGGAGAAGGCAATGATGAGTCCAAGTGAGACTTCCCTTGCATGTCACAACAAAATCCCTTTCGGCCAAGTTGCACAGTTTGCTGGAATTCAAGCCATAGTGGAAAAAGTTGCTGAGGCTAAGAAGGTTCATGTAATTGATCTGGAAATCAGGTCTGGGGTACAATGGACAGTTCTGATGCAAGCCTTAGCATCCCGTGATTTCCCCCTTGAACTTCTCAAGATAAGTGCTGTTGGAACTTCTAAAGAGGCAATTCAGAATACAGGCAAGTGGCTGGAGAGTTTTGCCAAAACCATGAACTTACCCTTTTCTTTCCAAATGGTGATGGTACCAGATATGCTAGATCTCAAAGAAGACATGTTTGAGCTAGATTCTGAGGAAACAGTTGCAGTTTACTCTCAGTTTGTACTGAGGTGCATGGTCCCGCAGCCAGATCGTCTGGAGTCTGTAATGAGAGTGATAAAGAGCATCCATCCATCAGTAACAGTGGTCACCGAAGTTGAGGCGAATCACAACTCACCTGTATTTGTGACCAGATTCATTGAAACACTTTTCTTCTTTAGTGCATTCTTTGACTGCGTGGAAACTTGTATTGAAAAAAATGATCCAATTAGAGAGAGTTTGGAGTCGCAGTACTTTGGAAATGGAATAAAAAATATTGTGGCAACTGAAGGAGAGGAAAGGAAGATACGTCATGTGAAGATTGATATTTGGAGGGCATTTTTTGCCCGGTATGGAATGGAGGAATTGGAGTTAAGCTCATCATCCTTGTACCAAGCTGAGCTGGTGTCTAAGAAATTCCCATGTGGGAGTTCTTGCACCATCACAATGGATGGGAAAACCCTGCTTGCTGGATGGAAAGGAACACCTCTCCAATCTCTCTCTCTTTGGAAATTTGTTTGATAATAATGAAACCGCATAATTTCTTTCTTGGTAGAGCTTCAATCTTTGGCTTCTGTCTTGTAACTATGATCATGGCTACATAGGTTATTCTTTTGCTAACATAGCAGTTTATTCAGCTGAAATGGTGAATATCACATATGATTAATGATAAATAAACTTGTACCTGTTGTTTCCTTTACTCATTGAAATTCATGCATGAGCATCCATTCTTCTTTTACTGTTCCTTATAATGTTTTCCATGAGGATCCAGAATGTAGTCAATCTACAACATGACTGTAGATGCAAGCACCGAAATTCAACAGCTCTCACATGTTTCTCATTTAGTGCATTTGCTCAAGGCTGCCTAAATAGTTATGGTAATCTAAAAGCTTAGTTCACCTGCTTTCATGACTGCATTCAATCCAATTCTGATGCTCTATGAATTGTCTTCTTTGTCTACCAAGTTGATCAATATGCTATATCTGTGTCCTGAAGCACTTCTATTCGGAAAGAAAAAAAAAAAAAACAAAAAAAACAAAACAAAACAAAACTCTGTTTCTGCCATTTAAAATAGGAATTTTCTAAATTTATTGCTTTGTCATTAGGACAGAATTTGTTGTTGGTTTGATATGTGTTCATGGTATGCCAGAATTTAGTTTATTGATGCTGCGCTCCTATCCATTAGTCTTGATAAAATAGGATGTTGTTAAATGCCCATTAAAGAGATGTTCATGGTATTTGGATGATTCAAGCAAACTAGATTTACTTTCTGTTTTATAATTATGATCATGGCTCTGTACAGGTTCTTCTTGTGCTAACCTTGAGTTATATATTCAGCTGAATGGTTGAATAGCCTATGATAATGATGATGATTGAACATGTAACTTTGTTTTGTTTACTTTATTGAAATTATCTGCGAGCATTATTGTACCTTTTTTGTTACTCTTATTGTTTATCTTGAGGATACAAAATTTACAACAGGTGTGCAAATGCAAAGCACCCGACTTTACTGAAGTTGCTCGAGTACATTGCTGCCTCATCGGTTGTTGTGGTCTGAAAGCTAATTTCATAGTTTATCTACTAACAAAAAATACAATCATGATAATACATGAATGCTCTTCTTTATATAGGGAGATGATTACTATGCTCTCTCTGTCTCCTAAACTGCACCACTAGGAGAAGTAACTGTTTATGACCAATGCACATATATGTTAAATAGGAATATAATTTCCACTGGTTTTGTACAACTGCAACCAAAACCATATCTCTAGAAATACTGTATAAGTTCATAACATACTGTGTCTGCACGGGCGGGAAAACCTATTACAGAATTCATTATAGGAGTTTTAGATATATATTGCTTCAACTATAATTGAAGCTAATTATCATTTAGATTTTGAGATGTCCTTAAGGTAATATATAACTAAAATTAGTGCATTGTTAGCACTTCCTTTGCAGCCGAATTCTGTCCTATTCATGTAGTATCTAGTGTGTCAAGCTAGTATCGAATCTATTGCGTTTTGCATTATGTACTCAACCAGATGTTTCAAATTTTGTACAGGAAAATATGCCATGCTGCGCTGCTGGATGAAAGCATGCTTCCCGTTTGTACTTTCTTCTTTGTATCAAGTGATTTTCTTGCTTTGTCTTATTTACTTTCCTCATTCTCTTATTCTTCTACTGCTAGCTTATTCCCTTGTTCTTGCACTGCACGATATGCCGGCTCGTGTCCTTAACATATGTTTAGTTAGATGAATCAGATCCTTGTTATAGAGAAAAATACTTTATCAGAAAAGTAATGTTGCTTGGATGATATCGTCAAGTACTCCTAACAATAAGACACTAAGCTGTGTATGTATCTTTTGGATGTACTGATATGTGCTCAGATTATTGTGGATCACAAGAATCATTTTTGGGTACCAATATCATTTGGTGTATTATACTAATTGTTTTTGACATTTCAGTTTCTATACAGCTGTTGACAGCTCTTCCATGAGCCTAGGATCAATGCTACAATTTTGTCAACCTATACGAAGTCATAGCTTTCAAGGTCAGCTTATATAAATATTGCACAGGGTCATCAACCCATATACACCTCTACAATAGAACCCTAGCTTTGTTCACTTGAACCATGAGTTCTGTGTCTAGATTATCAACTGTAGAAGTAATGAAAGTAGCACGAGCAAGGTTCATCCAATTCTCTTCCCAAAAGTACGCCGATGACTCCATACCTAATCATGTTTTAGGCTGTGCTCCCCTAGGTCTCTCGGACCAGGACGCCAAAGAGGTTGAGCTTGCACACCTTCTTTTAGCTTTTGCAGACAAGGTTGGAAAGCAACAATATGATCAGGCAAGAAAACTGCAGAATCTATGCCATTTCCTATCTTCCAACACTGGAAATACTGTTCAGAAAGTTGTTTATTATTTTTCAAAAGCTCTTCAAGAGAGGACAGATAGGGAAACTGGGAGAATCACATATAAGAGCTCAGAAAGTAAGGATCTACTTGCAATGCATTTAGAAAAGACAATGGCTTGTTGTCCTGCTTTCTTTGCTTGTTTCCTAGAACTTCCCTTCTACCAAGTAACTCAGTTTGCTGGGATCCAAGCAATTGTTGAAAGTGTAGCATCAGCCAAAAGAGTTCATTTCATTGACCTTGAGATCAGAAGTGGGGGGCACTGCACAGTATTGATGCAAGCTCTTGCGTCAAGATATGAGCAACCAATAGAGATGCTCAAAGTTACTGCAGTGGGAAATGGAACTTCATCAAGACAAAAGCTTGAGGACACTGGCAAAAGGTTGGCTCAGTTTGCTGAGGCATTACACTTGCCCTTTACCTTCAAAATAGCAATGGTGACAAACATTAACGATATCAATGAAGATGCCTTCGAGTCTGAGGATGGTGAAGCAACTGCAGTCTACTGTTCTTTAATGCGAAGCAGCATGATAAGTCTACCGGATTGCTTGGAAACTGCAATAACAGCGCTCAGAAAGCTCAATCCATGTCTGATGGTGATCACAGAAACCGAAGCGAATCTCTATTCACCAGTTTTCGAAGACCGTTTCAATGAAGCACTCTTCTACTATGGTGCTTATTATGATTGCCTTGATGTCTGTATGGATAGTTGCAGTCCATACAGGAGGGAATTAGAAGAGACATTTTTGGCACAACAGATCAAAAATATTATCGCGAGTGAAGAAGAGAGGATATTCAGGCACATGAGGATTGATGTTTGGAGGAGTTTGTTTGCAAAGTTTGGAATGGTGGAAGTGGAGCTTAGCTTGTCATCGTTGTACCAAGCAGACCTTACTGCTAAGCAATTTGCATGCGGGAAATCATGCACATTGAATATGAATGGGAAATGCCTAACCGTTGGATGGAAAGGAACACCAATTCTCTCTCTTTCTGCTTGGAAATTCCATGCAGTCAATACCAAGACTTCTAAATATCTCATGTAATGAACATGTTTTGAAGATCAGTGAATTTTGAAGCAGAAATATTCTTTCGTAATAAGTTTTTTATTTTATACTTTATATTTTAGCTTGCAGATATTCTTGGCATGTCCATTTGTCTGATGTCCTCCATTATCTGTGATATAATTAGATGCAAAGTTGCAAACAGTTTCGATTCAGAGCTTCCTACAATCCTACTTCGCCAGTAATCTTGTAAGTGTCAGTGGACTACCAAGTACGAAGTTTTTAGATCTGCCTAACAGTCTCGTACGAGGAAAAGATGGCAAAAGTTACAAATTATAGAAGTTTCAGTAGTATTCCAACCTACCTCATGCCTTCACTGTTTTTTTATGTCGATTATTGAGTGAGAGATTTGAGTCCAGTACCACCGACTATTGCTAGAAGTTTCACACTGGCTGCCTATACAAAGAGCCAAATGTGTAATGTTTTGTGAGGGGGCGAGGTTCTATGAGAACTAGAAACCACCTTCTTCTGAGAAAAACTAGATAAATCAATGATAAATGAATGTACTCATTGGTGGAGCCAGTATGACAAAAAATAAAAAATAAAACCAAAAATAGCGAGATAAAAAAAAAAAAACCGAACAAATTCGGGTTGGTTTTCGGTTTCCACCCACCCATAAATTCGGTTCCTCATTTGGCTCAAAGAATTGAAAGGAAAGCAAAGCAATTCCTTGAATTTTCCTTGGACATAGGAAGTTGTAACTCCCATCAATTTTTCTTTCCAATGTTTGAAAAAGCCAAGAATGCGGTTGAAATTTATTCTTAAGTAGTAGGCTTGATACATAATACTAAGGTCTCGTTTGGTTCGCGGAAGGGAAAGTAATTCCTTCCTCTTTCCCATGGGAAGGGAAAATGAACGGAAATAAAATTTTACAAGAACTTTTCATTTCGATATTTAGTAGCACAAAGAAAGTCATCGTGAAAGTTGTAAAAATGTTGATGATTAATATATTAAAATATTAGTTAGTGAGTAATTAATACAAAGAAATAAGGAAAGAAAGTGGTTCTTTTAGATTTTGGAAGGAACCACTTCCCTCATATTTTCTTTTCAATCAGGAAAGTGTTTTCTTTCCTTATGTTTCTCCACATGCATGAAATGAACAACTTTCATTTTTTAATATTTACTTTCCACGAAACAAACGAGGCCTAAAAAGATGTGGATAAAAATGGTAAATAAATACTTGGAATTTGAGAGGGAAAGTGAATCCTTGGAGTGGGGGGAGGGAACATTTTTCCACCCAGTTTTCCTTCCATTTGGAATCACTTTCCTTTCTCACTCATTTCTTTTGGTCTCTAAACAATGGAAAGTAATGACTTTCTTTTCTTTCCCAAGGCTTAATTCCATGAACCAAGCAGGGGCTAAGAGATAAAGGAACTGAAAAACCGTTTAAACGAAGTTGTTTGTTTTTAATATTCTTATTGAATATTTGTTTTTAGGCTAGTGTTATTAACACACCCCATCTATAATGAGAGTCAATCATGAAACAAATTCAAATGATAAGTTTGTAAATAAAATTGAAATGTGTGGATTGAAAAATAGATGAGGTGTGTTAATAACACAAAATGGTGTGTTAAAAACACTAGCCTTATTTTTATTAAATATGATTATAGGTTTTGAGAAAATTATTTGAAAACAAATAAATCAGTTTCGTAAACAGTTACACAAGCTAAGGTTTTACCTTTACAAGATGGTTTACTAAGGTTTACGGTTTACCATCTTAATCTCTTTTCTAATTTCTATGCTTAATTACAAACTAGGTATCGATTTAAAAAACCCTAAAGCTAGTACCTCATCATCGTCGAACACCCAAACACACCTAATTTCCTTGTTCGGCGGCATCTTGGGTTGGCTGGTTCTCGCCTCGCTATCCAAGGTGCTGTTGGACGGGTGTTCAACGAAGGCCGAAGGTTTTTCCATGGGAAAGTCGCTTGCAGAGTCTTTAGATGGCAACAGAGACAGAGACAAATTATGGGAATTTCTGTTGATTACCCACATGTAGCATGTGGTGTGCATAAGTTCATGGAAAATAACATCTACACTAATATATTTTGTTAAGCATTTGAAAAAATTTCCATTTAAAAAAATTAATACACAAACCGGGTTGGTCCATAAACTTATCTACTACTATCCCAATCCGTCGTCTGAGAATTGTTCCAAACAGGCTGTTGTATACGTATTATCCTTTGAAAACCCATTCACATCTACGAAAGCGAAAAGAATATGTAATTACCAATTTGTTAGATCTTTGCAAAAAGGGAATCAGGAAGAAAATCTTCTTAGGCAATGCTAGGAGGACACCTCATTAGATCCCTAAATCTAGAACTAGTAACAAGCTCCGATGACGGAGCTCGATGCGGAGGCCGGCCGCAGGGGGTATGGCAGAGGCATTTTGGTGCGCCACTTGAGAACAAATTCGTCAGGATCTGAGAGAGACGTTGGAGAGGGAGAGACATGAGAAGAAATTTGTCGGGATCTGTGAGAGAAGTCATAGAGGGAAAGATCGGTGATGTATTTCCTGGAGCCGGAGGCGGACCTCGGCGGCGAGGACAGCACTTGGAGGCTGCGCTCAAGATCGACACCGGTCAGGGTGAGATAGAGAGAGAGAGAGAGAGAGAGAGAGAGAGAGAGAGAGAGAGAGAGAGAGAGAGAGAGAGAGAGAGAGAGAGAGAGAGAGAGAGAGGTGAATGTTAGATGTTGTGGTGAGCTAGAAAGCACGGAAGCTTGCCTTCTATCACGCTTCGCGCTTCCAAAGCGGAAGCACTCGGAATCGCGATTCCGGAAAAAAAAGCATTTTGGAAGCGTTATGGAAGCGCCACTAATTAAGGGTGACATGAAGTGCGGGCAAATTGGTCTTTTTGATTAAAGCCTAATATGCTTCACTTAGCTCCTCCTAGTCTCTCATAGTCGCACTTTACCTCTAACTTCAACATGGACCTTGACTTTCTCTCCTCCAATAACTTTGATTTTGCTATGAATTTAACAATGACTTTGAATTTGTTATTTATTTATTTTTGTATAATTAATTAATTATATATATTATTTTATTCCGACGTTTCCAAAATATTTCCGCTTCCAACAAATTTAAAAAAAAAACGCTTCCGTGCTTCTGATTCCATACAACATAGGTGGTGAGAGAGAGGGAGATAAGAGAGGAGGGTTTTTGGGTCAAGAAAAATTAGGGCTAGTGGAAATTATCCATTTTAGAAGCTTAAACAATAAAAGTTAATCATTACTAAAAGTCTTAACTAAAATTATTTGTCGATGAAGCTATACATGCTTCAACTTGAGATACATTATGACGATATTAATATCTCAATAGCTTGTCAAAGTTCCATGTTACATATATCGTCATCAAAATATTCAATAAAAATGAGCTTTTATTTTCACAAAAGACAAAAGAACTTTTATTTTGCTTGAGCAAATTCTGAACCAAAAATTGAAAGAAGAAAGGAGGCGATCACCTCGTGTGGTAAGGTTGATCAGACTATCTAAGTATGTAACTCATGTGATTAGAGTTCGAGTCCATATTCTAATCAGTTTGTGACCAACAAATTTGAGGTACTTTTAGGTTCGTGAGGTGTTACTTATTAGTAACGTAACTTAGACAAAAAAGAAGAAAGTAATCAAGGATACAAACTCTTTTTCATTTACTTTCTTTTAATTTGTTTTTGTATATTCGATTACTTTTTTAATTTAATTTGAAAGAAATCGAGGTCCTTCTGGAGCAAGAGGTGAGAAAACTATATATAACCAAAAGACAGAGAGCTCTAGTTTCTCCGCCGTTTCAAACCCCAAACCCACAATCACAAATCTCCCTTGTCTTCCACAACAATGGCCGAGAACACTGAAATCGTAAACAAACAAGATTCCCCTCAAAAACCCATCAACTTGTTCACTCTTTTCTCCAACTTTAAGCCTCAATTTCCATTCTGGAAGCAGCAACAACCAAAACCAGTTGAACATGAAGCTAGTAGCACTGATTCTCAGAAACCAGTCTCTGTGAGGTTCCCAAAAGCCCAACCTGTCGTTCCCACTGTGGCTTCTGAGGTTGAAGAACCCATGACCAAGACTTCCCATCCCATTATAGTCTGGCAGGTTTGTTTTTTGTTTTTTCTCTATTTCGAATTTGGGTTTTACTGTCATGATGTGTGTGGTTGATTTCCTTGCATCTTCTTGTTTGAGCATTCGAGTTTTGCTGTGGAAAGTTAATTCCAAGAAGAAAAAGAAATAGATTAGGGAACACAGATATATGATGGGGTAGGTGTTTCTAGACGTGTTATGTTATGGTTATGTGATCTTAAATATGTAGGTTTGGATTAATACAAACCGAAGTTGTACATGCAGCGATTGATTGATAATCCTTTTCCCATCATTTGCATTGCTTCAGTGAGCGAAAGAAGTTAAGTAAAGAGATTTCTAATATTTCTTGTGCCTAAAAGCCAACAATTCATATTGCTCGTTGTTTGTTGTCAAGGTATCAATGTAGTTATCTGTAGTAGTCCGTGGCTTTGTGATGGTTTGGTGATTGAGATGATGAGGCTGTAACTTGCATTCAATAGTGGTCAGTCTATATATGGTTAGGTGGTTACGAAATGTGAATGATATGGAATTTGGGAGAAGGGTTGCTTTCACAAGGGTCTGAAAACCATTGTACCTATAAAGGTAAAGATAAGAACTAGTGGTCCTTTTTTATTTTTTAATGGAACTGGTGGTCTTTTACCATATGGTAGCTCCAAAAGGATTATACAAAGTAGTCTGGATGTTTGGATGATTTTTCATGGGAAGTTCGTGCGAAAGGTAACTATTTTCGGGTTTAGCACAGTGGTTGCAATTGAATGTCTTGGTCTGATTCATTCGGATGGGTAGTTGAAATGTTCATCCATATTTAAGGTTGGCTGCATGAACGATGCAATGAAATACTTTGTGAGACCAGAAATATTGAACCTGTGGAATGGCCAGTAGAATGGGGCGATTTTATCAATGCTGAAGTTATGGTACAATGTACATTAATAATTAAGATTTAGTACTGCTTATGATTGTATGTTGGACAACCGTGCCATCTAGCTTTTTCAGCACGTTATTGAATGTATTAATCACAACACATGGTCTGTCTGTTGGCTTATAAGGTTTTATCGAAGTGTAATTTCACTATATCAATGTTTTTTAAATATAAGTTCAGGTAAATAAGTAGATGAAGAGGAGGTACAAGTGGCTGTGAAATCCGTAGTGCTACACATTTGGTTTTATGCCATATTGCAACTTAGCAAGGACAATGATTTTCTATTTTACTTGACTGCGAATGCTTTTCATAATTGGTGTTATAGTTATTGGATTGAATGATTTGCTCGTGTGGGTTTTTACGTTGTGTGTGATATGTGAATTTTTTGGGATAGAGTGGGAAGAGAACTGGGCTGCATCCCTCTGAATGTCATTCTGCTTGAATTGGTTCTTGTTTAATGAGTTATTTATCTACATACTTTCAGGTATACGCTCTTGGAGGGTTTCTGGTTTTGAAGTGGATATGGGCAAGATGGCAAGAAAGAAAGGATCAAAAGGAGGATGGAAAAGAAGAGTCTTCTGATGATGAACAATCATCTGTTGATGAATAGCCTTTTCATATGCAACAGCTGAACCTTTTATGTTAAAATGGCGTATTCAGAATGCAAGTTACTTTCTAGATTCATGATATAGCGGAATTAGCACATCTAAACTTATGGTTTGTAAAGAAATTGTTAAATTCCTGTATGTTTGGCCTTTTTTTTTTGGCTGTACTTCTTCAAATTCTTTTCTTACTAGTTATCTATTGCACTACAGTCGACTCAACATCAGAATTTGCATTCAGTTGAAACAATGATGAATATACTGCCCTAAAACCAAATAACTTCTTTAGTTTTTACTGGAAGATCCTGAGTTCATATTATAGTAGGTCATCACGTTATTTAGCAATGCCACTCCTTAGAACTCAAAGAGAGCAAGCCAGGGTGTAGAAAGCACCATGTTAGAGGATACCAGAATATGATAGTACAAATCAACTGAAAAACTAAACAAGTTACTGTCTACATGAATGCTGTATGATACTGTTGTACAAGAAAAGGAAACCGAAGTGTCAAACTCAGCAACATCCAATTTAGATGAATCACGCCTTAATCAAGAACAGTACCACCATGGCTATCGAGGTCTGGTAAAGCTATTGAAACACTATTACCAACAATGTCATCAACTTCTGGACTCAGTTTCGCTGTCAAGCTCGCGAAGCCTCTATAGTAGCTTTTGCTTCACCTGTGGCCTCAACACCATCACCAGATTGCTCAACTGTTACATTGCCATTTGTTTAAAGTTGGAAACCTTTACATCAAAAAAGTAACATTGCATGTCAAAGAGAAAATCAGATGAGAGAGATCATTTCCAAGCAAGAATCAGATCAAGAGCAAACTCATAAAACAACCAGTCAACTGTAGAAGTCCATCATTCAAGGAGCTCAATATGGTAGAATTACTGGTCTACTACCATTGTACAAATGCTACTCCCGAGAACAGATGCCAAGACTGGCCTCACTGGGGATAGTATGACCAAATGTTTTACTATATCCAACTGCAAAGGGTAAGGAAGGATCTCAGGCCTGCACGAGTAACAATTAGGCTTAGCTTCTTTGCAAGATGGGAAGATACTTTATTCTCTGAACTTCTTATGGAAGGCAGGAAGGACTGGAATACAGGCTCATCCATGGCCAGATTGTGGGGAATAAACTGGAGGGACTCATGCTTAAATTACTTTATGCAAAAAATCTGCATACATAATCTCAGCTACCATAGAAGCTGCATCAGTGCTGCGTTGCTCAAAGACAAGATGGGTTAAAAGCTGCAAAAAACAACCAAACATATCTGTAATGATCTACAAAATCATTACTTCAACAATGGGATTCTTAATATATGGAAACAAACTACTTATAATAAACAGATATGAAAATATTCTGCACTTGACAAAGATTATGTTGACCCTTTTACATCACTGTTACCATCAGTGATATATTAGCCATGAACTCCTTGGGATATAAAATGAGATTATCAGTATATTTAGGTTCAGGTATGATGTAGAGAGGCATCCTTTTTGTACTTTTCTAGTGATGAAAGCATGTTCATAAATAGCATTCTAGGATTACAGTATATCTAAAGTGTATACTTTCAACTTAGTTTGTACAAATAAGAGAGGAAGGGGTTAATTATATATATATAGCCAATCTTTACTCCAAGATCAGGTATGCCTGGTGCAACATGCACACCTAGTAAATACTGCGCAAAACCAAAATCAGGTATGCCTGATTTGGTTTGCAATGGTTGTTGTTCTTTAAAAAGCTCCTTCAGGGTGACTTCCCTTTGGCGGAGTTTAGTGATCCGGTGTTTTTCTTTGCAGTGGCGGCTGCCCATTTTGTTCACAGTCTACATACATAGCTTTCACCATTAAGTCATCTCTTGTTCCAAATCCAAGTTTCCACACTCGGTACTGGTGCATTGCTTATAAGATAACATCTGGAACGCGGAGTTTATCATTGTGTTTATCCTCATTGACCAGCTCCCACAGGTTGTTCCGAAGAGAGCATCTCCTGGCCTACCTATGAGCACAGCTGAAGCTGAATCATCTTGATCCTTGAGGCGTAGCCTCATCTTGCACCTATAACGATAGTTATCAGTATGATGAATCGGCAGCTAATGGGAAAAAACTAATGATGGATATAATGTATTACTGTGATAACATGCAACTCCTATATTTCGTTGAAAGGAATTTTAAGTAATGCAACAGATTCGACCATTTTTTTTTTTCAACTGGAATGATAATGATTATATTAGTATAGCAGCAACCAGGAAAGATAATGAGAGAAGTAGAATGAGAAATTCAAAGATTTTAGGACCACTTAATATTTCACAGCAGGACCTTTAGATCCAATACGGAGTGATCGACAATATATGAATAACGGACTTATGTTTAGATCCATATACGGGGTGATCGAAAATACATGAATAACGAACTTATGTTCAGTCACTAAAGCTAGGAAAACTGGCAACTGCTTAGTCTATTTTTTCAGTTTTCTATTTCGTTTGTGCTTTTTAAGCTCCCTTTGTAACCAAAAAAAAAATTAAAAAAAATGAATAACGATATTCCTTGTATTGTCACAATTGAAAGGGTTTTTTGGCTCCTTGACCAGTCAAAACCTCTCTGTCAACAACTCCTAAACGCACCGTTTTAGGGGTCCTGTTGTGGGGCTCGGTAGAACGATGACGTTTTGATAGGTTTTAACCTGTGACAAATACAAACTCTGAAACCAAAACCTCTCATCGTTGTCGTTGGTTTCTGTTTTGCCGCCGCACCCAAGAATCTGTAAGAAGAACTAAACTCCCATTTGGGTCTTTCTTTTTCTTTAAATTTTCGAAATTGCAATACAACCCAAGAATCTCTGACTTTTTTCGCTTACAGTTTAGCTTAATTTCATATTTTTCGACTGCATGAACAATTTTTGAATGAAATCTTAGTTGTGGGAAAGCCTTCGATTTTTGACGCATTAGTTTAGAATGCTATTTATTGTCTATGATTGGTATCTTGAGTTGCCAACTCAAACATTAAGCTACTAAATTCACTTTCTGGTTGGAATGCTGTTGCTTGGTTGTTCTGTGTAGGCAGAGATGAAGTTGGATGTGGATGTGTTGAGATACCTCACAAAAGAGGATTTTAGGGTATTAACCGCTGTCGAAATGGGAATGAGAAATGTAAATGTCCCCTCCTGTTTTACTTCTTTTAGTCTTTCAACTGTTCTAAACCCTTGTATTCAGTCTTTCATCCTTGTTTTTGCTTTCTTTTTCAGCATGAAATCGTACCCGCTGAACTGATTGAGCGTATAGCAGCGCTCAAGTACGTTTCTGGATTTCAGATTTCTTCTTTTCACTTCTTGAATTTGAAATTGTCTACCTTTTCTCTCTAACTCTTGCCTCATGGTTGATATATGTAGGCATGGTGGCACTTATAAAGTTATGAAAAATCTGCTCAAGCATAAGCTCTTGCACCACGATGCCTCCAAATGTAAATTTAATATTCTTATTCCATCAGTATAAAGAACTACTCTTTTGATATTTTTCTCATTTTTCTTGATTACTGTGTGCATCCAGATGATGGATTTCGGCTAACGTATCTCGGTTATGATTTTCTTGCAATAAAGACTTTGGTTAACCGTGGAGTCTTTTCAGCTGTTGGTCGTCAACTTGGTGTTGGAAAAGAGTCTGGTACTTTTCTTTCCTTCTTATTGTATGTAACAGATACTGGTGTGAGGTTTCGGTACTTATAGCATTTCTTTTTATCAAGATATTTTTGAGGTGGCCACCGAAGATGGTACAGTGATGGCAATGAAATTGCACAGGCTCGGTAGAACTTCTTTCAGGGCTGTCAAGTCTAAGCGTGATTACTTAAAACATCGTAGCAGTTTCAATTGGCTATACTTGTCTCGACTAGCTGCACTCAGAGAGTTTTCTTTTATGAAGGTTCTTTATCTCTATCATGTGTCATTTTTATATTTCTTTGTTGGTCAAATTCTGTATTTGTTAGGTTGATTTGACTTTTATGCTGTTACTATGCTTGAGCAGGCTTTAGAAGAGCATGGTTTTCCTGTTCCAAATGCTGTAGATTGTAATAGGCATTGTGTGATTATGTCACTAGTACCAGGCTACCCACTGTAAGCTTCTTCTTTACAAACTAGGAACGGCAATAATTACTGATTGTTCATGGTTGATCTAATGTTTTTCTAGTATGTTTCCTTCAGAGCTAGCTTGCTTCAGAAAAACAAGATCTTGATCATGTTCCTTCTTGGATATATGGAGCTCACTTTCTGTTCAATATAGTGTGCAGGTGAAGCAATTGGAAAATCCTGAGATAGTTTTCAATACTATCATTGGGATCGTTGTTCGTCTGGCAGAACATGGTTTGATTCACTGTGACTTCAATGAATTTAACATTATGGTATGCATTTTGAGGCAGTCTGGAATTTTATGTTTTCACGTTTAGGCTGAACCTCTATAATCTTTTATCTTGGAAAATAAAATAACCTTTAAAACATGGATCATGGTTCATTATCAAATATAAAAATAAGAATAAAGAACATGGATCATGCCTTTGGCTCTCACTTGGGAGATATCTAAGTGATAATGAGTTGAACATGGACCATGCCTTTTGGCTCTCACTTGGGAGATATCTAAGTGATAATGAGTTGATATACATGGATCAAAATGCCTATATGACTTCCTCTTTTTGCACAACTGCAAACTCTTAACAATTTTTTAAATTCTCTTCTCTCAGATTGATGATGATGAGAAGGTCACCATGATTGATTTTCCACAAATGGTCTCTGTATCACATCGTAATGCTCAAATGTAAGAAGCTATTTCTCAAAAACTACCAGTCATCTTCTCGCACTTCCTATTGCAATTTCTGATTGTTAACTGTTAGCGATATAATCTTTATAACTGGCTATAATATTTGTGCTCATCCTCTATCATATTTCACATGTCAGGTACTTTGACCGTGATGTAGAATGTGTCTTCAAGTTTTTCAGCAAGAGGTCAGTAATCTTTTTGTTAATTCATTGTCAGTTTTATAAGCAAGATGCAGTTGTGAATTTGTTTAAGTAACAAATATAAGTGACAATTCATGTTAAAGATGGATATAAGAACCAAATATCATTGTTAGCTGAATGTGAGTACTATTTGTGAATCCATATTAGTAACAATTCATGTTTGAGTTATGTATTCTTAGATCGTGGAGGTACATGGTAGTGGTGTAATTTTTCATAGAACTCTATAGCCCTTGAGGTTAATTGTGATGGATGTAGGGAAGAAAAATAGTGTATGGCTTAGTGGATCAGCCTACTTGTTATTCTTAATTTATTTATTGTTTTTTCAGGTTCAACATGTCTTTCCATGAATGCACAGCTGATATTGATGGCACAGCAGTGGACACAGATGATAGTGGTAGGCCTTCTTTTACTTCAATAGCAAAGGATACTGGTTTTTTGGACAAAGAACTTTCTGCCAGTGGGTTTACTAAAAAGGATCATGAAGAAATTGCTAAGGTATTGTGTTGAATGAAGCATTAAAGTGATTAAACATTCAATTGCCCCATTCTTTTTGTGAAATTCTGGAGCTTTATCCTTAGTTTACTCATATAGAATGCCATAGGCTGTTGGATTCTTTCATACCCTCATGGCGCTCACAAAAGAACAAATATATATTTTCTTTTGCAAGTTATAGGTTCCAAGGTTTTCGAAAAACATTTGATCGGATATTTACTGTTATGTGCGTTTTCGTGGGTTTTCTTATTTTGGCCAGTTTCTAGACATCTGTGACTAATGATGCTTAATATCATGTTACCACATGCAGTTTATTGAAGGAGGGATAAAGAAGGATGCTAGTTCTGATGATGAAGATACTGAAGATGTTGGAGATACTGAAGATGATGAACACACCTCTGTGCTAAATGAAGCAAACACAATGGGTATTGATTCACTGCAAGTGGTAGATCAGGTACATCTTTCTACTTTTAATTTTACTTTTTAATGCGCTCTTTCACATTCTGTTGATGTCCTGAAGAGATTTATATCCGAGTACAGAATGAAGATTAGCGAAATCGTAACTGATTGTATTTGCAGAGTGAACTAGTAATTTCTTGCATGATACTATCAAAATGTATAATATAAACTGTCTGGTAACTAAAAAAGAGAGTTTTTTTTGAGGGTGCTAGTTGCATCATCCAATATATGTTTGTACTTGTTCTTCATTTGTATTTGGATCAGGTGTTACAGCATGATGAGCAAGTTGAACTAGAGGGCAATGTAAGAACATGTGAAGGAGGTCCGAGCAGTGAACCCGAAAATGAAGACAGCAGAAACGAGGTAGATCTTGAATTTATTTTGCTTTCTATAATGACATACATGTAGGACTTGGGAATGTGCTGTCAATTGTGGCATGTTACATTCCAGGATTTTGTCGTAGCAAAACCCAAGATGGTTACATGTGGAATGTTGTGTACAGATTACTGTGGACTTTATGCCTTGTTCAACTTCCTTCCCTTACAGTATTTTATTTTTATAGGAGGGAGATGATGAGACAGTTGATGATGACAATGATGCTGAGTTGGAAAAACGCTTAAACAAGGTCAGGCGACGTGCTGTCACAGCAGCCCGTGGAGGACGAAAAACTTTTGCGTCCAGAAATACCTATAAAGACAAGGGTGGTAAATCCTCTAACAGTTCCAAAATCCAGAGACAATTAAGTAGCTGGTAGAATATGTGAAGTGGGACCAAGAAATCCAAGCTTGGGTGTTGAAGATATCAGCTATAGAGTTGTATATGACACTCTTTTTTCTTATAATGATGATCATGAGATGGATAAGTTCAGTGTAAGTTTTGAGTCCTTGGCCAACAGGGGAGAAAAGGTATTTTAAAAGTGATCGAAGGAACTACTGTAGATGTTGGTTCTTCGTACCCTGTTGCCATGGCTTTGGTTTTGTTAATCAGTGGTGAACTTTGTACTCGTATTTATTGATTTTATAAGATGTCAGTTAGATACTCAACTCGTTGCCTCATCAGCTTCCTTACTAACAATGCATGGAAAACCAACGTAATCTAAAACTAAAATCAAGAGTTTCAACATTGATAGAAACCTAAGGTCATCTTCAACTCAGTTTTAAAACCCAGTACCTCTTTTTAGAATTTTCATAAACTAAAGCTTGAACATAACAAAAACTTGAACATGCCAAATACACGAAAGCAGACAAAACTTAGATTTTCATAAACTAATTTGGACAGGAAAAAAAAAATTAGATTGTAAGCATTCATATTATGAATACTAGTTTGCACTGTAATCAAGTATAACCGACATATCAGCACAAGAGAAAGAAAGCTAAACCTTAACCAAGTGAGAATTGTAGAACAACAGCGTCACTTTTGACCTTAACAATTTCCCTTTTTTTTTCTTTTTTTTTCCCTTTTTATATGTTTTTATAAAACGGTTTTCAAACGTAACAAAACTCTCAAACAAGAGAAATTTTGTTTTACATTCAAAATTGTCATGGTAAATTTGAAATAAATAAAGAAAAATATCAAAGAAGAAGAGTTAGTCCCACAAGCACAAGACAATGAAAGCCCATATAAAAGTAAGAGTGTAAATCCGACCCGGAGACCAGGAACACAACCGAAGCTCCAGTTTAAGGGTTTTAGAAGGCTTCTCGCGTCATTCAGCCGTCATTCACAAACTCGAAGCCTGCAAATTTCCGCTCGATCTCCAATCATGGGTATTGTTTCCTGTCTCAAAACTAGGTTTTGACTTTTCTGAATGTTAAAGGGTTTAGTTGACAAATGCTCTTTTTGATTCTCAGGGTCATACAAGTGCGCTCTGCAGTTATGGAGGAGAAAGCAGCAATCAGGTTTAGTTGGGGTTTTGCCAAAGATTTCAAGGGCTTTCCACACCCACAAGACAAATTCAGATCAGGTATACATGGTTTTTGCTTTCTTTCATTAGTGTTTCTAGCTCTTTAAAGGCTTCAACTTTTGGTATTGGCATTAGTGTAGCTACTGGGCATTGTGCAATCAGGTGTTGTAAGGCAGTCTACTCCTCGCTCAAGTCATTTGACCAGGGTGAGCTAATTGTAATATTTTGGTTTTCACCACTCTCTTGCTTTTGCGCATTTCAAGCTGATTTTTGTTTTTGTTTTTATTCTGCAGGGCATAATCGGAGCCGATGGTTAGTGATTCCTATCATGCACTCTGTTTTTGTTTTATTCTTTATCCAATTAAAACCAGCTTCTTCTTCTTCTTTTTTCTTTAATATCAAACGGTTCTGTTTGCTTCTTGTATAGAGGTTTTGTAGGTGAATGTTGTACTGCAACACTTTGAATGAATTCAGAAATCTGTGTGTTAATGAGATGAGTTGATCAGTTAGTAAAGTAGGCAGTTGCATCATTGATTTGATTATTATTTGTAACTTATTTTGGTGCAATCATGTTTGGCAGGGATTTCGGTTCTGTCCGGAAGGAAGTTTACTAGAGAATTAATCAATGCTAAGTGGGCTCCATTACAACTTACAAGAAACTATGGAGCAAACAATGTCGTTGCTCGCTTTAGTAGAACCATGTGTTCAGCAGCTTCACAGAAACCGCGAAAAACTCCATCTGAGGTCAGAGTCCATCTAAAAGTTACATGTCCCATCTATTCTGTCTTCATATTTGTCAAGGCATCACTAAACCATGCAAACATCTTCTTTTACGGATCTATATTCATGTGTTTGATCAATCATATGCTGAATAGTACCATAGAAATCTGGTTGAAATATGTTTAACACGTGTCATTTTCAACGTGAGGAAAATAGGCTAATTCTTGTTATATCTTCACATAAAAGTTTTACAGCCACCTTTCTGCTTGAGATTCTATGATTCCGTATGAATGTATAAACATTAAGATTGTTGTATCAGCTCCTCAAAATAACAGTCTCTTGCCCTGCACGTGAAATTGCTATTCTCTCTTGATAACATTTGAACTTCTACATTCTAAATTTGTCAACTGTTTCCCCTTCAGACTAAGAAAGCCATAACTACTGTGGAGGAGCCTTTTGATGATGCTCCTACATACAATATCCCTCAGAAGCCACTGACATTTGTTGCGGGGGCATCCTATAGTGTTGCCATTCTTATAGGGTTTGGAGTTGCTGGCTTGGCAGCATACTCTGTTTTCAAGGAGCTTATATTTGAACCAAAAGAGTAAGTGGAACAACATATCTTATTCAAACTTCCTAGTTAACATTCTTATAGTCTTGTCATGGTTATGGATGCTGTTTATTGCTCTGAAATATCATTGTAATTTGATAACATGATCATTCACAGGTATAAAATCTTTAACAAGGCGCTTAAACGGATTCAAGATGATGCTCAGGTTTGTAAATCTTTTAGTCCTCCAACTTCCATGAACAACATATCATTTAGGATTCAAGATGACTTCCTAAAAGGGGTTTGCACTTGTGTATGCTGATCTCTGGTGCCTTGTGTATTCTGATAGATTTTCTGTTTCCTTTTAGACATTACTTGCATTATTTGACATTGTGTGGGTAGGCAGAAGCTTTAAAGCAAAAAGTAGCGTATAAGGACTATAAAGTTTATTCCCAGTTGAAGCAAAAGGGTCCAGTAGTTAAATAAGCACTCATCTAGTGTTAAACCTGATAGTATTTAATGCATGAGCTACATACTTGAGATAGAATCAAGTTAAATGAAGTGTATGAACACCTCACACCATTCTGATAAAATTCTGCTTTAGTGAGAATTCTATCTAAGTTTATATACACTACTATCAGGGCATTGGAAAGCATGATTGGTGGGATGGCGTAGTCAAATCAACATAGCAACATATATATATTGTCATGGCAATACAGTATCTCATATCTTGTTACTTTGATTGTCTTTCATTAGGTTAGAATGAGGATTGGATTCCCTATTAAAGGATATGGTCAAGAAAGTAGAAATCGTGCTGCTCGACAACGCATTCCAAACAG
Source organism: Fragaria vesca subsp. vesca (assembly GCF_000184155.1). Lineage (NCBI taxonomy): Eukaryota > Viridiplantae > Streptophyta > Magnoliopsida > Rosales > Rosaceae > Fragaria > Fragaria vesca. The sequence continues at coordinate 8,701,970 of NC_020497.1, forward strand.
AATCTGGACTGATGAAGATGGTTTAGAGCATGTAGAGGTGATTTCCTTTTAGCAGTTTGTGTTTTGTAATTGTCATTCGTCATTTGGTTTTTTAATTGACCAAATCCTCTCAACATACTTTTAACTGGAAATGCTAATTTGTGGTTGTATGCACAATTGAGTGTAGGTCAATTTCTATGTTCGTGGGCCACACGGAGGTGGGAAAGTATTTGCTGAGATGTTCAAAGACACAGACAAGAGATGGAAATACACATATCTGGTTGTCGAGACAACATCACCTTCCCAGTCACGTCTGATGCTCGAGTCCTATCTGCCGGAGTTCAAGCCAGTCCCCTAGTTGCTGGTCAACAAGGTGTACCAAATTCCCTAGAGTTTAGTCCTGTTAATAGTCCCTCTCTTCTCTTATCTTTTCCCCCAGGAAAAGGGTTAGTGCTGCTCTTCCCTAACTCTTCCGGAACAGTACCAAGCTTCACCTTTTGAGTCCTTGTCTTATTTATGAACTCGCATGATAAAAAGTTAAGAGTTTTGATACACAATGACTCGGTTATTTTTGCATATTGTTGTTCAAGTGGTTGGGTTTTGCAATTAGAGAAAGTGCATGTTGCTGTTTTAAGCAAGGAAAAGAGCATGTGCATTTTATTGCAAATACTTTCTTATTTCTTTTTTCTTTGTTAGTCCAAAAACAAGGGAAATGTGAAATATTTGCCTTTCGCTCAATGGTGTAACTTATTTCTTGAAACTTCTATGGTTCATGGTCCTAGAAAAATCCTTCTGTAAAACTCGAAGGGTTTCTGTAATCTAATAAAAACTAGAGTGCCTCATTTATGTTTTGGCTATTGTATGCAATATACTATGAATCATCAAAGTTTGAGGATAATGAGATACATTGATTTATGTTTGGTATGCGAAAGGATCCAGCTTGCATTCAAAAGGCACATTGTGATTTGATGATTAAAATTCACAAAATGAAAAGGCACATTGTGATTTGATGATTAAAATTCACAAAATGAAAATTGACCGTCTAGTGTGATCATTATATTTATGTACGGCTATGGACTAAATTCGGTAAAGTTAAGGGCTCGATCAAACGGTCAACTCTAATCTATTGTCATTTTAGACACGGAAACACTTTTACCTACCCCTTCGTAACCTATTTTAGTCGATCATTCTAAATATTAAACTCTCACAAAGATGAGACGTAATCACTCATGTAAAAATTAGGAGACGTTTAAGGGTAAATAGGGTTGACTGCTATTATCAGGATCCCATACGTTACCTGATATACATGATTTTTTAACCATCGCCGTATTTCACTATTCCGATAACATCTTATTTCACGAGATTTTTGAAAATTTCGCTTCCTATGTATAGTGGGTTCATAAAGTTGGATCATATGTATAACCTATTAAACAAGTTATACCACATTAGTAAACATGCTATGATTCTGATGACTAAAATTCATAAAATGAAAATTGACCGTCTAATGTGAACATTATATTTATATACAAAATTCAACTAAATTTGGTAAAGTTGGAGGCTCGATCAAAGCGGTAAACCTTAATTCAACGTCACTTATCTAATGAAAACGGTTTTAAGTATCCCTTCGTGACCTAGTTTGGTCAACTCTTTCACATATTACACTCTCACATAGATGAGACGCAACCACCCATGTAAAAATTTAGGGATGTTTACCACCCGAGGATAAGGCTCCCTTTAGTGAAACATAAACGTAAATAAAGTTGACCGCTTCGATCGGGACCCAAACGTTACTGAATTAAAATGATTTTTCTACTTTAATCGTATTTCACTATACCAGTTTTACATTCCCCATCTGTCCTGGAAAAATTATTATTGATGCTGCTGACGAATGGAGGAGTGTTGCATTTAAAGCCTGATTGGTGAATGATTGTGATTTCAGTCTTCTCTCATGATTGTGACTGTTGCAGGTGGTGTCGTTCGAGATGTTAATGGTCACTGGATTCTAGATTTCAAATCAATCTTGGCACTTGAGCTATTATTGATGCTGAAAGTTGTGGCCTTTACTATGGTTTGGAAGAAATTTAAATATCTCCACTCCTAAGATGACTCTCTCTCTCTCTC
>NC_020497.1:8704089-8716028 GCF_000184155.1 Fragaria vesca subsp. vesca
CTACCTACTACGTACTACTCTCTCTCTCTCTCTCTCTCTCTCTCTCTCTCTCTCTCTCTCTCTCTCTCTCTCTCTCATTTGGACAATGTCAAGTTCAACCATATCTTCAAAGAATGTAGCATGATTGCAGAATCTCTTGCCAAGACAACCATTGATCATGCTCCTGGTCTTATCACCTTTGAGAATCCTCCTGGTCATGCTATTGCTGCATATTTAGATGATTTGGATGGTATTGCTAGATTAAGATTAAGAAAGTCTGAGAACTCTGCTGTTCAACTCTGCAGCGTACCAGAACAATGAAAAGAAATGGGGCTGGAAAAAAAAAAACCGACAGTGCCCCTCAGGTCTCATATACAGAACTTGAAATTTATACGTTAGAGTTTGAAAGAATAGAAATAAGACTATAGTTGTGCAGAAGAGTATCCTAACTAAAGAGTATTAGCATATAAATAGTTCCTTAAAAAAGTTTTTGTTGAAAATTAACTGTCCCAAACGAATTCATAAACCCTATAAGACACCATGAAAATGAAAGCTACATCTAATTGAATTAGGGACCTGCAGATAAGACATTTTTTCTATATTTGTAACCTTACACTACAACTGCCTCCCAGTAAAGAGATTAGAATGTCTCTTTTCTTGTCAATCGCCAAGTTTACCACGGAAACTGTTTCCAAATGTCTACCCTTCACATATGCACCTGCTTCCCAAGAAATAGTATCTCTCGACAGTCACGTCACCATCTAGGTCAATGGCTTAGCACCAAATATATACAAAACTTGCACCAAATTAACTGGCCTATAACTTGAAAAATTTCAAACGTTTAATGAATCTGTCGTTTTGTTTTTGTAGCCTTAAGAATAATTCCCCTATTATAGAATTCTGGCCCGTCTATATTTTTTCAGAACACTAGCACAGAAAAGTACCCGGACCTTATGACTTATATTTGTCAGAAGTAAAATTTGCAAAACATTTACGAGAGCAAGATACTGAAATTGAATAAATTTTCCATCTAAAGGTGCCCCAAAAGTTGTCCAAAAATGCCCAGTGCTCCCCTATTTGAAATAGATAAGCAGAAATGTTACTCCAAACTTAGTAAAGTCAGACAGTCTGCAATAAAATTATATAGTTTTAGATAATAATGAGAAAAGAATAAAATGTTACTCTAAATTCACATAAGCAATTGAGAGGATGATACTTCCAGACAGAAAGAAATACAGAAAGTCAGAGAAATTCCATCTCCTCAGAAGTAAAGTACTATTACAATTGTAAAACATCTCAGGCTCCATGCAGATACGATAGGTATGTCAAGGAAATCAAGCCAACAATGGACATCCCGCTTTCAAATGAAAATATGCCCTCATAATGATTTCCTCGGAAGTTTCTCCATGGAGAATTGGACGCATCCGGGGAAAAACAAAAGGGTATATAAGAAAGATAATATTTGTTTAGTGTTTTTACACATTTAGTACGTGATTGATGGTACGCATGTCACTTTGATGCAGTAGATAACATACAGACATGAAACATTTTTCACCAAAGATGCCTTTATTGACAATGCAGACATTGAAACAACAAAATATGCTAATGAAATCTGTGATTTGATCAAAGTTGTTTCTGTTCCTTTTTGTTTTCTTCTTTCCTATTAATTTTGAAAATACTTGACCAATTCAAATGTTCAGGAAACTTAGTTGGTAATTTGGTATAACATTACACTTAGGTGCACTTGATGTTTCTGTTTTATTTTTATGGAGATTGTAAAGAATTTCAATATGGTCATATTCTAGTCTACACAACCCAATTCCCTATTTGGTTATATGATTAATCATGCCCAACTGACATGGACTTGACAATAATTACAGAATGCTATCAGAAGGAATAGTTCAAAGACAGCTAACCGTACAAAGTCAAAAACCAATCATCTCCTGACCGACAAAATACACAACTCTGTGTGGCCGAGTTGATCCACTGGTCAAGCACATTAGATGACTTTTGTAGAGTGGCTTGATCAATAGCGACAAAAGCGGCAAACCCTCCAATCAATCATCTCTTGACCGACAAAATACACAACTCTGTGTGGCCGTGTTGATCCACTGGTCAAGCACATTAGATGACTTTTGTAGAGTGGCTTGATCAATAGCGACAAAAGCGGCAAACCCTCCAATCTCAAGTCTCTTTGCAATCTCAAGTCTCTTAGCATTCTGGACAAGGAATACGTCCAGAATGCAAAGAGACTTGAGATTGTACCATGGCAGTAATACGTCCTTGACCTGAAATTCACCAAAGATAAAAGTACCACTGGATCAATTCAAAGAACAAAGATCAACGAACAACACTCCAACATGAAAACAATAATACAGGAATAAATAAAACACACTTGGAACACAATAAACTCCTTCCTTCTTGAAACGTACTGGTTCAGCGCACAACAGCGCACAACAGGAGAGTTAATTAGGTATAAATCGTACTGCATTATGCACAACAGAAATCTGATCAGACATGATACTGAAACTATAATACAATAAACACAACAGCTACATACTGATCGATAATATCAATCGGTGGAGGATAATTTTTCAGACTTTTACTCTTTTTTTCCGTCAGCTAGTACATGTCCATTGCAAATGAGATTCTGAAAGACAGGTTTGCCAAATAATGTAGTAGATAACTCCACAAGAGCGTAGAAACTGCATAACCCGAAGGAAACAATGAGGCCTAACTTAGACATTGGAAACTTGTGCTCAAGTTAGGATAAAAGCCGACACAAAGGAATCTAATCCTACAATAGGCAGCCGACAGTAATTTTATTAATTAAAAGACAGAAAAAAAACCCTCACTGCACTGCCCCTCAAGTCTCATATACGGAACTTGAAATTTATAAATTAGAGTTCGCAGGAATAGAGATAAGTAGCATCATCCTGACTTGATCTCTCATACCAAAAAACTGTAGGTGAGCAAAAAAGTATCCCATCTAAAGAGTATTGGCATATAAATAGTTCCTTGAAAAAAAATTTGTCAAAATTTAACTGTCCCAAACGAATCCCTAAACCCTATGTGACACCATGAATGTGAAAGCTACATCTAATTGAATTAGGGACTTGCAGATAGAAAGGTAACCTTATACTACAACTGCCTCCCAGTAAACAGATTAGAAGAGCAATGTCTCTTTTCTCGTCAATCGCCTTGCTTACCACGGAAACTGTTTCCAAATGTCTACCCTTTACATATGCACCTGCTTCCAAAGAAATAGCATCTCCCGACAGTTCCGTCACCATCAGGGTCAATGGCTTAGCACCAAATATATACAAACATGCACCACACTAATTGGCCTGTAATTAGAATAATTTCAAACGTTTGATGAATCTGCCGTTTTGTTTTCAAACTTTTGATGTAATTAGAAAAATTAGAATAATTTCAAACTTCACCTGTACGGCCCTTTAACCTCTTGTGATCACCTCACATAGATATTTTCCGAGTTGTCGAGAAACTTCAAAAAATATGGAACCACCTCTAAAGTAGTTTACATATATTGTATTCAAGAATTAGAATCACAAGTGGATTGTTTTAACTGAAACAGAGATATTTTATTCATAAACTATGGAACTCAAATATAATATAAAACTGACAAGCTTTAACAAGAGAACATATAAACCACACAACCAAACTGCTTTTGGAAACCTCAGAAACCAGTTCCAAAAAGAAATCTCAAACAGAATGCGAATGAACTAGACTAAGCACTAGCAATCATACAGGCCGACCACTGCCCTAGCAATCATACAGGCCAACCACTGCCCTCAATCTGCATGAAAGATATCAAATTACAGCTGAAGATGCCTTTAAAATCCCTCCACATCCTCCTGTTTTCAAGAAGCCTCTTATCCACTACCAGGACAACAACCAACAACCAATACCCCACCATAAGCATAATTTGGGTCATCCACATTAGTTTCCACAACTTTTATTAAAAGCTTGGGGTACTAAATTTTTGAGAGCATTTAAACATTTAAGAAGGATTTGCTGGAATCTTCTAGTTTTCAAGTGTCTTCTAAATGCTTTATTTAAGAAGGAAGTTCTTTGTATTGGGTCATAAAGTTACTTTCTGTAAGTCATGTTCCCTCGATCATTGATAAATGCACCATTTGTACAACTAATAATATAGAGAGAGAATAAAGTTTCCGCCACAAGACCATAGATTTTAATGACATTAAGTAAATAAGTCATTAAGTAATTTTGACAAACAAAAAGAAGCAAAAGAGTAAATGACATTATATTTGAATTTATGAAATTCCAAGGAATCCTCATCTAAGTATTACTGAATTACTGATTAATTCTAAATAAGCTCCCTCAGAACAGCTTAAATATCCATCAAAACCCCACCCTGACTCTAAAATAACTTCTAGTTAGGTACAAAAAATTTCCGGCACCAGTTATATAGCCTTGTTTCATTGCACTCAAACACTATTAAGGATGCAGATAAAAAGAGATAAAAAGAAACATACAGGCACATTAAAAACAAAACATTGCATCACTCATAGCAGCCTTTGTATTAGTAAATGCATATACATTAGGAATTCATATGTTCTGCATTAGAATGCAAGAGTTATTTTTTTTTTTTTTGTTCGAAATCCCCTTTTCCCAGAAATATGAAGCTACCCTTGATCTAAGGTTCTGCTAAATACAGATTCTCGTAAAAATTAAAGTTTCAAAGATAATAAATTTACTGAACAACGGGTCATACATGATTATAACTGATAATTCCACAACTGAGATTCCAAAAGCACATGATCAATGAATAACACCAATCAAAATTCAAGGTCTGCAATTCAATAACCACAAATAAATCACTAACAGTAAAAATTAATAAAACAAATCAACGAAAGCACAAAAAAAGAATGTGAAATCCACACACCCCAAATTATAATCCACACACCCACTTTCCATTTTCAGTAATCATTTTCATATGAAGACAAAATTTAAATCACTAAGGACAAAATTTAAGTTACTAAAAATAGAAAGTTGGGTGTGTGGATTACAATTTGGGTTGTATGGATTTCACTTCCCCACAAAAAAATTAAAATCGCTAACAGATAAAGACCAATACCCACAATTTTCGTTTTATGGACTTTGGATAAGCCAACAGTTTGCATCCTTATTTTGCTGATCAATCTCAATGGCCCCAACACCTTCCTCTTCATGTAGAGTGAGACTCATGTCGATCTAAAATTCCAAACCAAGCCTGAATGTAGAACCACATAAAAACCAAAATGTGCAAATAATCAAAAACAAAATTATTGAGGAATCTAGGCTAATTAATGAGAATAACAAAAAGTTTAGCACACCAAAATTAATTAGTGATAGCATGAAATTTAGAAAGAAATTAAGTCACAGTTAATGTACTGCAAGAACATTGGATACGTAGTTGAACATTAAGAATTTATGATACATTAGAAATGCATAGGAGTTGCAGATTATGAATCTCTAATGCAAGACTGGTTTTTATTTAAAAGTATAATAAAGGCCAGCCTAGTGATAGCTTGGTTCCATAGGTTTACATCATCAATACGTTGAAAAACGCATTGAGGACCGCGGCTAGATGGAATAGTGATCTATATTGTGCCGGAGAAGATCAAAAACCTGTTAGAATCAACAGAAAATATTCAACTCATATGCAGTAACAGAAAATATCAAGAGAAAACTAAAATCTTTTTCTTCTTGGTATATAGGCCCCCTACATAAGATGGATATAGTTCTACAGACACAGGCCCAATAACTACTATATGAATAAGGTAAGATTAGTTAGCTTCCCATCACCTTCCTTCTCCTGCCTTTGACGAACCCAAAATTAAACTTCTGCATTACCGAAACCCCAAATCAGTCTCCATCATTCAGTCACAGAACACAAAAAAGAGAAATGAAGCATCCCCGGAAGCAGCACAACTCACCCGATCTATCAAGAGACTTGAGTGAGGTATCTGAGGCTTAGCGAGGCTTCCGAGCTTGATGAAACCCTACCAAATAGGGTCAACAACAAGTCATACCGAATATAAAAAAAAGTGTGATAATTAAGAATAAGGTTTACTTACTTTTTGCCTAAAAATTGGCCCATCCGAGCCTCCCATCTCCCACACTTACACACAAAGTCACTCTATATTTTGAGCTACCTCTAGGGAATTGAAAAAAAAAAAAAAACCAGCTTTCTTGAGGCATCAATTGAAGAATTCAAGTTAGTACTCACTTGTTTAAAGTCTTCAATGTTAAAATTTATGTCAGCCTCTACTCCCGTGAACATGATCACCGCTCTATCATACATTCTGCAGAAAATAATTTGAAACAAGTAACTATTGGCTCACATTTGCTTGGAGAAATTTTTTGTTTGTTTCCCCACAGAAAGTAAGATCTGCATATGGCAAGCAAATAGTACTCACCAAGCAACTGCATGTGATGTGTCGAATCAACCTATAGGGTGCCTAAAAAAACAAAACAAAATCCCATCAGAAAGACCAACATGGGAATTTTATTGCAATGATAAAACAAGTGGTCCTTTTGTCAATTCAAATTTGAATTCAAAGTGTCATATTTGAATTCATAGAAAAAAGAGGTACTGAAACTTCAAAGTGGCATATTTCAATTCATAAGTGGTGATATAGATATTACTCCCTCACCTTATAAAACAGGAAAAACCATGAACGATGATAAGTCAATTGAGTATGGTAACACTTTAAAACACACCATTCAGACCATAAAGCTGACCTACAAAGAAAATTGAAAAACACATACTTAGTGTGTACTAAAACTGGGCCAATGTTGGCAGCATATTGAAAGCGGATAAAAGTGGCCCTTCTAATTCCAAACACTTCAAGAAAACAAAATGAAAATGTCAATTAGAAGAGCAGGATTACAAACATCCACCAAAGTCTCCAGCTTTATATTGAAAGAAGTTGATTAACTTTTTTTTCAACCAACACCATGTACCGTTATAAATAAACTTTGTAACGTATCAATTCAAAAAAAATTGCTACTTAAAGGTTTAATAACATATTGTGATATCAATATGAAATATTAAAGAAGGGACTATGCTATTATATTCCGTACTTCACACAGAGCAATTTCTTCTGATGAGATCATGAAGCTTACCTGAAGCACTAACAAACCGAATATTACCAAAAACAGCCCACACCCAAAGCCACACCTTAGTTACCACCACATTTGACCAGAAATAACAACGCCAAAAGAAAAAAGAATCAGAATTGCACCAAAATTCAAACCAATAGCACCCAAAACTCAATCTTACTTCTATTGAAAAAAAAGAACACTCAATCTTACCCAGAGCTCAAATTCTGAAATTCTCCCAAGTATATAAACCATGCAACAACAGAAGACGAACCTAGATGAGAATACCCAGATGACATTCTCTCTTGCTCCTCTGTAGAAGTTGATAGAAATATGAAAACACCAAAAGACTGCAGGAAGCGATCTCACTTCTCTTTCCGAAAACTATAGCTCTCCAGAAAACCAAAGAGCCCAAGACAGAGAGAGAAGGCAAAGAGAAAGAGAGGAGAAAAGGAGATGAGGCCGACAAAATTTGAGAAATTGCTCTCTGTGAAGTGTGAATGAAAGAGAAGGAATAGAGGGGGCGATGAGGACGACGAAAGGAATTTATATGTGTCACAACTCGCTAACACCTGTTTTGGCAAGGATGTGAAACAGCAGAGTACTGAAGGGCAGATTTGCCCGCGCACTGTTCCGGAGGAAATGAACAGTAAGGCGGCACCAGGCCGCACAGTATATGTTAAATATTCTATATTAGCATATGTAAATCATTATTTTGTTCATGCAGTTAAAATTTGTACAATTTCCAGTTAAAAAAGAAAGAAAAACCTACAAACTATATTCAGCTCGATCACTGGTTAAGAATTGTACCTTTAATACCACTACCAAATTCTCCAAAGAAAAGGATAAGAAATACTGTGACATTAGAGCTACATCGAAAATGAAAAAAAATAATATATATATATATATATGGATAGAACCAAAAGAAAAGGATAAGAAATACTGTGACATTAGAGCTGCTCAAAATATGGACGAATGAACAAACTGGTCATCAATTGTGGGATATATTCTTTTACCAAGATCAAAGGCCAAAGCGGCTTGAACTCTATTTGAATCACATAACACAGTTATGGGAACAAATTAACCCTAGACATTTAAGCAGTATTAGAATCTTGAAACAGAACCAAAAATAAAAAGCATACAAACATGCACAGATCCATAAACTATCCTATCTTTCGTTTATCAATGCTAGTCTCGCTTTGCATGTTCTACTAGTCTCATTGACTCCCATTATTGCTCATTACAAATCATATTCACATTATAGAAATAACCCAACAAAACAAAGTGGAGAATTGTAAAGTACTCACCAGAGCTAGCAACAGTTATTGCTGGGATATCAATAACTAACCTGGAAAACTAGGAAGATGCCTGCGCCTTGCTGCAGATAATATCTTTGTTGAATATTTAAATGCTTTAACTGATTGGTCGATTAATAAAAGGAGTGTACAGAAAAGACAAAAGAACATTTTCCAAATCAAAAGAGCTTAATGGGTGATCAAATCAAAAGTTCGAAGTGCCAAAGATTTGGGATGGGATTAGAACTCTATGAAGTGGGTTTCATTAAAATTTCATTGAGACTAAATTAAGCTAATTACCAATAGCAAAGAAGAGGAAGGAGAAACAACAGAGAAAAATAAATTTTGAATCCCGAACTCAGACCCAAGCTTCTTTTTAAAATGGAGACAGGAAGATGACCAAAACACAAACAAAAAATCATAATCAATTTCAAATTGAAATGCAGAAGTCCAAAACCCACTATGTTTAAACGCACCAACCTTGCAATCAGTTTATCACTTACTATATCATTGAGCATGTCTTTTACAATTGATTCATTCTCCTAATGATTCAAAAAATCATGTGAACGTCATATTTGTTCTAAACATGTAACCATAGTCGTGCTCAATCTTCGATAGTGCTTCTCTTTGTATGTTTAACTGTTGTCGTGCAGAAATGAAACTGTTTAGCTCATAATCAAAGCGATATATATTTTTTCATCATCATAATTAGTAAAATGCAAATGCAAAGATTAAATGTCTAGTATTTATTCAGCTAAGTGTAGGTATTGTTTTTTTATGAGAGGAAAAAAAAAAAAAGAACTATAGTTTTCTCCCAGCCTCGCCTTTAAATCTGCAGACTTGAAAAGTTTAATAGAACTTATTTAACTTAAAAAGATAATTAGCCAGGTAAAAGCATTTAAAACCATAGGATAACAATGCCTACACTCCAAGAGATCTTAATCATTCAGTTGTACCTTTTACAAAACAATCAAAAAATCAAAAACAAAAAAACAATTCATGATCAGAATAAGGAAAATACAAATATCAAGATCAACTGGTTAGTATTTTTACTCAAGCTACCTAAATTTTCTTCCAAGTAGACATAAGAGGGCAAATAATTAAATGAGTTCTGTTGAGATATTTTGATAATATGAGGTTTGTATTTTTTGCAAGAATTTGTAATCTATTAAAGCTGACTATTATGTAGGTGTTTATGCATTCATCTGCATGTTGGGTAGTATAGTAAAGTTGAGGTTGCTTTAGGGAAAAAAAATATATACCTTCACCTTATATTCCCAGATAATATATGAGATGCAGGGATTTCAAAATTAATGTCACTATACAAATAGAATTTTTACATAACTTTAGAAAAGAAAAAAAACCTAGAGTAAAAAGAAAAACCCAGAAAAATGGAGAACAGCAAACAAAGGAATAGCAGTGGACAACTGAGACCAATAAACCTGTGCATGAAATCTGCAAATAATAAACAGAGAACGATGAGATTCTGCAACTAATCGCTATATTTATACAACATTGTAATTTACCCTCTCACTCACTACCATCATAACAGAACACAAATATAAACTTTCAACGTCTCTAAGTGAATGGTTTAGTGACAAAGTACGTAATAATGAACAATCACCTTACAGCCCTGATGCTTCACTAAAGGCGGTGAATAATCAAAGCAATAAGGTAATTGTCAACCAATACATTACTTTTCACAAAAAACTTTCTTATTTAAAAGAGTTTAAAATTAGAATAGAACATATAGAAGTTTTGAAAATCTTAATCCAGTAAAGGTGAATTGCTTCGAATAGCATTTGGGTACTCAGCTTTAGTGGATCTCCTGCAAAAGATTCACCAAAAATCGTAACCTTCTACCTTTTTCAATAACAACTTCAAATCCTCCCTACATAAACAAAGAGCAGAAGAGTCAATGACTGGAAGAAAAAAAAAATTCATAAATACCCATTTTTATCCATTAAGAAGAAACTTGACTTCAAAAAAAAAAAAACTAACAGTCAATTATCAGTTTCGGTGTCAACTAAATTGATACGAATAGCATTTACACACTTAACATTATTAGATCGCACTACAGAATATTCACCAAAAAATTGCAACCCTCTATTTCAACGACTTCCCAATCCTTTCTACTTGAAAAGAAAACAGAAGAGTTAAACAATTCAAAAAACAAAAGAAAAAAAAAACATCGATCACCAACAACGAGAAAGATTTAATAAGACTTAACTCTCTTCCTTTTTAATAATTACACACCAGTTCCTCCAGTTTTCACATATACACCAATCAAATCATTCTACATTTTATTATAAAAATATTTCCAGTGTTAATAACATAATATCATTTGATGTCGATAACATTATCATGCATAGTGTACTCCTTTGTACAATTGTCCGATCCAAATCCACAGTAGAGCACTATTGTTTTCCTTTATATGGAAATGGCTTTTTTTCTGGCACAATTTTCACTACAAAAAGGAATAAGAAACTGATCCCTAGAAGATGGTAACGTCCAGCAGCACTGAAATAAATAAAAGAGCAGATAAAAGATAACGAATCAATATAGCCAGAAAATAAAAATCCGACAAAAACTGGTTTACAAAGTGCTAAGATCAGATCAGTTAACAGTAAAGAAGAAGCTTCATGACAACACAAAATCCAAGGCTATCAAAATTCACTTTTTATTAAAAAAGAAATACAAACCCAAGTATCATATATTTCCTCTCACTTTCCAGCCACCAAACAAAGCAAGAGAGAAAGCACAACCCAAGAAAGTCCAACTGCAGAAAGCAGAAATCCCTCTCAACTCATATGAACAAGAAACCCAATTCATCATGTATAAGCAACTATAATGGACAATAGATGGATTTGATTGTTGTCTCACAACAAGTTGAAATCTAAACTGTATTATATAATTAAAGAAATGGTTCAGCTAGCTAGTAGTAATGAAAGGCTAACAATATAAAATGAACATATTAATATTTGAAAACACCCAGAAAACAACATGCAAAGATACAAAATAACCATCTAAGGATTTGGCAGTCGAATCTTAATAAACAAAACAAAACAAAATACCCAGATTTGTCCTTCCTGTCTCTGCAATCAGCCGTGTCCTTCAATTTGCACAATACATACTCCTCAACCTGAGAAAGAACCCAACAAACTTAGATTTCTTTCATACTCTGCATGCATCGGAAGAACCAAGATCAAAAAAGAAAAAAGAAGAAAACCAAGATCAAAGGAAGAAAATTTCTTTCATACTCTGCATGCTTCTGAACAACGAAGATCAAAAAAGTAAACAGAAGAAGAAAACCAAGATCAAAGGAAGAAAATTTATCTCAGAAGAAGTCGATTTCAAGCTTGGGTGATAAACTAACACTTACAATCGAGTGAAGCAGGACAGCTTGAGATTTGGGGTTGAAATCTGGAAAGTGATAGATGTGGCTGAATCTCGATCAACAGATTCGGTGGAGAGAGAGAGAGAGAGAGAGAGAGAGAGAGAGAGAGAGAGAGAGAGAGAGAGAGAAAGAAAGAAGTA
>NC_020497.1:8716048-8722501 GCF_000184155.1 Fragaria vesca subsp. vesca
GAGAGAGAGAGAGCAAGAAAAGATATAGGAAGCAACAAAATGCAAGCCCAACACTGTTAAATACTGTTAGGCACTGTTCTGTATGAACAGTCCTACAACAAATAGATATATAGTAAAAGGTAAACTAGAAATGTGCCCGTACTTTGCTGCAGGTTTTGGATCTGTAGACCAATAATGCTACATGAGTTCTTTAGCAGTTTCCTCAGTTGTAAACTCTTGGTTTCTGGATGCAATGACAGTGGAATTCTAGGTAGTTAGATAAGAAAACAAACTATAAATCGGCAAAAGAAATACAATCTGTAAGGTAATCAGATGAAATAGAATAATGAAGAATATCATTCTTATATATGTTAAAAGATACAATAATGAATTCTCAGTAACAATCTTATATTCAGTTCACATATAAGACACTAATGTTATAGGTCAAGGATTTTTAGAATTCATATCCGTATATATGACGAAACTTGATATTCCTAGAGTAATTTCTGACCGACTTGATTGCTCAAAAAATAGTTTCTCAAAATGAAAAGTTCATTAGTAGCTTACTAAACACAGCATAAAACAGAGTTCGCAATCAATTTCATGATATCACAATTAGGGAATCCAGGGTACTAATATTAAACATAAACATAGATATACACATATTGGTGATCAAAATTAGGGAATGCAGGGTACTAATATTAAAGCTTCGGGATTTATTAACCAGATGTAGAAGCATCTATAGTAGCACATCATGAAGTTGTAAGCTAAAGAGGAAGTTACCTTGTTGGACTTTTACTTGGCATTGGTTTGCAAAGCCGGTTGCTGCATGAGGCCATGTTCATTTTCTTTGCTAATGAAACATGCCCAGGAGTTGAACATGAAGGAAAGCTATCCTAGAGAAGTTGTTGGACATTAGTGATGATGCGGCCTCCATAATCTATTAGTGCAACAAATCAGTGTATATAATAAATAATAAATAAACAAATGAAAATGCATAGTAGAAAAGGAGAGCTCAATCACCTAAATGAAAGTTCAATATCCAGAGCTTTCATTTTGGATATATATTTTGCTCTTGTTTAAGGCTTTAACAGCTGCTTGCTTACTGAGTGGACTTTCTTTTCGTTTATTCCTGAAACAGACATGCTAAAAAAAAAGTGACAGATTGAGTTTATGGGTTGCAAGAGGTCAAAACTTTACTTAAAAATTCCGTCAAGAAGTCAATAAGAAATAACCAAGTGAAGGATAGGAAAAATATATGTCATTTTAGCTTTCTATTATTCCATTTTCCCATATGCAGTTTACTCAAGAATTCATCATTTCATATTTCATAGTAGATTTTAATTTGAGATCAGCAGTTTAGAGTGTTGGTTGTGTTACCTGAAAAGAGCTTGCTGCATATCATGACCCGGACTGATTAAGCATGTGGAGCAAGCAGGTTAGAATATGGAGCAAGCAGGTTAGAATATCTTTCTTCTAGCACATTGTAGCTCTACATAATATCAGTTGGTTCAAAATTGTAGAGCATGACATTGACGTTGTGAGTAAACGCTCAACGAGTGGTAAGTAAAACAAAAATGTAGCTTTTCTATCTCACATACGGCTGGATCTTTAATTTGGAGATCATATTTTTGTCTACAGCCTCCAACACCACTTGAAAATCAAATGCCAATTTTGCCAATTCAAAATCAGAAACAAAATTCAATTACAACAGAACATTAAGATAAAGAGAAATACACAGGATATAAATTCAATTGTATCTGGATTCCCCAAATACACAAAACATTAGGATTATTAGAAAATAAAATGGTCATTCAGAATTGAACATAGTATTGAAACAAAGCAATTCAAGAGTAGACATTGTCACATGATTATTATCCATGATCTATAACTTGCTGATCTAATGTAAAGGAAAATAAAAATAAAAAAGAACTTTAAGAGGGGTGGGGGAAGAGAAACAGTATCCCAATCTCGAAGTGCACCTTTTAGAATTAATAAATGAATCGACAACTGTTGTTACTTTCTCTTAAGCTGTTATGTAAACCAAAAATCTCAACACACGGATATTAATTAACCTTTCAATGAGAGTGGATTTCGTCAAGAAGTACCACTCCCTCTATACTGAACAATTCTTAGTAAAAGCTGAGTAGTTATTCTTGCGTTAATCTACAACCAAACATGCCTAAAAAAAATTTGACTGCAAATTAATAGACTCGAGGGAAATTAAAATATCAAATTCACCAAAAAAAAAAAGGTGATTACTTACCATGGAGACTCATGTCATGACTGATATGACTTTGCTTGATTCAAGCAAGCTCTCTGTCTCAAGCTTTCTCTTGTGCCGGTTCTTTGGATCAACTGCATCGGTCTATCACCAGAAATAGAAAAAGATCAAAGTATAGAAGAGACTCTCAATATATTGAGCTGGAAGAATGTCATAAAAATCTACATAGAAAATAATACGTCATAACTGAGAAGTAATTAATCAGGCATACCTCAAAGTGAAGTAATTGATCACATTTCAGATAGACACCAGCTAAAGAGCAGTATATGTACCTGCGAATCACTGGAATTGTTTAATAAGCTTAAAATTGGCAATCTTACATTGGTGAAAATAACATTTTAGCATCAAATAAAACATAGTCCCACCACTTTAGTATTTGGAAATTCACTTTTCCGGTTTATGGTTCATTTCTTTAGTTCCATTTTGAGTCACAATCACATCTATACCTATGGAGTTACCTGATCTTCTCTAAAATCCCAAATGTGTCAGCAAGCTTCAAGGACCGGCATTTCAATTACTCCTCTGCATGACCGATGATAGCAATCTTCATCCTGTAAATACATATCATCAGTTTGTAAATAAGAAAAAAAAAATCACTAACTCTTCAGAGGAATCCTAACACCAAAAACATGCAGCAAAAATAGAGTACTTGATTTTAAATCCTCAATTCACTAAAAATTCAAACCAATTCAGATTAATCATGTTTTCTCACATATAAGCCAACAATTTTTAATCCTTGAAACACAGTATTGTATCAGGCAATGGCTAAATAAGAACACTATCAAAGCAATATTATCTTTCTCAAATTGAACAATGATTTCAGCAATTCATAATTTCAGCATACCATCTAAGCAATTGAGCTGATACTTACACCCACCATCTCGAGTATCCAGCGAGGTCCAGTTACCTCCTCAATCTTGTATTCTGGTGGCATGCAATAGCAAAATAAGAAAACAAAAAAATCCTTAGGTACTGATCATTACTCTAAAACACAAAGCATACAAATTTAATTTGGCTCGGGTAGCATTTTATGAGTAGAAAACTAACCTAAACTCTCTCTCTCTCTCTCTCGCGTTAATCAGTACACNCAAACACTAAGAACATTGGGAAATAAAAAAAAAAACTACCTTATGCATAAGCATATAAATGTAGTTTGCTATAGCCTTAGTTGGACCAATTTGATAATTAATAAAGAGTAATAATTTTAGATTAAGGAATGTGTTGACCTCTTCTTTGACACACTGACAGTGCACAGAGATGCAAAATGTCTGATCTTCTACCATGGCACCTTCTATACCCTTTATTTCTTCTTCCAGTTCCTTCATGATCCGCACCAAGTTATTTTTGCTAATAGATATATATGAAGAAACATGTGCGAATTCTTAAAACAGCGAATTCTTAAAACATGATAAATCATTAAATCCTCACAAAATGCAGCAGAAAATTCATTACCTCGTGATCTCCTATGAACCTGCAAAATTAAGAGTAGTGGGAGTCATAGTTAGGTCAGTAGGATCGATGGATCAAATTGACGCACCTCTTTCTGATTACCATTAGCGGCATGCTGCTGTGTTTGTTGTGAAACCTGACGTGCTCTCAATTTCTGAACATTATCAAGTGCAAACTCCACTATTGGCCGGTGTTCTGAGCCAAAAGTTTCTGCAAAAAGTATCACAATATATAAGATCATACGTAAACAGATTCAAAGAAAAGAAAGAAAATCCAACAAGATTAAATGGTCAATGCGGTTGACAATCTAAACTTAACCAGGATTGTTGTTAAGAACTCTCAAAGCGGTTGACAATCTAAACTTTACCATCTAAACTTTACCAGGATTGTTGTTAAGAACTCTCAAAGCCACAAGGGCATGCTGATGTTCTGTAAACTCAATGAAAGCAACACCGCGTGAGTGGTTCTTTGTGACAATCTTTCCCTTTTTCACATCCTTCAAGCACTTTATCTGCATGCAAAACATCATATGCAAGGAAAAATTTCATATTTATTTTTTGGACAAAACAAGGGAAAACTTCATAAAACAAACAGTCATTCTCAAATAAAAAAAAAAGAATGCAAGCACAATCTAACCTGTCGAATCACAGATTTTTGTAGCTTAGCTCGTGAGGTAACCGCATCAATACAAAGTTTTTTAAGCTGTTTTTCAGTCATGGACTTTGGCAAATTGTACATAACTAATCTCGTCTTCGAAACATGAAAGTTTGGAGATTTAAGCTTCATGGCCTTGCTCCTCTCCAACCTGCATGGTTTCGCAACTCAATAAATAGGAATATGAAACTATGAATAGAAATCAGCATCTTAATGCCGAAGGAGCACCATTCAATTTGCTCATAACCTGTTAAAAACTACAAAAGCAAGATTGTCAAAATGTTAATTAAGGTATTTTTCTTTTTGACAGAATATTTCTAAATAGATTTAAATTAAGCTTGAAACTTATAAGAAAATACAGTTAAAAGTAAAGAATTATGAACAGAAAATAAAGGCATAGGTTTTTTTTTTCCTGCAAATATAGTTAAAATAGAACTGTTAATCACTTAATCACATGAAAACTGATTTTGAATTTTTGTGCAAAGAAGACTGATAAAAACCAGATGTAACATTAATTTCCAGACTATAAGTAATCAGCATGTACGGGATTATAAGAAAGAAATAAAAAAACAACAAATCTTACATTTGGCGTTTTGACATATCAGTAGCTGAAACCCCTTCTGCAGCTGGAGTTCCCGCAAGAATAAGACCTTCCTGTTATGATTTGAAGGAGAGATTATTCTAACCATTCAGGGCAATACATTACAGTTACCACAGGACACAGAAAACAATAAAATAGATAAAGCAAGGAAAGAAAAGGAAGGTGCTTCTAGAAGTAAAAACCTTTGCCAAATAGAGATTGCGGTGGTCTATGTCCTCCTTTTTGGCCATATTTTCTTCCGTCTCGATTTTCTATCCAAAGCCTGGAAGACTGTCAGTTGTCTACCCTTGAGAAAAATTCCCAAGCCAGATGCAGCACTACCAGCTGAAACCGCAGAGGTCACTGCATCTATAGTCTTAAACTTGAGAAAGCCTGTTCCTTTTGGTCGCCTGCCACAACATATCTCATGTTAAGTTTCCAGTATAATAGAGAATGGTAGGAATTAGATCAATGAGGTATAAAACGTACTTGGTAAGTGGATGAAGAACTGGGACAAAAGATTGCACTTGCCGAAAAGCAGAAAACCTTTGTTTGACTTCTTCATAAGTGATCTCAAAAGGAAGGTTGCTGATGAAAATTGTTCTATGCAAATCATCTTCTTCTTCTGTTTGTGGTTTAGCAGCATCTGATGCACTGGCACTTTCAGAAGATAAGTTATTAGGCGCAGTCTCAGAAGGTAATTTACTAGGCTCATTAACAGATTCTTCAATAGTTGGCTCCTTTTTACTTTTCGGCAATGAATCATCAACAGCAGTTACTGTACCAGAGGCCGTGGTAAACTTTTTTAGAACTTTTCTAGCAATGTCTGCTTCCTCCCCAAAATCAATAGTTGGCTCCTTGTTCCCTTTGGGAAATGCAGAATTATCAACACCCATATCATCAGTAGTTACAGTACAAGAGGAAGTGGTCAAGTTTTTTAGAACTTTTCTTGATATATCTGCTTCCTCCTCAAAATCAATTTCAGATATCATCAATGTTACAGTACAAGAGGAAGTGGTCAAGTTTTTTAGAACTTTTCTTGATATATCTGCTTCCTCCTCAAAATCAATTTCAGTAGGGATGTCTTTCATCTCTGCTGTATTGGAGTCATCTGGAGCAGCGCCAATCCTATCAAGGTGCTGGGGCGTTTCATATGTATCTCCAGCGTCACCCTCGAAATCATCGCTGCTGCTATCATTTCCCCCATCTCTTCCACCCTTTTCTCCTGTAAAACCAGTGTTTTCATTGCATGCTTTGCTTGTCATAAACCATAACAAATGTTCAAAATATCAGCAGTGACAAATACATCAGCGGTCAAATCCATAACACATGTTGATACCAAGAAAATTTCAGTACATAATTTTAGAGGAAGATTTTTCTATACACATTCCATCTTGGGGTACAAAAGGTGGAACAACTCCATCTATATTTAGATTCAAAACTAAAATTACTGATACTAGAGATAACTAGAAACCAACAAGGAAAACCAAAAAGGGGGGGGGGGGGG
>NC_020497.1:8722753-8752559 GCF_000184155.1 Fragaria vesca subsp. vesca
TTTTAATAAGAGATGTTTGTTTTGGTCATTTAACTTACCTATAAAATCTTAATAGAAACATAAAATAATAGAGATGTGTATTAAGAGATTAGAGGTGTGTATTTAAAATTTCTCCTAATAGGCAAACAAAGCAGAAAGAAAAAAAATAGAAAAAAGAAATTTACATAAAAGTAGTTGTGGCAAAGTTGAAAATCCATCTGCAAAACTATTGAACCCGGGATTCAAAGCTATATTGCAATGTTCTGTTCCAAAAGCAGCAAAAGTTTAATACTCGTAAGTTAAGGAAAATAAAAATAAAAATAAAAAAGAACTTTAAGAGGGGTGGGGGAAGAGAAACAGTATCCCAAACTCCAAGTGCACCTTTCAGAATTAATAGACGAATAGAAAACTGTTGTTACTTTCTCTTAAGCTGTTATGTAAACCAAAAATCTTAACACATATGGATATTAATTAACCTTTCAATGAGAGAGGATTTCGTCGAGAAGTACCACTCCCTCTGTATTGAACAATCCTTAGTAAAAGCTGACTAGTTATTCTTGCGTTAATCTACAACCAAACATGCCTAAAAAACAAATTCGATTGCAGATTAATAGACTCGAGGGAAATTAAAATATCAAATTCATCAAACAAAAAAAAGAAAAAAAAGGTGATTACTTACCATGGAGAGTCATGTCATGACTGATATGACTTTGCTTGATTCAAGCAAGCTCTCTGTCTCGAGCTTTCTCTTGTGCCAGTTCTTTTGATCAACTGCATCAGTCTATCACCAGAAATAGAAAAAGATCAAAGTATAGAAGAGACTCTCAATATATTGAGCTGGAAGAATGTCATAAAAATTTACATAGAAAATAATACATCATAACTGAGAAGTAATTAATTTGTAACATCAGGCATACCCCAAAGTGAAGTAATTGATCAGATTTCAGATAGACACCAGCTGAAGAGCAGTCTGCGAATCACTTGAATTGTTTAATAAGCTTAAAATTGGCTATCTTACATTGATGAAAATAACATTTTAGTATCAAATAAAACATAGTCCCACCACTTTAGTATTTGAGCAAATCTAAGAACTATCTATTTAATCAAAGCACCAATTATTCACATTTCCAAAATTCACTTTTCCGGTTTATGGTTCATTTCTTTAGTTCCATTTTGAGTTACAATCACATCTATACCTATGGAGTTACCTGATCTTCTCTAAAATCCCAAATGTGTCAGCAAGCTTCAAGGACCGGCATTTCAATTACTCCTCTGCATGACCGATGATAGCAATCTTCATCCTGTAAATACATATCATCAGTTTGTAAATAAGAAGAAAAAAAAATTCACCAACTCTTCAGATGAATCCTAACACCAAAAACATGCAGCAAAAATAGAGTACTTGATTTTAAATCCTCAATTCACTAAAAATTCAAACCAATTCAGATTAATCATGTTTTCTCATATATAAGCCAACAATTTTTAATTCTTTAAACACAGTATTGTATCAGGCAATGGCTAAATAAGAACACTATCAAAGCAATATTATCTTTCTCAAATTGCACAATGATTTCAGCAATTCATAATTTCAGCATACCATCTAAGCAATTGAGCTGATACTTGCATCCACCATCTCGAGTATCCAGCAAGCTCCAGTTACCTCCTCAATCTTGTATTCTGGTGGCATGCAATAGCAAAAAACAAAAACAAAAAAAATCCTTAGGTACTGATCATTACTCTAAAACACAAAGTATACAAATTTAATTTGGCTTGGGTAGCATTTTATGAGTAGAAAACTAACCTAAACTCTCTCTCTCTCTCGCTTAAACAGTACACTCTAAACACTAAGAACATTGGGAAAAAAAAACTACTCTATGCATAAGCATATAAATGTAGTTTGCTTTAGCCTTAGTTGGACCAATTTGATAATTAATAAAGAATAATAATTTTAAATTAAGGAATGTGATGACCTCTTCTTTGATACACTGATAGTGCACACAGATGCAAAATGTCTGATCTTCTACCATGGCACCTTCTATACCATTTATTTCTTCTTCCAGTGCCTTCATGATCTGCACCAAGTTATTTTTGCTAATAGATATATGATGAAACATGTGCGAATTCTTAAAACATGATAAATCATTAAATCCTCACAAAATGCAGCAAAAAATTCATTACCTGATTGTCGTGATCTGACTGATCTCCTATGAACCTGCAAAATTAATAGTGGGAGTCATAGTTAGGTCGGTACGATCAACTGACTTCAATTTATTTCTGGATTTTGGGGGTAAAACTGTGCAACCAAAAGTAAAACTTTAGACAACCGATAGAAACCCATGTTATACCAAGTAAAGAAACCCAATTTCCATTTTATTGAACCGAAACGGAAGAAAAATTACCTTCACAATTTCACGGTGAACAACCCAGACCCTCCTCTGTCGCTGTCGAAATCCAACAAACAATCACGGTCTTACCGGTTACTTGAAAACCTCAAACAAAATAAACCACCAAACTACCATTTTTACAATAACAATAACCCAATCTCTAGTTAGTCAATCAGTTATAGAGTATGTCAATTGTTATGTACATGAGACATTTAGTGTATAAAGCCATAGGTAAAACCCATCAACTAATGCATTATAGCATTAATCAACTTCGTATAATGTGTGGTGAAGAAGAAGAATATGTCACAGGTGTTCTGGTATGATCGATAATACCTTTTATAGCAAATAAAATTGAGATTGAACTTGTTCTTATGGTATGGACTATAAAATTCACTTATGAAAATCAAATTAAGTTATCATGTTGCTTCAAAGCACATGTTGGTATGACAATGTTTCTGATTACATTACTATAAAAGACACCAACAATGCAAAGCAACGAAACAAAACAGTTTAAATTCAAGGAGAAGGATTTATAGCCTCATATATGGAACCCAATCAAACATAATAACATGCCCCCAAACACAATCATAATGGCACCTGATGGAAAAAACATCAAGCCAATCTTTAAACCCTACCAAACACCAATTACATTATCAAGTAGCTTCATTACGAAATACCTCAACAGTTTCAATTACAATCGCTATTCAAATTTGGAGGTACAATCCATGGAAAATTGAAACCACAACAAAACATTCGATCAGACCAAGAGAAAAGAAAAAAACAAAAAAAAAATTAGCAACAAAATCAAAGAAACGAATGCATGAGCAAAAGGAATACCGAGTATTTTCTTCTTTTCGCTCCGAATCTCATCATAGATGTCTAGCTCTTTCACCAACTTTGTATTTCTGCCGGCATAAATTCAACCAAAATCAATTTGCCGCTAAAATAAAAAACGGGAATTAATCACTACCCAATATAGAAACAAAGATAACCCATGCCAAGAATATCAACTATTAATAAATAAAATGGTCGGAATCAAGAAATTTCCACAGAAAAAAAAAGATAGAAGAAGAACAGAATGGAGAAGAAGGAGGAGGTCCGTAGAATGGACAAACCTAATACTTGTCATTCCAGTTTTTGAGTTTCCATTGAAGCAGATCGACGTTAACAAAAATTGTACCATAAGAGAACCAAAGAAATGACAGTACAGTAATTGTGTCTATAAGATTGATATAAAAACATATATGAGATCAAATCAATTATATCATTATGGTAGCGAAGCAAGGGAGCCAGCATTTGATAAACACATATCAATATCATATATCAAATATGACAGAATCATAACTATCAAAAACACTGAAGAACAGGGCAAATAAAGTAAAGTACAACGTTTCGGTTTTTGATGGAAATAAAGCCTACCCTTCTAAACCCATATCAATATCATCTTAAACTCAATGTTGGGATATTAACTTTCTCAATTTCAGTGCAAATCATTAATCCAAAAAGCATCAAACCAATTCTCATAAACCATAACAAATGTTCAAAATATCAGCAGTGACAAATACATCAGCGGTCAAATCGATAACACATGTTGATACCAAGAAAATTTCAGTACATACTTTTAGAGGAAGATTTGTCTATACACGTTCCATCTTGGGATACAAAAGGTGGAACAACTCCATCTATATTTAGATTCAAAACTAAAATTACTGATACTAGAGATAACTAGAAACCAACAAGGAAAACCAAAAAGGGATCAGCTGAACCCATAGTCTAAATAGACACTGTATATGGTTTTTCTTAAACGAAAAAGAAAATCTTCACGAATCAGACTAGGCATGCCCCAAAATAGTCAAAGCCTGTGCCTTTATTTCGTGAAAAAGAAAACCTAGTGACAGTCAGCACTTTCTTAAATCAGACTTGGCATTCCCCAAGTCCCTCTTTCTTCAACATCAGAAGCAAAAAATCTCTACCAGATATTCAGAACTTAGAAAAAATAAAAAAGAGAAAGACAAAGTAAGATGTTAATTATAGATCTTCAATTTCCACCTCCTTCTCCATATCACCAGATTTTTCTTTTTCCTTGCAACTTTTTTGAGATTGGGCCACCAAATCAAGATATCTCCATATTTTGGTTATATTTTGGTCAAATACGAGAAAGACATGACTTCACTACCAAAAGTGTGCTAGATGAGAATGGAGTTACAGTATAATACCATCTTCTGAAGCAAGAGCGTCATTGCCACTACCATATATCTGCTTTGGAACAGCCCAGTCGACAGCTATTGGTCTTTTAAGAAGTTTTTGTCCATTGAACTTTTGTATTGCCTAAAAACAAAAAGAGAACAAAAAGAGTCGATGCATGTACACAAACTCTACACTTGAACTAAGCATGGATCATGAATGTACATTTTCCGCATCTTGTTTGCGTGTATATTTGACGAAAGCAAAACCTTTAGACAACCTGCCAACAGTAAAAAAATAAATGAAGAGAAACAGAAAGTGATATTTCAACAGGAATGAAAATAATGCAGGATGATATTTCAACAGGAATGAAAATAAAGCAGAATTCTGTGGTATATAAACATCCCAAACAAATCCCGCAGATGAAAACATATCTTTAATATCACTGACCTTCGCCTGCATTTGTGTTGGCAAACTAGTTCAGATAACGCTCCTCTGCATGAAGAAAATTGCATTTGACAAAAAGAAAATTAGTAAAAGACCATGAAAGGAAGATTTCTGACAATGAGCTTCCACTTCCGAGTCTTGGAACCCTGCCCGACCAAACTGTTAAGACAGACTCCCCTTTATAGATTGAATAACAATGAACCACCACCACCATATCATGAATACAACACTACCCCACAATAATATGAAATGAATAAATGATACTTCTAAGATGTACACGCCAGTCAGGCACGGTTACTAATCACAGAAAAACAGAATTGTTAAAGGCTGGTCTCCTACTTTTATCCTGCATTTCTAATAAATTTCTTTATTTGGTAGAAAACATTCCTAGTAAGTAATGACAAAATCACATCCTAGAATAACACAGAAATATAAAAAGACCAAAAGAAAGTAATAATTATTATGAGGAAAGACAAAAATATTACAAAACTTATCAGACCATGCTAGAATAATTCAAATACAGTTTATTAATTGGTTGCCAAAGATCAGTCATATATAGTGTGAAAGTGATTAAGATTAGTACTCAAACTGCCTCATCTTTCTATCATCTATCTTAAATCAGCAAGGGAAGAATAGCGTAAACTTAATCCGGTAACAACAAATTCCAAGACCAAAATTCACATAAAGAAAAAACAATTGAATTGCTAGTATTTGTACAAAAGAAATGTGGTTAAAGCAGTAAAT
Organism: Fragaria vesca subsp. vesca; assembly: GCF_000184155.1. Classification (NCBI taxonomy): domain Eukaryota; kingdom Viridiplantae; phylum Streptophyta; class Magnoliopsida; order Rosales; family Rosaceae; genus Fragaria; species Fragaria vesca. The sequence goes on from NC_020497.1 coordinate 8,728,492, forward strand.
GAAAACTAGTATTTGTACAAAAAAGAAATGTAGTTGAAGCAGTTGACAACTTGACATTTCATTTACCTCCCCACCCAGCTGACGTGCCCAAACAATTCCTCCTTTTATCTCCTTCTGGTGTAACATTGCAACAGAAGTATGAGCTGATTTGACACTGGTGTATAGTACAGCCGAGGCATCCATTTTGCATCCATCTTGTACAAGACCTGAAAAGACACCAGATATCATGGTTAGCTCAACACCCCAAATTATATGTATTTTAAAAAACTACTTAAAAAAAGGGAAGAAAATGATTCATAAATCTGTCTAGCAACACTTAATTGGAAAATTCCACTAAGCAGTCAGTTACCCGATTACGACTACAGAAGCAATAGTATCAATTCTTATCTAATAATACTGGGGTCGCAACAACTGTATCAAAGAAGTCAAATATCTTGATTTAGTCATTTTGTTTGTCAAGAATAGAAAATATCTTAATGATCACCAGAATTGTATAAAATTCCTGTGTTAGGTACTTCAAACGCATTTTCAACTCAATATATTAAACAAACCACTCCCATTACTTGGCCTCCTTAGAGCGAGAAAATCCGTACCATGTTGTTGAACCTCTTCTTTGGGAAAGGGATAAGTTATGGAACACACATCGCCAACCTCCCTAGCTTGGCGATGAACTTCTTCCGCCATACCAGCGCCACCAAATATAACGGTTCTAGCAACCCTTCATAACAACAAGAAACTGAAGATATCAGGATACAAGATGAGGATATAGATTAAGAGGGGACAAAAATCATTGTTCAGACCAAAATGAGAGCCCAAACATTTTGCTGAGAACAACGAACTTAATTCACACTTGACAGGAAATTTATCAAGACTTCAATTTATTTCTGGATTTTGGGGGTAAAACTTTAGACAACCGATAGAAACCCATGTAAAGAAACCCAATTTCCATTTTATTGAACCGAAAGGGAGAAAAATTACCTTCACAATTTCGTATCGATGGAACTAGGTGTTCTCGATCTGGAACTCAACAGACCCGCCGTCGCAGTCGCCGGTTCGGATCGAGGAGGACTGGTCTCCGGGGTGATGAAGCCGAACCTCTGGTCATTCCGGCCAACCGGTCACTCATCCTCACAAACCCTAGAAAAAGAACGAAGAAGAAGACCCACACCGAATCCTATCTCTCTCTCTCTCTCTCTCTCTCTGAATAATCCTTTGAAATAAGGGGAAGAAGCTAACGGCTCTATTGAAATTGAAGGACTTCTCGACATCTTCTCCCTTGAGAAAAAGATCACGACCATGACACCACCCCGACCGGAAAAGACGGAAATGCCCTGCTGTAACAAAAAAAAAGATATTTTTGTGAATTTTTTTTTACCTCATAATAAATTATTTTTCAACATTGTTGCCTCTTAATAAAACTTCGGTAGGCACCCACCTTCCTCAACGGCGAGTACACCGGCCTCCTCCACCGACCCTAGCGCACCTCACTGTGCTGAACAAGCGCCGGCAAGCAGCGCCCTTCCCCAGCCACGATTCAGCCCGAATCGAACTCCAGCCGAGCCCTAGCCCCGAGTGCACCCCGGCAACACCAACATCTCGGCACGAACCCAGCCCGTCGCCAACGCACTCCTGCCCTGCCCCGCCTAGCTCCGAAACGACATGGGTTTGGCCGCGATGGTTGAATCGGACAAATCGATGAAGTCGAGGCGACGGCGGCGTCCTTCGTCGAAGAAAGGAGAGAGAGAGAGAGAGAGAGAGAGAGAGAGAGAGAGAGTGAGGGAGAGGAGATAGATAATAAGATTATGGGTAAAAATGTATTTTTGTTAAGAAATATTGGAATGGGCTAAGCAAAATGTTTTTCATTGAATTAGGCTATGAAAACTTTATTTTTATGCATTTGGGCATTTTCCTTTTTTCTAATTTGCTATGCCCATTTTTTTGTGCCACTAGGGTTTTAAATTAGTTTTATTTTTTACTAGTTTATTTCTAACAATTTTCCTATGTAGGTTTCTAGGAGTCTAGCCGTCTTGGTAGGTTTTGATGCCAACAGATTATGATGTTTCTTTTACATCTAAATAATGGACACTTTTTGTCATACTAAACAAGTTATACCACATTAGTATGCATATTAGGATTTGGTTACAAGAAGTCGAGATTTTTGAAAATATTGTGAAATAAGATGTGATCATAATTGTGAAATAGGGCTATGGTTGAAATTTCACGCATGTCAGGTAATGTTCAGACCTCGGTCAAATCAGTAAGTGTAAGCGAGCGTCACTTTTCACACAAAAAACTCTAACCGCCCCCTCTGATACCTAGTTTGGCCGATCATTCAGCATGTAACACCCTCATATTGCCGAGATGTAACCACCCATGTAAAAATTTGGGGACGTTTACCACCCGAGGATAGGGCTCCCCTTAGTGAAGCATAAGCGTAAATAGGGTTGACCCCTTTGATCGGGCCTAAACGTTGCCGAATTAAAATGATTTTTTCTACCTTAGCCTTAATTCACTACACCGATCACATCCTGTTTCACAATATTTTTAAAAATTTTGCTTCATGTGTATAGTTGGTTCACAATGTTGTATACTTGCATATAACTTACCAAATAAGTTATACTATATATTACTTCAGAAACCCTCTCCTAGTGCCGCAGTTAAGAGATGATAGGGTTTTGAAAGGTACGTTTAGAGCTCTCCGTGTCAAAGAAGCATGTTTTGACATGGACAACCCTCCAGCAAAACCTTTGTCTACCCATATTTGAGACCAGGACGGAAAACCTTTCTTAGGCTCGTCTACCATTGCTCCATGTACAGATGTGTAATGTTTTGCTACAAAAAGACACACTTAACTCCAACATGAAAAATTATAAGAAATTAGAAGGGGGTTACACCTCCGAATTCGCTGTGTGTTGTATACCTCTATTAATTTTTTTTTACTTTTATTTAACTTTATCAACTCATTTGAGAAGACATACAAAGACAAATAGATAAATTTTACTATTGTTACCTCCACCACATACAAAGACAAATGGATAATGAAGAAAAGAAGTTCATTATCACTAGGGACATGTTTACATGTGTTGGTCAACGCTTTCTCTTAATGAGCTCTTGTGCAGTTGCATCAAGCTTTGTCCTCGAGAACTCGTCAATCTCGAGTCCTGCATTGAAAAAAGGCAAACTCCAAATGATGAATGCACAAAAATAGCCTCGTAAAGAGGATGAGTTGTAATATAATAAAATCTGCAACCTGATTACTAGTAATCTTTTGTTAAATTGACTTAATTAAGTACTTTGGTTTCTGCTAAAACCTATGCTGAGGTGGCCGTTAAAAGTATTACAAATTTTAACGGCTACGTCAGCAATCTAATTGAGAAAATTGATGAAATGACTATTTAGAAGAAAAATAATGACTTTAAAGACCATTTAAATTAAAATGAAACCATAAGGATTGAACATATGTCGACTTCAAACCATATAGACTATACAGTATTTAACCCTTAAAAAAAGGGCAAATGTCGCTTTGGTACTAATTTTGCCCCCTCCCTTTCAATGATTCTAATAGAAATGACCATTCCAATATAAGGTTTTCCTACTCGTGTCCGAATACACAAAAGTTAACTAATGGGCCCACATTTTTTAATTTGTCAAGACAAAAATGACCTTCTTAACGGTTTATATATAAACAGAATTTCATATATTAATTCAAAATTATGTTTTGAGGAGAGAGAAAGCTACTGTGAGAGAGTGCAAGAGAGAGATCGAGAGCTCGCGATAAAGAGAAAAGCTCATGTAGAAGCCTCATAATCTTTGAGGTAAATGGTAAATTCATCTAATTTGTGAGTTAATTTGTTGGTTTTTTTTTTAAATTTAAATAAAGGGTTGGTGCAGCTACATTCAAGCGTCGATTTATGCAACAACTGAGTACAAGGAAGGACATGCCTAAACCTTAAACTACAATGACATAAGCATGTACCCAAACATGCACCAACTACCAAAGAGTTATCTATTGGCTACTCTATTTGCTTTTACATAGCAAAATTGGTCAACCTAGCTAGGAAAAGTTGGTCAACCTTTGGTCAATTCCTGGTCAAACTAGGAAGGAAAGTTTTGGTTGAACGATTAAGTTGTGGTTCTGCTAATAAACATTTGGTTATGTAGAAAATCAAAGGACTAAGGTCGGGTTTTGTGACTTCAACTACTCGAGGAAAAGAAGGTTCGTGACTTGGAGCTTATGTAAGGGAGGAATGACATTCCAAGTAGGGAGAACTAACTCCTTCCATAGTCAGTGGCCTTGAATGCTTGCACAAAATAGTGGAGACATCGAAACCATATAGCCGGAAGCGGATAGTCACGAGCATCGAAAGAGCTACAAAATTTGAGAGACTAGCTTTTCATGGGGTCGGGTCAGATAAAGGAATAAAAGAAGGAAGACGGTAGAGAGAACAAATATAAAATAATAATAATAATAAAAAATAGATGGCGTGCGAACCGCTAATTTGTTTGAAAGGCAGGTAAAGCCAATTGAGGCACCAACAAACACCCAACAAAACCAGACCTCACGTCTCTCTCTCTCTCTCTCTCTCTCTCTCTCATCTCTTCTACCGCTCTGTCAAACTTGTTGCCGAGAGTAGGTTTCGCTTCGCCGCATGGCCTCCGCTCCGAAGCCACGCTCCGGCGGCCGATCAAATTCTCTCCGGGACTCCCACGACTCCGACAAGATGGAGGCCACTGGGCTCTGGGACGCCCTCGAATGGACCATTGAGGTTCGCTAGGGTTCTCCATCACTTCTCAATTCCTCTGCGCTTTTCCTTGTTTTTTCACCTCTAAATTCCGTGATTCCTTTGCAGCCGGTCTCACGCTCCGTTCCAGGCGCCGTCTCGCATTTGAATTTGGATTGCTTGCTTGAAGCTGAGCAAGTTCAAGTTGAGGTATTCTATTCTTGTAATTTTTGTTGAATTAGGATGTGATTTACAGCAATAATAGGTTTTACTGATTTCTGAAACTTTTCTGTTAGGGGCATGGCGTTGTTCTTATCAATACTGACGAGGCAGGGACCTTGATAGTCACCAATTTTCGTCTTCTTTTTCTGGTGAGTGCAATTTTACCATTCGGCTTCAATGTGCATTATTCTGGTTGTCATGTGCATATGTGGAATTAAATTTATGTTAGTATAGTGGTTTAATCGTGTAACACTCACAGCTAGAGTTTAAGCTCTCTAGAGCGGTAACTTAGATGAAGCCAAGTATTTACTGACTTCAGATGCTTATGATTAGAAGAAGAAGAATTGTCCAAAGAAATTTGAGATCTTTTTCTCTTGTCCTATGTTATTAAACAAGAGATGTCAATACTTCCCTATGGTTTGCTAAATTAAAGAGAAAGACTTTGCTTGAGAAAAACAGGGCTATGGTTAGGTGGAATGCAGATTACGTTAATCATATATATTAAATTTTGAACATAACGACGCTGGTGGTTTTGGTGCATGTGATATCTCAAATATTGCCATTTTGTCACCTTAGCTTCTTTTGGTTTCCAGAGTGAAGGAACTAGGAAGGTTATCCCGCTTGGCACGATACCTTTGGCAACAATTGAGAAGTTCAACAAAATTGTAAGTTTCTGCTGTCTTTATATATCTATGCACACTCAATTATGTTCTGGAGGATATATCATTTGGTGCTCCAGTCTTAAATATATTTGTATCTATAAGTTATGCATGAATCTGACATACTGGAAAGCCAGACATCAAATACTATTTGACCAGGCATCAAATATATATTTGTAGGTTGTAAAGAATCAATCAACCCCTCGTCAATCTGACAAGACTCCATCAAGAAGATTGCTTCAGGTCATTGGTATGATTTCATATGAAATTTTCATGTCGATTTAAATCTCCTAGAGTCTTTTCCTTGTTTAATTGACTGTTTATAATCATTTGGAGAGAGGCCTGGATAACTAAAGAGGGGTTAGGAGTAATTATCAGGTTTAATGGTTTGTTTTTATGTATCTGAGGTTCAAGGGACTGCGGGGTTCTCTGGGTACCAAAAAAGAATTAACAAACAAAAAATAAGAGGCCTGGATAGGAATCCTGGAATTATTCACCATTCATAGAGAGCCAATACTTTACCTGCCACATTGAGACCACGTAGTTTGGCAAATTGGCAATTGATGTGGCAGTTACACATAGGATGGTGCTAAAGAGACCACATGATTTCTAGACCAATTGAATGCCATTAATTGCCATATCAGGTTAGTTTAAAAATGGTACACACTATTTGGCCCCTTAAGCATCTAATGCCTTTAGCGATATATTTTGTGATATGTTGGGTGAAACTGAGATTCTTCAGCAGTGCTTAAGCATGGGTCTGGTTGTAACGTTGTAATTAGGCCGAGTATTATGCATATTGATTGTTGTAGACAGGGTTAATTTACGAACAGTGCTAGCTTACATGTGCATTGCCATCTCACTCACACACACACACACCCACTCTCTCTCTCTCTCTCTCTCTCTCTCTCTCTCTGGGTGTGGATGTTTATGTTTATGTTTGCTATAGAAACATTTTTACACCTACTCAATGAAGCCTTCACCACTTTGTCAGCCTAAAAGTCCTCCGGTTACTCTACTACAATTAAGCAAACAAAATATCTTATTCCCATTCAACTAGGCCTCCGCTTTTGTCAGCCTGAATGTGCACTGTTCTGTCATAATCAGACGCCATAGTCAGCCTGAGAGCGTTATGGCCATACAGTCATACAATATTGTTGTTTCTTGCATGGAAAGTTTAACTGTTAAATGATATCTGAGTTGCCTTCAGATTACATCATGGACTTTTCATTACAGATGTATGCCTCCACATTTTCTTCCTATTGAAGATAACTTGCTGATGTACCAGCTGCTTAAGTTAGAGATTGGGTTTCTATCAGGATTTCTGTGTAATGGTTGGACAAGAAGTTGTAGAAGTCAATTCATTTACATGTATGGCGGAGCTTCTTAAGCTAAGCATAGATTATGAAGTATGAACATAGACGCCAAACTGTGGCTAATATGTTGAAATTACTAGGTGTATATTATGTAAATGCCAGCTGATAGCTCTCTTTGAAGTTCATTGTAACCAAAGATCGGAAATACCTACTAACCCCCTCATTGGTATTGTGCTAATTCATTGTGACCTTCTGTTAGTGAAATTTGGGAAATTTAAGGCTGGGTTGTTGGATAAGACGTAACTGCTTTGTCAATATTTGTGGAAGCAAATCTTCTCTCTTAATTACAGAATTACTAAAACGTTTTGAAATTCTGAGCTGCTTATGCAATCCATTGTTTATTTGTAGTCAAATATATTTATAACAGTGAAATGTCTAGTCAGTTAGAGGGCTAATGGTTTTATCTTACAATGCAGGTAAAGACATGAGGATAATAGTCTTTGGGTTTCGCCCTAAAACAAGGCAGGTAAATTTTTGCTATTAATACCTTTGCATTATGGTCTGGCATATGTTTATTTTATGTTCCATATGCTCATTCCCATGTATAATACTCCTTTCTTTTGTCTAGCACACTTCTTATCAGAAGTGAAACATTATTATTAGAGGGTTTGTACAGAGCACGTATATGGAAAGGAATAGAGAGAATAAAGGTTCCGATATGTGAAGGAGGAATAATAAAACAGAAGTAATATGGTTTCATTATTTTCATTCAAGTTGCATTCCAAAGAGATGCTACACATCCTATTTATTCACTGGGTTTAAAAGTAAAGTCATAAATATATCACACCCACAATGAAATGAAATCACCAGTCAACTTTTTTCATTCAAGTTGCATTCCAAAGAGTTGCTACACATCCTATTTATTCACTGGGTTTAAAAGTAAAGTCATAAATATACTCACACCCACAATGAAATGAAATCACCAGTCGAACTTTTTTCATTCAAGTTGCATTCCAAAGAGTTGCTACACATCCTATTTATTCACTGGGTTTAAAAGTAAAGTCATAAATATATCACACCCACAATGAAATGAAATCACCAGTCAACTTACTAATTAGCTCCTTTCTATATTGAAACTTTGGAGCAAATTCAATTCTCTATTCTTATTTTTCTGTCACTCTGCGGCCTGAAAAATTCAAAATTTTTGACTTCAAGTTTTCTAATGGCAATATGAGCCTCATCATACGAAGTTATTATTTTTTTTCAATATTTTTTCATTGCAGTTATAATTGACTCTTGGTGAGGCAGATGCTGGTTTTATTAGATAACCAATTGGCTTACAAGGGAGGAGTTGAAGGTTGAATAAAATAACAATTTTTGTTCTTACTCACTTATCTCTCTCTAATGCAGCACCAGTAACTTAAGAACTTAAATACTAGGGTTTATTAGGAGGAATTAGGTTACAGAAATATGAAGGATAGAATGAAAACTACTGATATCACACCAGTAGAACCTCAGGCATCACACCAGAGGGTAGGCTGCATCACACAAACCCAAATAGAAAGCAAAGCTCTCAAACTTTTATTAATCCCACTCTGAGAACAAAAGACTACAAAAGACCTCTATATATAGAGAGGTAAAGAAAACCTAAAACAATTAGGATCAAGTAACCCTAATAACCTAGAACTTAAAAGATTCCCAATAACAAAACAAATCCCAAATAAGAAAGAAATCATAATCTTTCCAAAGCTAGGCAAATCTTGCTGATGCCCGCATGCATCAAGCAAGATCCCATGTAGACACATCATCATCTACTGAATGCCAGATCAAAGCCTGAGCCTTGGAACCTTCTTTGCCTCGTCTCTTATAGACCTTTAATGGCTTCTGCCATTTAGGTCCTGCATTACTCTCCTTCAATTAAACTAGCTCAAACAAATTTTGTGTTGTGTCTGCCAAAAGTCTTGGATTCTGTTAGTTGCTTCTTTCACATGAAATGCTTACTAATATGGGTAGCTATATTTCCTTTTCAAATTTTGACAGAGACGTACTGTGTTTGATGCATTAGTAACATGTACGAAGCCAGCAAGCCTATGGGATCTTTATGCTTTTGTTTCTGGCCCTTCCAAATACAGTAACACTAATCCAAAGGTGCGGTTACTAAATGAGTATTTTCGGCTTCTTGGAAAAGGCTCCTGTGCGTCTATGGATATGATTGAAGATGGGTCATTCACTTTGTCAAATAATTTTTGGAGAATAAGTAGTGTAAATTCTAGTTACTCATTGTGCCAGACTTATCCATTTGCCTTGATAGTTCCGAAATCCATTACGTAAGATTTTGAAATCCACTTTTAGATTCATTATTTCATGGATCCTCCCTGAGCTTTTGACTGACTTTGGAAATATGCAAATAATTTTGAATATGCACTGATGCTAGTGATGAAGAAGTGATCCAAGCTTCCAGCTTCCGTGCAAGATGTCGGTTGCCTGTAGTTACATGGTGTCATCCAAGTATGTAATAATCTTTTTCTTTTTTTTTTGCGTCTTTTATGGTTTTCTTCACAGTTGTGTCTTGATATTGATGATTACTTGCAGGAACAGGAGCAGTTCTGGCACGTTCATCCCAACCCTTAGTTGGTATCATGATGAACATGAGGAGGTAATTTGAACTATCAACCGCCTTTTCTTATTGAAATCCCCCAGTCTCATCATGCCATAGAGAATACAGACTTGATTGCACAAACAAGCAGATATAGATATGCACACACTTGTCGCTCATATGTGGTGTATATATGAAGCTTCAAATATAGATTTTATAATATTAATGTTGGTTTGGATGGGTTTTGATGAGATTGTGCTCATCCACGTACCTTCATTGATTTGTGCGCAGTAACACAGATGAAAAGCTTGTTGCTGCCCTTTGCTCTGAACTTACTGGTGGTAAAAGAAGGTAAATGATAACTTTTCATGACTGTAAATTGTTTTTGTATTTTCTTCCTAGTGATTTACTATTGCTAGTGTCACAATGAAGAACTTATCAACATTGAAAGATCACATTAATAAAAATAAATAAATAAAAAGTGTTTTTTCCTCGATAGATGTTTAAAAAGTTGATTCTTAATTTGTACGTACATTCCCTTCCAGTATCTTCTATGCTTGGGATTCAATAAGTTGAGGTGGTAGTAAACCATTTTTGTGATAAACAAATTAGGTCTCATTCCGTAGTTTTTCTAAGCTTATCTTCTATACTTGTGGGTTAAAAGTAGTTTTCATTTTATTTTCCAGGAAGCTATATATAGCTGATGCAAGACCACGGAAAAATGCTTTAGCTAATGGTGCAATGGGTGGTGGTTCTGAGTCATCTTCAAATTACTTCCAGTCTGAGGTCTGTTTGTACATTTTGTTCTGTTTATGAATGATGTGGTGCTTAATATCTTTTTAACCATGTGTCCAATATCTGAAAGTATAAGACACCTTTTATATGTGCCAGATTGTATTCTTTGGGATAGACAACATCCATGCAATGAGAGATAGTTTTGCTCGGCTCAGAGACTATTTAGATACTCATGGTACAGCTTCATCGGATGGAATGTCATCTTTCCTGGTTAGTCCTCTGAATAAAATTCTGGCTTCATGATGTCTGGTCAACTGTATTTGATGTGTGTTATCTGTTTATTAGAACCATACTGATCGATCAGTTTTAGAGTTTGGGGTATATCAAAAACCTGGTTTTGATTGCAGGCATTTTATATGACTAATAGTTGTGTTAGTTACACCTGTTAAAAGTATGAGTACAACAAACATTATTGAAACAATTTCTTGATCGTGTACGCATAACTATGTGTAAAAGCATCTCTTTTGAGAATATCATGTTAAGTATGCAGTATGGGATGAAGACCTGTGGGTGAGAGTCAAGTTTTGGGCATCGTTGTGGGCTTCTACTTCTAAGGAATTTAAAGATTTAGTCTTCCTTCCATTATTCTCAACTGGGAAGCAGCTGTAGTATAAGCCCGAATTTAGATTTAGCATTAAAAGATGAGCTGCTAAGCATTTAGTCCTTGCTGCCCTCTTTAGTTATTTAAAGCAGAATCCATGTCCGCATACTTCGCTTTTTGTTTTAATAAAAAGCTGTTTCTTTTCAAAAAAAAAAAATGCAGTATGGGACAAGGTTATTAGGGAGACCATATATCTGCATCTCCAAAAGCATGAATGGGGAGATCCGATTATGTATGAACACCATATCAAATGAGAAATGATTTGCTTGCTTTGAAGCCTCCAATTCTTATTAGAAAAGCGAACCAAAGTACACTAGAGGACAGTAAGTCCTCAACCCGACCTAAGAGGACTCAAACATTGACGAGAAAAAACGATGTAAAGATAACAATATTACTCAAGTTACTGCAGCTTTTGGGTTTAACAATAAGGTTATGGGAGTAATTTTTGAGCTCTAGAGAGACCAATGCCATAGGATAGACCAAAACTAATTCAATCACAGAGCTTTTCCTCACGCAAACCTTGGATAATCTGTAAAATCCTTGTTTTTCATTCCATCCACATAACCCAGAAGATGCCTTTAGCCTTCTTGCCTCTTGTGAAACATTCAAACTGAATATTGAACAACTCCTTAATGACATATTTACATCAGATTCGTTGAGATATATCTCCACCAGATTTGTGTCGAAAATGGGTTAATGAAGACGTGGTCTTCACTCTTCCCCAGCTTGCGAAGGATTCACCTCTGAGAATTAAGAATGGAATGATCTTGGCCATAGAATACTGTCACAAATATTTATACTTCGCATGTGCCAACAACCAACCAAGCACCTGGAGAATGTGTTAAACATAAAAGTTGAAAGTAGTTTGGAGACCTAAAAGATTTTGCTGTCCCCACTAGTCAAGATGTTGGCTACTGAACATGCTGCATGTGCGATCTCAAAAGTACTGATATTGGTTGATATATTTATATTGAAAGAAATAAGAGTGAGAAAAAGGAAAAGATGGGGAGAATAGATGTTATGGTCTTTGTTCTTAAGTTAGTTAAAACAATTCACCAAAAAAAAAAAGTTACTCAAAACTGTTCTGTTTGAAGTGGGTGAGAATATTTGTTTTTATACTGGCTGGTATTGACAGAGGCATGGTGGATGGACTTGGGGTGGAGGCAACCTTAGTAGTATGTCTGCTTCCGTGTCAACTCTTGGAGACAGTGGTTGGTTAATACATGTTCAAAGTGTTTTGGCTGGTTCGGCTTGGATTGCTGCACACGTTGATCTGGAATCGGCATCGGTGCTTGTACATTGCAGGTAAAGGTGTATTATTGTTGTACTTTTGTGTGTTCTATTATTGTGGTACTTTATCAAACTGGCTGCTTCACTTCTCCCAATTTTGATCTTTTGACCCATAAGTTTGCCATTGTTTTGTTCAGTGATGGATGGGATAGAACTACTCAGCTGGTTTCACTTGCAATTTTGTTGCTTGATCCATACTATCGTACTTTAAATGGGTTCCAGGTATCTGCTAGATGATATTAGACTGTTGGTAGCAAGTTCTTAAGTAAGATTTTGATCTCAAAAAGTATTTTAATTGTTTGATTGATACAGGCACTTGTTGAGAAAGATTGGCTAGCATTTGGCCACCCATTTGCAGATCGAGTTGGCATGCCAGCTATAACAGGAAGTACAAACATACCTTCTGAGTTACCAAGGCAATCTTCTACTGGGAGTTTCCAATCATCACCCAATCGCCAGACAACAGGATCCTTCTCATCTCAAGCTCCTACATCTCATGCACAGACTTCAAACAACTATTCTCCCATATTTCTGCAGGTGTGTATCTTAAAGTTAGTCCAATAAAGCTTGTCTGACTATGTTTTTACTTGTATGTCTGTTTCAAACGTAAGGGGCCTGGTGCAATTAGTAGCTATTACATCTATCTCACAAGACATCACTATAATTAGATGCTAGAGACCTAAAAGCATGGTGTTATTGTTTTATCCGCCTGCTGTTAAATATAAAACCATTCAACTTGATTCACTCACCCTTTAAATACAACAAATTGAATATTACTGGTTTTATTGATTTGTAGACTTGCGTGGTGATGATAGCATGCTATTGTCATGTCATGTATGATAGATCTTAACATGCCCTTTTAAGTAATTCCAAAGACGAGTTATTGATTTAAATTTAATAAGGTGGGTGGGAAGAGTACTATAAAGCCTGTCATCAGTTTCACATGAAGAGGTATCTAGAGTGAGTTTATGCCTGGGAGATTATACAAAGAGCAAACTAGGATTAATTATTCTGTTTTTAATCATGAAATCATGAAACAGAAAAAGTTTCTCAGGGAGTGTGTATGTTCCTAACCTTCTATCTCCAAAATTATCATTAAAAACCCGAGCATATGTAAAAGAAGAAAGACAACATCACAGTCACATACATAATGATGCTGAGATAACTCACTTTGAGGAGAATCCGTGACCCATCAATGCTCTTAAATTTTCATTTATACCAGTCTTCCACCAGTACATTTAGTTAACACAGAAAGAGTTGATGCCTTTGAAGTGTATGTTCAAGGTTTCTGAGGCACATCTCAGCTCTTGTTGTCAGATATCAATAGAGAGTATGCTCCATCACCAACTGCTGCATTTACTTAATATGAGGTGCCAGCGATATTTCATCTTTCTAAGTTGGCCATCCCTAACCACTGGTGCAGATGACAATCTAGGTTTAGTGTATTGAGTATTGGTTGTTCCTCATGCTATGGTTAGTAAAAGTGACAGAGGCATCGGCATTTCTTTTCAATTTTAGTCGCCAAATGATGTGCTGGGGCTTTCTAGTTTTACTGTTTAAGACTTGAGAGCATTCCCCCTGGGAGATTCTCTTGTTTGGTGTCAAGCTCTCATTTACATGATATTCTCAAATGTTTAATCATGATGTGTAGTTAGTATTCATCTGTTTTCTTCAGCTTGTTTGCAACAATTAAACTATGTTTTATTTCATTGCAGTGGGTAGATTGTGTTTCACAATTAATGCGGATGTATCCTTTTGCTTTTGAGTTCTCATCGGTATGATCTTTCTTCCATATGTGCAGTTTTCAAAACTCTTTTTGGTCAAGGATCAAAATCTCATTTTGACTTTCTTATATTTGGTTATGTAGGTTTTCCTGGTGGATCTATTGGATTGTGTCTTATCCTCCCGCTTTGGGAATTTCTTTTGTAATAGGTATGTTCCTTTATGATCATTTAGCTTTATACTATCAGTCAGTTGTAGTTCTCATTTGGTTAGACTGCATTTAACCAGACCTAGTTATCTGAAGGTCAAGATTTTCTTTTTTACTTATCTTAGTCTTAGTTCTGCAATAGCTCTACTTTGAGACCACAATATCATCTAGGCAAATACTGATGGGCAGTATCATTCATTCATGATAGGATACAAATGACAACCTTAAGCTCAAAAAAGTAGTTGAAAAATCTAAGCTAAATTTTGTCTTAGTTTATAGTTTCACATAAAATATACATCCCACTGAATTTTGGGAGAGAAATGGTGAGAAAACTGAAAATACTGCAAAGTGGGAAAATAAACTTTGTTATCAAGTAGTGAGTGGAAGCATTCCTCATTCTCTTTGTTACTCTTTAAGATTCTTGTGGAGTTGCTAGAAAGTTGGAGACTTGGATGATAAATTTCAAATGAACTAGAGTAGAAGTAGGAAACAAGGATCATACAGTAAAAGTGGAAGCTGTTTGTAGAAGTAAATAAGAGGCAAATGGGAAATTTCTTTAGAATTTATGGCTTTATGGGTTACTGGCTATGGATGTTCCCTTTGGAAGATGATGCTGTATTCCATCTGAAGAAATGGGATTTATTATGATGAACATAAAGGTGTTGTAATGATAGAAGCAAACTGAAATGGATGGAAATATAGTTGTCAAGGTCGTGGTCCACTTTTATCATGTGACAAATTTGCTGTTGGTAACAGAGGTGGAGTAAGATTCTTTTAGGGTAGAGGATATTGCATGAGAAACCTGTTCCCAAAGTATTTGCACTGTCAATGCAAAGAGATTTAATGTTCAGGTTCTTTTTTTTTTTCTTTTTTTTTTCAAAAGATAAGGCTTAAAAAAATTAATTACAGCAAGGCGATAAGAAGTCCGTGATAGATAAAACCAGACAACCAGCCTACATAAAAATCCTAATTTTGTGCTGCTTTCTAATAATAAGGTTTTAGGAGAAATTTTGTTATGCAGAGGGAGTTGTTAGAAAATGTGCGGCAATATATATCTGATTGAATGAGATGTAAGGAACTGGTGGAAAATTTTCTCACAAAATCATTTGTAGATTCTGGTGCACAAGCCAGAAGTTCCTCTCTCACCCTTATGGGAAAATCTGCAAAGCAAATGTTCCCATTTAGAAATGCAAAAGTTGAGATACAATATTTAGGGAGTTAGTTAGACGAACGAATAAAATGTGAATCATTAAATTGAATGAAGGCAGCTGTTGTGAACTCGTGATATATTATTTCCACCAATTTAGTTTTTTGATCTGTTCCGCATTACTACCGCATTGCTTCACTGATTTATTGAGAAGTAGCAAAGTGAAATTTGGAGTAGGAAAATTAAAAGTTCAGGAACAATGTGATTTAGCACTGTGCCGTTATGTACTTGTAGACATTCTCACAAGTGATTACAGTTGATGTACTTGTATATTATTCTATCTATTGAAGTTTGAAACCAGATTATTTTCCATAACTAAATAAATAAATTCGCTTTTCACCCTCATTGTCATTTTACAACCATCTTTATTGTCATCAAGTACTTATTCAATTTATTGTGTTACAATTAAGACTGAAATTGGAATAGAGTTTGATGCTTTTGATGAGAAGTGTAGCTGGTAGTAAAGTAATTTCTCCTGGTTGTCTGTTAATTTAGTGAAATGGAGAGGCAACATTGGGGGGTACCCGAAGCTTGTGGATGCATGTGGGCATATTTGGCTGATTTGCGCTCTTCTGATGGAACTTCTCATGTGCACTATAATTATTTCTATGATCCACTGAAACACAATGGTCCACTATTGCCTCCAGCAGCTGCTTTAGCACCAACTCTATGGCCGCAATTCCATTTGCGATGGGCTTGTCCCTCAGAGGCTCAAGCTGGAGAGCTCGAAGCTCAATTTAGAAAGATGGATGTCAAATTCTCGGAATTGCAGAAGGTAATAATTGTACTTACTGTATGATTCTATCACTTTAACTCCTTTCAGAGCTCAATTTAGGAAGCTTGATGTCAACTTCTTAGCATTTATAGTCGTGCCAAGTCTATATCTCCTCTACTACATGGCAATTCCTTTCCACTTTGTTTATTGCTGTATTATGTTTGTGGATGTGACTTGTGTTTGGCACATCTCTGAACTGTATGTTCACCAAGAAATCAATGGCGTGTTACATTATGCGACCTGACTGTTATGTTTAAACTTTACAGGCAAAGGAAGTGGCAGAAAAGAAAGCTAAAGAAATCACCACTCTCATGGAAACTTTAAGTGCAGATGTAAGACATGAAAAGCAAGTCAGCAGCTCCGCTATGAAGTTGGTCAAGAGAGCAAACAAGGAAAGTGAGGCCATGAAACGAGCTATACAGTCACTAGGGTGCAAGGTACATTTTTCAAGCAGCGGAGATTGCACTGTTGACATCGAAAGTAGCGTGATTGAAGCTCCACAGAAATTACTTTGTTCTTCTTCGAAAAGACAGTCAGATGGCAGTCTGCAGAATGATGATAAGTCAGACCTGTCTGTTTCCATTACAGTCATGGCAGATGATGTTGATAGCAGCAATCCAATTGCTCGAGTTTGTGAAACTTTATGCCCATTACGCATGCGAGATGGAGGCTGCAGGTGGCCAGATGCTGGCTGTGCTCAATTGGGTAGCCAATTTGTTGGGCTGAAGGCCAACTTTGAGGCATTTGATCACCTTTCAATCTACGATAGTTATTTCCAGCCTAAATGAAACTACCGTATAGTCTGAGATTCTCTGGAGGTTTATAGTACCAACTCCTTTACACCGACCCAAGATTTCATGTAGAATTGAAAAGTCTCTTGGAACCCATTCCAAGAATTTGTTCATAGCAGGTGATGAGATGAGACATACTGAGTCTGAGGCAACTAAAATGTGGAGACCCAATAATTTGGGACGGGTCTCGGCATTGACTGTACAGTAATGAGTTAATCGAGGACCACTTTAGTATAGTCAGGTCTGATGTAGCGGAAGGAAAACTCAAGCCTGCACACATCTGGTGTGGTCCTTTATAGGCAATTTTTGTGTAGTAACCTTTTTTTCTTGTTCTTTTGTTGCCATTGATAGCACAAGATTGTTATCCAACAAAAGTTTTGCTTTTAGCAAGTATCTTCCTGTATTTTGTTCCTTTACATCAATCAAAATTTCGAACACTTGTTAATGTGGTAATAGTGCAATGTTCATATACCTGCAGAAGTTATAAGAACATTGGATTTGCAAGCAAAGATCTTTCTTAGGGCTCGTGAACTAATAGGAGGAACCATTCTAACTTCTCCAGTTACAAGAACATTGCGCCATCACGTTAGCGAGTGTTGCATCTAGTCTGGACTGTCTTCTCGATTTGGATTACTTTTGACTTGATATTTGTCGAATGAATGTTTTCTTCTTCAAAATTTAGAAAAGTTATGGGACATCAATGACCAAGCATTAGTAGCAGTCTCGGTTCGCATTACTTCGACTTCTTAATGGTCAAAATTCAGAGAGGTTTATGGGACATCAATGTACCAACAAACCAAAAGGACCAAGCATTAGTAGTAGAAGTGTGTAATGGCTTCTCTCCACTCCAAACCACTAGCTAAGTTTTTTTTTTTTTTTTTTTTTTCCGATTGACAACCACTAGCAAGGTTTACCAATTGAGAAAAATCATGTCTACGATTTATGAGCTGCAAGTTCCAAATAATTGAATGTGATTGGCCAATAAAAGTAGCATTTTCTTCTTATCAAGTAGAATTGCAAACAGATTTTCGGAAATTAAGATCTTTCTCCGAGTCCAACCGAGATTGTGTTTTCTCCCACAAGTGATTGTTGCATTATCAATTTTCATGTGGCATATCTGAACCATTGATTCAACTAGGGAAATTAAACAAGAGACCGAACCGATCGCAGCAAACTAAAACTAGACCGGTGACACAAGAAAACAAGCACCTGTCAAGTGAGCCAAAGCAAGCAAGAAGAGGTCGCTCTGCCTCGTAGTCGTAGCCATGGCTCGTTCTGTACTTAGAGCTTGTCTAAGCCTTTTCAGCATAACCTACTACTGGCACATATCCTTTAGGATGCAACGATTCAGTCTAGATACCTATGCCTTTCCTTAAGGGAGGAAGATAAGAGCAAGAAGGCTCGCTCCGAGCCAGGGAAGATGTTCTATTGTTACCTGTGAATTGAAAGGTAAAACCCTGGAGTGCCTGCTATGGCTATTCAGCCCCAGTCAAGAAAGAAGAGTGGTACTCGGTCACATAACGGCATGACACAAAATGCAACGGAAAAATACATTACTGTATATGCACAGCAACTCTTTTCTTCTTTTCTTTTAGCGAAATTGACAAGTCTTAACATGAGATATGAAATCTACTCTACAGCAAGAAAGAGTGATCATAGCACAAAATTTGAGTGATTGATGTACTTAAATTTAGGCACTACATAACATATGACCATACACTTGGGTACAAAGTAACATAAATCCTACATTCCTGACCCATGGAGCAAGAAAATTCTTCCCAACTTCAATTCCTAACAGCTGCATACT
The DNA here is from genome assembly GCF_000184155.1 of Fragaria vesca subsp. vesca. Lineage (NCBI taxonomy): Eukaryota > Viridiplantae > Streptophyta > Magnoliopsida > Rosales > Rosaceae > Fragaria > Fragaria vesca. The sequence goes on from NC_020497.1 coordinate 8,747,202, forward strand.
TATTATTTATATTAGTCCCTGTCGCTGCAGATCAGTATATGTCTTCTTATTATAGATGTTTCCCTCTCTGTCTTCATACTCTTCTTCAAGGTCTGGGCGCCACTTGTTCACCCCTTGCCGTGCTTGTATCCTCTTCCACAATTCTTGTGCTTCCTGCAAAGTAGAAATTGTCAGCCTACTGGAAAAAGTTGATCCTAACTAGATTCCGTTTTGATGATGTAAACTCGGGTTGTCCGAGAGGGTTTTCCCTTTAGTGTTTGTTTGTTTCGTATCAAAAAAAAAAAAAAAAAACTAGATTCCGTCTTGAACAAAAAAAATGATACCTCAATTGATGTGATCTCATTAAAGTTCTTGGTGTTTGGTATACCAAGGCAACGCATTCCATGCTGATGGCGCCATTCCTTAAAATGCCGCTCAAAAGCTCTACGCCCCCAGTAACTCTGATTCCCACATATCTCACACTTGAATTCCTGAAACACAAAAATAGGAAAATATTAGTGTGAAAGAATGAATAAATAGCCGAGCATGCAGAAAGTAAATTTGGTTCCTTTCAAATTTAGAAACTCCCCAAGCACAAGAATAAACATCTTTGAATACAAAATTAATATAGTAAAACTCCTCAAGCACCAGAATATACATGTTTGAATAGAAACAACAATAAAAAATATAAGTTAATAAAGAACAGAATTTTAGGGCATAATTACCTGACCAAGACCATGAAGCTTATACAGCCAGTAAGGTATGGGCTTCCCATCCCAACCCATTGGCAATTTGAGTGGATTATAAATCTGCTGCTCATCGTCATCACTTTCAGTATCAGCCTGTGTCTCTTCCTGCAAGGAAACAACCCGAGCAAAGCCTTTGTTAGAGACAACAACAAACTTGGAAGACATACGGAAACATATTATAGAAAAGGGGAAGAAGGTCCAGGTATTAACCAATCTATACAACAATAAGAATAGTGATTGGATGGGTTGTCCGTTTAATAGTTTCGAGGGAAAAAGAATGACGTGCAATCTACTTACATCCTCACGTTCTGCTGCAATTTCTTCATATGTCAAAGCCTGTTTCTTGACAATGTTGTCTTTTGTTCGTTCAATAGCCTGCACAATGCAGCAGATAATTTGTAAACAAGCACCGACATTCAAAAGGAAATACAGACTACAGGCAAAAAAGCAGGTGAGAATAAATAGCTAGGCAACATATTCCGACCTCACTCAGTAAGTCGCTTAATTTTTTCAATTTGGCTTCCAAGAAAGCAATTTCTTTTAACATGCCAACTTGCTGTGGAGCTACAGCAGCCCCATTCTGTGCTGAACCACGTGACCCTTTGGCAAAGTGCTTCTTGTCCAACTTTTCCAGAGGTGTGTCCTGCACGAAAGCAACAAGACGTTGAACACAAGAAACTTACAGGACCAAGAAATAAAGCGAGCAGAACATTACTTTTAACAATAAACTCAGATAAGAGTATCTGATGAGGACATCATAGTCAAACCTATCAAGGTTTATGAGCGAAAGAAATGGAAGGTGAGAGCACCTAGTCATTCAAGATAATCATTGCAACTGGGAACGAAGTCTGATTCTAGAAGACTCTAAGCTGCCTGTGTCTTTTCAAATTTCCACTTCAGTTAAGAAGTCTTCAGGTCTCCTTTATTAAGTCTTAAATGCGTCAGTTATAGAAGAGAGTCCTAATAAGTCTTTAATGCTTCAGTTTTAGAAGTCTTAAAGCGTCTTTTATGAAATCAATGTGAGCTATCTGCTCAAGTATAAATAAGTGTAAGGTTCTAATGCCCAGGTGTGTTATGTTCTATGAATAAAATTATTAGAGTATTCCTGAGTTTCGCATGAAAGGATTGGCAAGAAGCCTAGTTTTGGGTGAGAAACCTGGGAGTGATCCCTAAATCAAAGTGTTCTGTGCTAGTTCAAAGCCTTAAGCTTCAGAGTTTGTCAATCCTGGCATCTAGGCAGTTTGTACACTGCACCAGTATCTGTATGTCTCAAACTTGTATATCACCTATATATGGGCCTCCAGACAAAGACTAAGAATGATGAACCGGTGCTACAATACCGTACAGAATCACGAGTTTTAAAAGACCTACTCTGTGAAACTAAGTGAACCTAATTTCTTCTCAATTTAGTTTTATTACCACCAGACAGAGACAAGCACATCTAGGCCAATTCACATATTTCCAACTGCAAATGCTGCCCAGAATGCTGTTATTTTAAAACCAATGCACATGAGAATGCACAAGAGAACATAGATCAATAAATAGTATATATTTTTAGACTGCCTTTCGGAAAACAATAGTTAGAGAACAATCACCTTTGTAAGTAAAAGCCTCTCTGCACGTTGCTGTATGGTACCGCCTACTTTCAGTCCCATCGAAGCCAATGCCTAGAAGGTAAAATGCAGAGATTAGCAATGGAAACTGAAATTAAGCTTTGAATAATAAAGAGATGATCCAACGCCTGGCAGGTAAAATATCTCAAGCTTTTTAACATTAGTTATCAAGTTATTTATCTTTAAGCTTCTAATGTCACCATTACCTCCTTTAGCTTTTCAGGACCCAATTCCACCAGTTCTTCCACTGTGCTAAAGTAGTCAAGATCAATCAAAGTCTGCTGATCTTGAACATGTTCACTATCTAGAATTGCAGTTTCCCATTCTTGTACCTTACCATCTGCCCATTGTTCTTCAAATTCAGCTTCAACCTGTCACAGAAACACCGTAATTTAATATTCTAAATCGATGTAAACTGACAATTAACATTATATTGTGTCAATCAATTTGCAGCATCCCATTTGGCACTCCCAGACATCAAGTTCAGAAGTATAAAGGTTAAAAAAATCAATCATTTCCATAATTCAGTATAAAATATGCAGTTTTGATGCCACAAATGACAAAAATTACTCCACATATTAAGAAAGACATGCACTAGACAATAAGTCATACACCGGAATATATGAACAGACAATAAACAGATAGATCCTGAACACTATCTAATTGATGCCTGAAGTTCTATGTAAAACAATGGTAGTAAACAAACCTTTGCAAATATTCTATCAAGATCTTGCAATGGCTCTGTCCGGTGGAAGAAATATACCAGATACTGAACAAGATTCTCAATATATTCCCTGTACTGCCTGAAAGAAACCAAAACAAAATCATTCACAAGTTTCATGTTAATATACTAAAGCCACAGAGGAAGAAACAAACTAATGATCAATAGTTCTTGTAAATGAAAAAAATATCAAGAGCCAACTTCACCTTGTAGACTTGAGCTTCCGAGGAATCTTATGTGGTTGTGAAAAAACATCAAGGTAAGCAGAGTACTCGATGGGCTCTCCAAATTTAGAATTGATATACTGATTGTACAGTTCATGTAAATCCAGGTATCGTCCATAGGCTTCCTGAAAACAAAACATATTATGATTAATGACAGGAACTAAAGCGAGAATCAATCAGAGTAACAAAAGCAATTTCACCTTAATGAATAACAACACAAAATATACGGAACAAGAAACAAAAACTAAGTAGTGTTTTTCAATCTCATGTAGAAGAGAAAAGACTGAAGCAACAGTAAATTCCATCGTTGCAAGATAGACTGACCTCTCCGCTGAACTCAACTTGAGGCTCCTCCTTGAGCAGTGCTTCATGCTCGTCATTAGCATCAACAACTAGTGCAGCTGGATGTCTCCTATGGTACTCACGGATCTGCACATAGCAAGAGCTTTAGTTCCGATCCAAATCACACAATCTTTGCTCAATTTGATTTTAAAAACACGTTTGCCAGAAGCAAAAGGAATACCTCTTTCAATCGATCATAGAAAGCACTGAACACATTCGTGCCCGTGGCAGTTTGGCCTCCGAGAGCCGCAATCTCGTCCTTCCTGGCATTATCGTTATCCTCATAGATCTCAATCTGAAAACATCAAGAAACCAATTCATAAACCCTATAATTTCATTGAAGCGAAATAGCAGAGAGAGTGATACTCACGAGTCTTTGTGCGGTGGAGGAGATGGTGTCGATCATGTGACGGACCCGGTGGCTCTGAGCCAAGCGTTCCTTGCTGCTCGTCGGCTCGTTCTGAAAGTCCTTCACTATCAGACGCTCCAACCGCTCCACCTCCTCGTGAGCGCCACGCGTCACCTCCAGTAGCGTCGACGACATCTTCTTCTTCTTCTTCCTCCCCCTGAGTTCCGGTTAGGGCTTTGTTTCTCGGGGTTGGTTTTCTCTCTACTCTCTAATACAAAGAGGAGCAACGGTATATCTCCACCAAGCCCTCGGAGTTAAAACTTTACCAAAATATTTAATTTTTCAATTTACCCCTCTTATATTGTAAAATATTTAAAAACTTGAACATATTAAAAACGTAACGGTAGTGTTCATCTAGTCAGTAATTAATTAACCAAAAGATACATGGTCAGTTACTATTAAATTTACATCCAACGGTGACACTACCATGAATCTCTTAGTCAAAGACTAACTAGATGAACACTATTGAATAATGTAATATAATTTATTTATCTATTACATTTTGTATTTTTACTCAATTAAATATCTATTTCTAAAATTACCACACTACATCTTTATTTGATACTTTTTAGAAAAAGCAAATTGACATGTACGAAACATATGTTAAGAGGTTAGTAAGAAAAACTTCTAACATGTACCTACCCAATTGTAGGGTAAGATTTCATTTTTTTTAATTTTAAATCAAGGTATAATTTGATTAATGAGTAATTTTAAATACACACCCCTAATTTTTTAAATACACCATTTACTTAGGGGTGTATTGTATTTGGTTTCATATAAACTTATTTTAATCAACAGACTTTTTGAAAAGTTTACCGACTCTTTGAAAAGTTCATAAACTTTCACTAATTTCTTAAAACCATCGATTTTTAATCACAGACTTTCACTAACAGATTTCATATGAATGACTTATGTAGATTTCTCAATACTTATAATTATAAGCTAAAAAAATAAATGACAAACACATAATGACACTGATTATAAGTTTTTATAATTCATCTATCTAATTTCGATCCATTCAGTTGTAATATTTGATAGAGATACATAAACATAGGTGACGAAAAATATTATATTAACTTATATTACCAACACGCATACTTGTACGTAAATCAAGGACTACTCGACGCATGTTCTAAAGTGGACATTAGATGTTCACATTCATTGTAATATTTGATAGAGATACATAAACATAGGTGACGAAAAATATTATATTAACTTATATTACCAACACGCATACTTGTACGTAAATCAAGGACTACTCGACGCATGTTCTAAAGTGGACATTAGATGTTCACATTCATGTACGCAAATATATATATAT
>NC_020497.1:8752579-8769099 GCF_000184155.1 Fragaria vesca subsp. vesca
AACGAGGGATCCCTTTTTTTGTTTATTTTTAGGGATAGATTATTTGACGAACTTTTCGATCACAAAATCAAATCTCCACCGTTCAATTCGTTGGGTTATATGAGTAGATCATTTCTACAAATTTTCAGAAAATTTGGTGATCGTTAAGTCATCCAAATGAGGGATTTATTTTTAATAATCTTGAACGGTGTAGGTTTGACATAAGTGTTAAGTTTTTTGTTTTAATCTCAGTCATCCAAGCCCATTAAAAAACATATCCAATGGTGTAGACCTATCCCTAAAAGTGACAAAAAATAGGGATCCTTCATTAGAAGGGCCCTCTATATATAATACATGATCATGTAATTCTAGTATCAAGAGTTAGTAGACGGAGAGAAGGGTCATTTCATTTTTGGATCTAGGACGAATAGGTTCAAAAGATGAGAGAATTAATGATACCCACCAATCCACGTCACTTGCCACGTCAATATGGGTCCGGTTCAAGGGATATCAAATTTTAACACTGTTTCTTAGCCATTTGATTTTAAAACAATAAACGGTCTACATCAATTCCAAATATGATGGCAACAATTAACTAATTGACGTGGCAAGTGATGTGGACTTACCTAATTTCATAACAAATCAAATTAAAATAAAAGAAAAAAAATCAGATTAAAATCTGGAAACCAAAAAATAGTTGTATGATTAAAAAAAAAAGATCGCCAAAAAAAAATACCACAGAAGAACACAAACACTTCGATCGGATCAAGTGTTTACAAACCGGGGCAAATGATCAACTTGCATAAAAGCTTAGTTAGATAATGATTGCCAGAATAATATTGAGATTTTTAATTTGATATTTTTAAACATCTAGGCTTTCTGCCCTTTGTGTATATTTCGTTCAACTAATCTAACTTGAAAGAAACTATTTGTACTCAATTCAAATCAAAAGGCTGCAGCTCTAACATGGAAGATCTTCATATATAGACCAATGACTATGGAGAAATCAGTTATACAATGAATTTCAAGGCATATCGTTTTATGCACAAAAAAAATTCATACAGCTTTGCATCATTGTGCTCTTTTTTTTCCCTTTTATCTGTGTTCTTCTTCTTTGGTCTCTAGTCGATCTTCTTCTCTCTCTTTTTTTATCTAAATTTTTTTTTTTTTTGTAATCGTACAAACTAGATTTTGGTTTCCATATTTTAATCTGATTTTTCTTTCTTTTCTTTTAGTTTGATTTGTTATGAAATTGGATAAATCCATGTCACCTGCCACGTCAATTAGTTAATTTTTGCCATCATATTTGGAATCGATCTAGACCGTTCATTGTTTTAAAATTAAATGGCTAAGAAATAGTGTTAAAATTTGTGTCAAATTTGATGTCTCTTGAACCGGACCCATATTATTATGGATTGGATTAGTCTTTCTGGTGGGTATCATTAATTCTCTCATCTCTTGAACCTATTCGTCCTAGATCCAAAAATGAAATGACCTTTCTCTATGTCTACTAACTCTTGATACTAGAATTACATGATCAAAAATAAGGAATTCCAAATTTTTTATGACTGTTTCCCCCGTTTGGATTCTTATCCCGTGGAATTAGCAATTTCCACGGGAAAATAAACGTGGAATTTGAAAGCTTAAATTCCCAACTTGAATTCCTCACAAAATAGGCGTCATTTGTCAATTCCTTTGACTGAGGTTAGTCTAAATACAAATTCTTGTCATTTTCAATTAATAGAATTTAAATTCATAAAATTGTAATTCTCATGATTTTAAAATTTCTATAAAAATTGAAATTACTTCTTCTAAACACAAGTAATAATATTACTTCTTCCAAACACAACGTAACTCACACACCACAACTTCTCAACAAATTTTAAAATTTGAACCACAACCAAGCAAATTCGACCACAAAACGTCAGAGTACCTGTTTTACGGGAGAGTAGTTTGATAAGGTAGCAGACTGAGTTAGATATAGCGCAGAACTTAATGTGATGACTTCTCTCAACTTCAAATCCAAGCAGAGCTAGATACACTAAGGGCTCGTAGATTTAGTTCAATACTACACTCAAAGAACAACAATCGAGTGTATGAAGTGCACAACAAAATTCACATTTTTAAATCAAGTAGAGCTTCAAACATATTTTTTTAACAAATACGAGGTTTATGACAAAAATTTAACGTAGCTCCTGGGATTTCTTTCAACAGCCACACAAGTATCTGTTGCATTTTCAGTTCTTATGTGGCATCTCCATCTTATTGATTCAACTAGGCAAATGAAACCAGAAGCCAAAAGGATCGACACAAACCGAAACTATCTACTACAAACTGAATTCACCTCACCAAAAACATCACTTCAACCACCAAATCTTTGAAACTCACACTCCACGGCTTCTCAACACAATTCGAACTACAACTAGGCAAACTCAACCACAAAAGTAATGCAATTTTTTTTCAAAGTCCGAATACAACCACTCTCACCACTATCACATGATACCAAATCCATGGATCTTTTATAGTCCTTGAACCAATATTTACCCAAGAACGAATGCACAAAACTTAATAAAAGTAGTTAACTTGTCAAAACCCAGACCCTCCCAAAAGTGAGAAGATAACCCATTTCAGGCACTATGAAATACAATTCAGAAAGGATGACAGAAACCGTGTAATATGTTCCAAAGACAATCAGTAGATTCATGTCTAAACATTCCTGATGCAAACCTTAATATGATGGCTTCTCTCCACTTCAAACCCAAGCAGAGCTAGATAAACCGAGTAGAGATTGAGTGCAATATTACATTAAATGAACTGCAGATGCCCAATAGTCGCATTTTTTATTAAGTAGAATTTCAAACATATTGCGGAACTAAGAAGTTTCTGCAAAGAGTTTAACATAGTCTGTGACTGATGCATACGTCAAATCTTACAACAGTCAAACAAGTATCTGTTGCATTTTCAGTTATGTGGCATCTACAATTTATTGATTCAACTAGGTAAATGAAACCATAGGCCAAAAGGATCACAGCAAACAAAAACTATCTAGAAGATGTTCTACTGTTTACCTAAGAACACAGATGTCAACAAGGTAGAGTGGTGACAGCCCAGGCATTCCAATACACAAAAAGAATATATGAATAAGAAAACCAAGTGATGAAGTGAATCATTAGCATCCCCCTGGTGACACAAGGCTCCGACATTTCCTAAACCATAGACCCTAAAGTCCTAAACCCTGGAGTACCGGTTTTATGGCTATTTAGCCGCAGTCCAGAAAGTAGTATAAATAACTCCACGGCAATACTGGAGAAGTAACTCCACTAGTAAATGGTTACTAGCTATACAACACAACAACCCTTGTCGTGTTTTGATGTATCTGGTAGTCTGGTACAACTGGACACCCTATTTGTTGAACCTGAATAACTGTCATTAATAACTTACTAGTATGATCCCTAGAAGATATATTTTGTGACAATAACACTCATCTGGTTCTCCAACTGTAATATACTACGAACTCAATTCCCACCTCACCAAAAACACCACTTCAACCACCATGTATGTGAAACTCATGCTCCATGGCTTCTCAACACATTTTGAACTGCAAGTCTGCAACTAAGCCAACTCAACCACAAAAGTAACCAAATTTTCTTAAAACTCAACCACTCTATCACAACTACCCCATGATATCAAACCTATGGATCCTTTACAGTCCTTAATCACCAATATCACTCAAGAACGAAAACACAAAACTTAATAAAGCTAGTGAACCTCATCAAAACCCAGATCTTCCTAAAAGTGAGAGTAGAACCAAACCCCCCCCCCCCCCCCCCCCCCCCCCCCCTTCCCCCCCCCACAGGCACCATGAAATACAATTCAGAGTAGATGATAGAAAGTGTAATATGTTCCAAAGACAATCAGTAGACTAGTATCTAAACTTTCCTGATGCAACATAATAAGAAACAATACTATTTTATCCCAACACAAAATAACATCTCCGTTTCAACACAGCATAGAAGCAACACAAACTGACTAACATGCATATAAATGGACAAAAGTTCCATAATATCTCTTACAAAACACTAAAAGAGTTCCAATCTGAATCCAGAACCAAAATTCATAACAGAAGTCAACCACAAAAGATAAAAGCTACCATCAAATAAGAGACATGCAAATTATCTTACTGTTACTATGTCATCAATCTTCAAAATCATCCTCACACACTCTGTGGCCAAAGTGATGGCACTTGTGCTTACTAGCAGCGGCTGCACCACATTCTCGTCCCAGATGTTGGTAATCTGCCCCTTCCTCACATTAATGCCAGTGTTGATCTCACCATCATTGTGGCGGTTCCTCAGCTCAGTGACAATGGTCATTGGGTTCAACCCAGCATTTTCAGCCAATGTATAGGGAATAACCTCAAGTGCCTGAGCAAAATACTTGACACAATGACTCTCCATCCCCTGCAACACCTTAGCCCAAGCACCCAACTGCCTGGAGAGCTCAATCTCCGGGGCACCACCACCAGCAATCAAAAACCTCTTGCTCACCAAACACCTAACCACACACAAAGCATCGTGCAAGCTCCTCTCAGCCTCATCAAGCACCAACTGGTTAGAGCCACGAACCAGCACAGAAGTGGTCCTACCCATGTTCTGAATCCCAGTAATCTTCACAATCTTGCTATCGCCAAGCGAAGATTCCTCCACCAAATCAGCATACCCCAGCTTCTCCTCGCGGAAATGCTCGATATTCGCAATGGGCAAGCAATTCAGAGTCTTGGTAATAAACTCAATCTCATCCCTCTCCACATCCTTGATCACCAAAATCTTGGCTTTGGCCAAGTAATGCAACGACAGATCAGTCACCGCGTCCCTCAAAATACTCTTCTGAATCAGCAGAACATTGCAACCAGTGGACTTGATCTTCTTAATCATACTGAGAATGTAATTCCTCTCCTCCTTCAAAATCCTATCCATCTGCGTATAGTCCGAGACCACTATGCTCTGCTCGATGTCAGTTTTCGGAGGTGAAATCTGGAACTGAATCACAGCAATCTTGGCCTTCTCCATCCTCGTAGGACCACCAGCAGCATGACTGGTCTTCTTATCGAAAACCAGCCCCTTCACAGTCTCGGTATCATCCACGGTTCCGCCGAGCTTCTTCACGATCTTGATGTCCCTCAGGTCCACAATCTCCGGCTTGGCCGGGTCCACCACAGAGAGCACGGCGTCCACCGCCAGCGGGGCAAGAAGCGTCGAGTACTGACTGACGACCTTGCTGTTGAGCGCGGTGCTGGCGGATTTGACGAGGGCGTCGCGGTCGGAGAGCTCGACGGGGCGGGCCATGGCGGTGAGGACATCGACGGCCTTGATGGCGACCTTGTGGAGGGAGTCGGAGATGACGGTGGGATGGATGCCGTGGGAGAGGAGGACGAGGCACTGTTTGAGCAGGGCGCCGGCGATGACGACGACGGTGGTGGTGCCGTCGCCGGCGGCGGCGTCCTGGGACTGGGAGAGCTCGACGAGCATCTTGGCGGCGGGCTGGAGGACCTCCATCTTGTTGAGGATGGTGGCGCCGTCGTTGGTGATGATGACGTCACCGGAGGCGGTGGAGATCATCTTGTCCATGCCTTTGGGGCCGAGGCTGGTGCGGACGGCGTCGGCGACGGTGCGGGCGGCGAGGATGTTGGCCTGGCGGACGTCCTCCTTGCGCTTGTTGTCGACATAAGACTCCGTCTTGGAGGAACGGTGAGCGGCGGCAACTGTTGCCATGGAGATCGGAACCCTAAGCTGAAACTGCAGTGAGTGAGGAAAAGAGAGAGCCTTCTAGTTCCTTTTCGAAAATGAGAGACTGAAAACCTAGACTTCTTATTCCTCTTTTATGATAGTAGGTATCGTGTACGGGGCTTAGCCCAATTTTGTAATATTATAATCAAGGCCCATCTGGCCCAACACTACACTAAGTAGTTGTCGTAAACATCCAGCAGTGTAAGTAAATTTATAGTGAAATTTAGCTATAGTTATGTGATTTAGCAATTGATATAAGAATTTGGCTCCAACAGTTATTGTTATGTGTAAGTTGTATAATAATTTTAACGAATTATAAACTGACAAGTGGAGAAAAAAGTAGAAGGAAAATATAAGTGTTCTTTTAGCAATTCATGGCTCAGTTGATAAATTTATCAATTTTGTTTAGCAATACTTATATTTAGCAACCAGGCATACTGCTGGAGCTCTTATTAATCCTAACAGTTGATAAATTTTAAAAAAAATTAATTTAACAATACTGCTGGAGATGCTCTAAGTAATTACTTCCTTGATTGTAGGAAATTAACTCTATATATGTCTGTAAACTTATCTGATTCAGTTATGGATGGAATGAATATGTTTATTATGAGTACGGCTATTGGGACCTCTAAATTTGCTCAGTATACCTCTCATGCTCTTTACACCTCCTTTTTAATTTTAACTACAACCATTTGCTCACTAGACCTCCTTTCAAATTCCTAAAATAACCTTAGGTATGTTATTCACATATATCTTAATAATTTACTCATTATACCTCTTATTTATTCTCTAAACCTCTCATTCTTTTAATTTTTTTTCTTTTTGCATACTGTCATCGAGACCTCTATTCCTTGATTTTTTTTTTTCCGTTCAAACCTCTTTCACGACCTCAATTCCTTGATATTTTTTTTATTTCCCATAGAATGTCACCAATCCTCCATTATTTGATCAATTTGTAAGAAAAAATTTCAACGACTTCAATTTTCTTTTAAAAATCAAATAACACAAAGTATTGAGTTTCAAAATTTATATTTACCAGCCCAGTACCATCTCGTTGTAGCATATTAGTTGTTTATCTGATATAAAAAAAACTTATATTTACCAACAAGAAAATATTTTAACATAAATTAGCTTTTCTTTTTCTATTTTACTTGTGCTAAACAACGATTAATGATAACAATTGTATACTATGTATGTTTTTTCCCCCTCTATTTTATGTACATCATGAAATTATTTCAATAGTTATTTAATTTTTCATTATCGATTTTTTTTTTACATATATATTCTTTCACCTTATATATATGATAATAGAAAATTTTATGTCACATGGTTGATATTGATCATAGTTTTAGCTCTAATTAAATATATAATATATAGTAAAATTTAGAAAATAGTAAATTAGAAATTAAAAATATATAAAGAAAATAATAATGAATACAATCAATTAATTATCGAATTGGAAAGTCTAAAGAGAATAAATATACTTCTTTTTGTATGATTATTGTCCTTAATAGTCATTACGTAAGATGAGATAATTGTCATTCAATAACTCATAATAAAAGGAGGTCAAATGAGCAAATTTAGAGGTCCCAATAGCCGCACTCGTTTATTATTTAGTTATATTCTTAGATTTCCCTTATTTTCCTAGTTTTCCTTTCTTGAATGGATTCTGATCCTAACAGTGAGCAGTAAAACAAGGAATGAGGAGAGATGTTTTGTTTTCGAATTTACTCTTGTACTCCCAAGGGCTATCTCCTTTTTAAGTCTTTTCACTTGTTTTGTTGGCGTTTCTAGAAAGTTTATCAATACATACAATATTGGAATGAATTTATGAATTTGTTATGAATTTCGTAAATTCAAATTTTATGAAACTTAAATTTGATGGCTCTGTGCTCAATAATGCTTTCATAGGTTTTATAATTCGAAAAGGATCAAGGTCGTTTTGTTGTTGCCTTTGCAAAGTTACTAGGTATTTCAAATGTCCTGACAACTAAAGCCTTTTGGTCTTAAGAGTCGGGCTACAAGTTGCTTCGCTACATAATATTACTGATCTCAAAGTAGAGATACTAAAAAATTATGATATCAGTTGCTTAAAATTTCGAGTTCCATAGCGTATCAGTGTCATAGTTCATGATATCATAACCTTAACTTCCAATTTATGGTATATCGAATTTACCCATGTTTGGAGAGTCGAACTTTGCTACAAATGCCTTAGCTACTCTTGGTCATCAAATTACTAGTGGTTGTTAGACTACTTTGCCTAATACAGCTATTCATGCTTTACGTTTTGAAATTCTAAATTAGGTTGTCATAGTTTTTTTTTTTTTTTTTTTTTTTAATTTATCTTGCTCTAACCGAAAAAAGTTGTGAGATATATATTTTGGGTGATGCTATTAACATACTTTTTTTTATTATTAACTCACCTCATCTATTTTTCTATCCACGCATTTCAATTTTATTTACACTTACCACTTGAAATTGTTTCATGATTGCCTCTCATTATAGATAGGGTGTGTTAATAAAACCACCATATATTTTTGGGGTAAGGCTAAGGTGTGTTAATGCATGTGAATATGTGATGCATCAACTTTGTCCTCAAGTTGTAAAATGAGTCCTCAAAGTAATAATAATAGTCTTTAAAGTTGTAATATGAGTCGTTATAGTTGTAAAAAAAATTAGTTACAACATTAGTCCTCATTTGTTCTTAAAGTGGTAATTGAGTCATTAAAGTTGTAACATGAGTCCTTAAAGTTGTAACAATTTTTTTTTAATCACTTTGAGAACTCAATTACCACTTTAAGCACACATTTTACCACTTTAAGGACAAATAATTACTAATGTTGTAACTAAATTTTTTTACAACTTTAAGGACTCATATTACAACTTCGAGGACTAATATTATTAGTTTGATGACTCAATTTATAAAGTTGATATATCACATTATTCACATGCATTAACACATTGTAGAATTTTTCATATTTTTGTTAATTAATGTTGATGAAAGATTACGGTTTGTCACAAAAAACTAGACAGACTCAATGATATTTTTTTTTTTTTAAGAGAAATGAATAATTTATTAAGTCATTATATTCATATGGCGCTAGAGCTAAAAGCTGAGACCAAAACTTAACGGATCTGGGTTCATTATTGGTATTAGCCTATTGGGTGTAGGACCTGGGATTATAAATTTATAATATGTGTTTATTGGTAAAGAAGTAAACCAATTCACAATGCAAGGAGTTAACCGGAATTTAATCTTTGTAAGCTCATAGGTAAAGGTCCTTATCGTAGAGCTGTGGCAGAGTGCGTGGCATACAGCCTTTGAAATAGTAGGATGCTGGTGATGATACAAGGTATAGGAAGTCCCTGGCTGAATGTTGTTGTAGAAATGTGAGTTGACGAACGCCTTGTAGTGTATTGGAGATGAAGAGTCGGATAGATGGTCGCCCGAGCTCGACTAACCAACTAAGTTCCTCCCCAACCAGCGTCTCCTAGGAGCTAAATCCATCTGCATGAAGGGAAGGGTCGCCATTGTAACAGATTGTTTTTAGAGGTTTGGTTGCCTAGTATTTGTGTACTTTGCAGGGTCCGGTCAGTGAAGGGTTCACAGCAACATTTCCCTTTCTGGTGGCATGGGCTGAGTGTTTGAACATCTCTGTCAGCTTATTCTTGTCTTCCAACTGCTGAAGAAGTTGTAGGGAGTATTAGAGACAGCGTAGGACGCTGGTCGTGACGAATCACTCAAGAACATTACTCACTCAGATCGTTCCTACAAGCAGTGAAGCCATCCTGCATTGTCATCTTAGGCTTATAGCACCTAGAACAAGGTAGTCTCATTATTCTCCCAAATGAAATTTAACATTCGACACCTACATAATTCGAGGAGACTTCAACCTCAAGCAACCGCCCAGTCAAGCTTTTGCTTTCTTCAGGTTGATGAGTACTGGCAGTTGGCACCACAGAAGAACTCAGCTGTAGTGACCCAGCAACCAAGCATAAGTGTTGTTGTGTTACCGTGTAGGGCTAAGTACTGAGTTGAAGTAGAGTCTGAAGCAACAAAAACCATGATTCAGATCCCAAATGGGTAATAGAGACCTGCATTATAGTGTACCAACCAAGAATAACCTCCTGGGATGCTCTCTATGCTACTCAAATTCACATTGTTTCAAGGAATTATGACAATTGTAGTACTTCTGACTTCACATGTGCAATCTTTCACTTCCAAACATGCATTAGAAACATGCTTTTGTGGGTTCAGATGGACAAAGTTCACAAATTCCTGAAAGCAGCCAAGATTTCTAACAAAACAAATTAGACTATTCTGAAAATAAAGGAAGCCTGGTAACACCGCATGATACTGCATAAAAGGGAAACTCTCATATATCAAATCTAACATGCAACATTACACTTATATTCCCTAGTTACAATGCGGCGTAAAGGTCACAATTATAATAGTCAGTTACAAAAGAAAACGCTTGACCATAGAGGCATTTTGATATTATGGAGAGAGAACCTTCTATACCACAGATTTACAACCATTGAAAAGAAACAAGTATAGCTGATAAAATATACAAGGTACACAGCTTAAGTAAATACGGCATACCCTGCTGGTATAAGAAAAAAAGAAGAATAGAGGAGCCCGTATTCCAGTGGCTAGAAAACCACCAAAGGAAAGAATGTTTGGAAGCTCTGTCTATACCTTTTTGACTTACCGAGGATGCTTCTAATACAAAGATATTGAACTTGGCTCATTGTCTCTCCTGGACCACACAATTATCAATCTGTCCAGCAGCAACCAGCAACCTCATCGACGAGCCAGGTAAGAGTATTGGCTCAATGTGGTTAGTCTTGAGATCTGCATTTGGTTATTGCAATGACCTGAAATTCTACTAGCCATCCATCTCCAAAAATTCATCATATGTTCTATTGCTATCACAATCTAACAGAGCTTTTGAATTGACTTCTCTGCCAAACCTCCAGATGTAATTCAAACCAACAAGAAGCTCTGTAATCGTTGCTTCTGTCTTCTGTTGATTTGCAAAGTAGAGGGTTTGTACCAGAAGAACATGAGTCCTGGAAACCAAGGTTTGCTGTTCAAAGCTTCTCTCGGATTGCCATCTTATCATGTTATGAGCAAGTGGTGCCAACCATTCTAATATTCCCGCCATTGCCTCATTCCACTCTCCTGCAAGAACTGTATCGTAAACTGCTGAAGTTAAGCTCTTACTGTATGGCTTTAGCCTTGCCCTTAGTGCAGTCCTCACACTTGCGGGCAACATATTGTACAGATCATCTCTCGCATCAAGACCAATCAAGTGAGGAGATGCTACTAACTTCTCAATTACAATAACAACATTTGCATAGTGCAGTGCTAAGGCAGCAGCACCAAGTGTTTCGGGCGGAGCATCCAGCAATTTGTGCTTAGAACTGAAGATTGACGGACTAGGATGAAGTTTGCTGCCAGAAGCTAAAACATCTCCATTGGCCTCTCCGGATACATTGAGAATTGCTGAACGAACACCATTCGAATTCAAGTAGCAATTGGTGACAGGTGAATTGTTTCCTTTTATCATGCATCCTTTAAAAGGTCCAACTTGTGGCAACCTATTGGGCTTTGTAGGTGGTTTCTTCTCATGATTAGTGACTGAGTGATCATGAGACTTCCACAACTTCCTGATGGTTCTATTCGTTGCAGCAATTGGGCCTGATTTTGTTGACTTAACAAGTGGACCCGAAAAGAAGCTGACATCTTTCTTTTTTGCTGAAATAGGGCCTGATTTTGTACTTGAGCCACCAAGAGGGCCTGAAAAGAAATTGTTGGTCTTGTTTTTTTTCGACACTGGTCCTGATGTAACAGCAAACCTCCCAAGGGGACCTGAGGCAAATCTTGGAAGACCGTTCTCAGACGGATGGACTGAAGGCTGTATTATTGCAGACACTGATTGACTACGACTTATGTGATCAGATTCTTTGGATTCACCATCTGCCATCTGTTGAAGTCCAAATACATGCTTGATCCTACCAAATATTGTGAAGAGAGATCTTGCTAAAAGGAGGACTGTATAATCATAAGTCCTACTCCAAAGAGACGCCTCTTGCAAATTCTTCACCTCCTGCCGCTTCCACACTACCTTCTTATGAAACTCAAGCAAATTAACACCATCTAATTCATCACTGCCTTTCATTCTCCTCAGCGTTTGTTCAAGATCTGAAAGAACTTCCATCTCTTCATACAAATTTGCATTTATTGAAATGAACCTCTCCATCTTCTTGGCCTTCCTCTCCATCTTCTTCCATGAAAATTGCCATCTGTAAGGGTCAGAGCCATAATTGACCAAATCACTAATAGCTCTCTCAAAACCATTCAAACTAGGATCCGTACAATTCTTCCCAAGCCTGGCCACAGATTTTGACACACGGACCATATTCTCGAACAACTCGATGCATATTAAACCTACAATGTAATCATCATCTTCTGACACAAGCTTTCTTACACCCACCGAATTTGAAATTTCCTCTCTAAGCCTAGCCACTTGTTTATCACTCAGTAACTGCCATAACTGCACCAGCTTGGACATCAAGCTTGCTACTTCAAAGGCCAAAACTCCAATTACTGCTTTCCCAGGTCCAGCCTCATGCTTCTTTTTAGTCTTCCAAAGACTACGAAACCACGACTCTGCAACCATCTCTTACACAGAGAAAACAATTCAGATGTCTAAGCAACCTCCGACCTCATATTTCTTGATCCTGTATCAAATAATAAAAATCATAATCAAACAATTGCGCTAAGCAGCTAACAGAAATGAAGAGACTCAATTATGTGACACAAAATCATGCACTAGCAAACAAACCAAAAAGCAAATTACCATGATTTCTCTCCTAGGCTGCGAAAAGGAGGGCAGAGGGTAAAATTCTGGGAATTTAAGTGTGTTGGGCACACACAAATTGAAAAATCAGAAAACGAAGATGTGTTCCTTCTGTTCTGGTTTCAAATTTCGGCAAGTAAGAGAGAACGTCCTTAAATTTCCACAATCCAAGATCCACAAAAAGTATTTAAAAGACAAAAGGCAACAGCTCTCAGGCAGCTAACTCTATGATTAAAAGGCTACTGAGGCGCTCAGCATTAGCTAAATGGATACCCCATGCTCTTTATCCTGGACAAAAAATTTAAAATAAAATAAATTAAAACTGAAGGAATATTAATCTTTTAGCACACAATTCAGCAGAATATATGCCTAAATTAGACATGAAAACGACCGTTAACCAAAACCCAATTATCAACACCCAAATTCCAAGATCCAATTTTTTCAGCACCCAAAAAAATTTCCTATTTTTTTATATTCATATTTCTTCTTCCAGAATTAAGAAAACAAAGCCAGATTCAGAGAGCAGCACCACTTTTGTTGTTTTGGGCTTAATTAAGTAAATTCAGACAAGATAAAAAAACGTTTGGTCCAAGGAAAAAAGACAGAGCAGAGTCTCAAAAACCCAGATTCAGACAACAACGTTTTGAATTTGTGCGATAAAATAAAAAAATCAAGAAAAAGGGTACGATCATATCCAGAAAATAAATAGAAAAAGAAAGAAAAAAGAATCAAGCTATGGTATAAGACTCACCGATGATAGGAAGAACAAGTAGTGGGCGGCGAATGTTTCTAAAAGGGAGAATCTGAAATGGGGGAGCTTAAAGAGGAAGAGAGGAAGTAGGGAGGAAGCTGCAGTGGAAGCTTGAGCTGCACAGCACATGGAATAGCGCAGCAGAAATTGTAGGAAGGGAAGACTGACCAAAACACGAGTAATATTTAATAGAGACTACACAGAACTCTCTCTACTGATTGCTAATCTTATCCTTATTTGCATTATTTGACCCCCCTCTGTCTCTCACTATATTACCTTTTCAACCCCAACTGTCGTCACCCGTTTTTTTCCTTTCTTTTTTTGTTTTCATTTTCTTTTTAATGAAGGGATGGTCTCATTTTGTTCAAATGTTCAAATAATTGCCTTGTAAAAAATTTAAATGTTCTTCAAGGCAATTCACAGGTTATGCTTCAAGGCAAATGTTCAAATCTACGTCTCAAGCAAGAAAGAAGAGAGAGGTTATTTCCAATGTTTGTAGAGAATGATTGCAAGTTGTGATGTTTATTAGAGAATTGGGATCTCACCAATTATGGAGAATCTATAGAGTAGTGTAAGAAATTGATAATCTAGCTCAACTATTTTATAGAAGTTTGAGAATCTTATGAATTTAGGTTTTGCCTTTTTGGATTGAATTGCAAAATTGATTTGATAAATTTGCAAATGATAAAGATGAGTTTTGGTTGAAACGTTAAATTTACATTTGAATCTCATAATTAATTAAAATAATCACAAATTAAACCCCATAAAATCTACTATCATGATCCTTTCAAACATCTACAACCATATTTCTTTAACCATTTCAACTCAATGGACCTCAAATCTACTCATCCAAAATCCAGCCCAACAAGCTGTAAGATCCGGATGTCACCGACACCGACCGCCACCAGAGAAGCTCCACCTTTCGAACCACGTTACAAAGGAAAGTTCAGCAACAAATTAGCAAAGACAACCAACCTACCCAAATAGGAAGAGATCGAGGCAAGTCTAACCTGCTACGATGTTGCACCGCTCCAGGCCGGTCACCTCCAAATTTGTATCACGCCTCCTCTATGATGGCATGACATCCATGCTGGAACAAAACCTATGTGCATTCAAGCTCTTCACCGCCACTTCAATCAGTTGCCTTTCCCTTCAAAACCTGAAACTCTCGAACCACCACCACCGACAAGTGAGACACACCACCTTGATGACAATAACAATAAAAAACTCCCTGTCTAGTGAACGGTAGAAAAAATCAAAATCAGAACCGTAGAAAACCCCCTCTTTATGGCGAGCAAAAGAGAGAGAAGAGGGTAAACTCTCATGTCTCTAATGTAGTCAATAACTCACTAATGAAACCAGTGCGGCTTAGAACATTTTTAGCAATGCAAACCATTTGTAGTCAAATTTTAGCTAAAATAGCTACAAAGTCATTTTGGCTAGCCATTTTAGAAATACTTATACACAAGTACTCTCTATTTCAATTAAATTTAGATTTATATTATTGATTAAATAAAAATTAATTAATTAAAATATGTTTTAATATTATATAAAATGACTTAAAAAGAATACATTATTGGATTAACTTAAATTATAGAGAATCTCATCTCGCTAGCTATCTTTAGGTAGTGAGATAGATAAAAGTTAAAATAGTTATTAACCACTTACTAGTCTGTTGAAGTTGATTAAATTGATAAAAAAACTAAACTCATTCTTTTAAAGAGCTAATATAAAAAGTTTGCTATCTCACCTTGCTCCATTAAAAAAAAAAGGATAAAAATTGAAGTCTAAAAAAATTCAAAGTTTAATTCATTCATTGCTTGCAAAAGTTGCTTCAGTCTTTTAATTTGATTGATAGGTAAACTTCTATTTTAGTAGGCTATGTGGTGGCAGGTAGCTGTCATCATGGTTTTAAAACACATTAATGAAACACAAGATTTTAATCCAAACAAATCCATCAATTTTCTGGTAAATTAAAACACTGACCCCAACTAAGGAAAAAGAAAACCTTGATTTTCGGGATTACAATGCATGAAAATATTAGCAATATCAAGGACTGAAGTGCAAAGCTTGAGATAGGGAATCCATCACACAAATTCACAATCATCAATGGCGACGAGCCGACGACCACGCGGTAACAAGTCCACTTAACAAATTGGCCCCCTAACTTTATTCTATCTTCCACTCGAGCCCGAGCCCAACAGTACGGAGGGACTGACTTGCAAACGAGGAAGTAGTCAAGAACCGCCAAAACGGTCCGACCAAGGAATCCCCGGAATCATACTAGATTATTCACAAATATGATGTTAATATCATCTTAATGAAGTCTGCAAAGTCTAAACACAACTTAATTAATGACTTTTATCTAATTTGACTCACCAACCATGTTTTTGGTTTAATAGCCTTACTGTTAAAGCGATCTCATTACCGCTAATCAACTTTACAAATCTTGTATACAACTACGTATTTAAATTCGTCAACCACATTTTACTTGACCATCTTAATGACCATCATCTAGATTGGTGACACATGTCTCTCAAATTGTTTTACTTTATTGTTGATAAAAAAATAAGCACGTGTCATCAATCTAGATAATAAGAGTGGTCAAGTAAAAGATGATCGGCAAATTTGAATCCTACAAACTGAGTTAGTCTTGAAAGAGTTCTTTTCAAAAATCCACCGACTTTCTATTATATTTTTATTTGCACGTGTTTACACTTCTTTGATCAGTAAGTCAGATTTTGAATGTGTCACATCATCTTTTATTTTGTCTAAATGAAGATTCATCCTTGAACTAGTTATTCTGTGTTTGGAATGCCTAGCTAGAGAATCGTTCTTCAAGTAGATTTCTGTTAATCACCGTTGAGGATATACCTCTTCACTAGGGTTCCTAAATTTCTTGAGGAGATCCATTTTCACCGAGTTTGATGAACCCAGAATGTGTTATAATGAGTACAACACCTATTATCTCTGTTTTTTGAAAGAGAAAAACAGAAAATAAGTATAGAAAATTTCATAGAAGTCCAGTTTTCAACATTTTTTCCTTCACAAGTCTACCCTAACTTTTTTTACTCATATAAGTCCACTTTTAGATTCAGATATGTAACTTTACTTTTATAATGTTCCTATTCTACCCTC
>NC_020497.1:8770124-8771291 GCF_000184155.1 Fragaria vesca subsp. vesca
AGAAGTAATTCTCTGAAGGTATATCTCAATGAAGAGTGTGGGTCTCGAGTGATATATAAGATATAAGTAATTCTCTTGAGGTATATCCCAATGAAGAGTGAGGGGTCTTGACTCCTGAGTGATTTTCGAAGAGAAATTCCCTCGAGGTATATCTAGAATAAAGTAATTCCCTCAAGGTATATCTCAATGAAGAGTGTGGGTCTTGAGTGATATTTAGGATAGAATTAATTCCCTTGACGTATATCTCAATGAAGAGTGAGGGTCTTGAGTGATTTCCAGAATAGAAATAATTCCCTCGAGATGTATCCCAATGAAGAGTGGTGGTCTCGAGAAGAAGATGATGAAGACAGTGGAAGCGGAAAAGGTGGTGGAAATATCAGGTTTGTATATGGACAATCTTCTACAGTTGGTGGATTGAACAATTTTTCATCTGAAGAAAATTATGATCATGCCTCCCATGATCATGGCTATAGAAGTACTAGGTATGGAGCGCAAGAGGATATCATGTATGAGAGGATGACTAGAGGTCCAAATGATGATTAAGATGTTGCTTCAGTTGCGCTAAATTTTGAGTCTATCAGTTTAGGTAGTGGGACTGGAACCTCAAATGAATCCCAAAAAGGCAACAATCAATATGACTATAATGTTTATGGCTATAATCAATTTACGAAAGTCAGTGATCAATCATCCAGTTGGATTCATCCTTACTATCCACTTAAAAGGGAAACAGTCGGCTGTTCCAAAGACATATACGATTATCATATTCAACACTACAATTTGTACTATATGAGTCATATGTCTTGTTCTGATTATTGTACTTTTGTGGACCAGCTTGCGTCTTATCAACAACCTAAATTCTCATTCTGGATGTATATGAAGTTGATGTTTGTAATATTTATATGTAAATCCAATAAATTAAATATTCAAAAAAAAAAATTTCTTCCCAAAATCCCGATATTTTTTTCCCGGATTTTCCCAATATATCCAATATCTCCATTTTTCAAAAAACCGATAGATAAACCGATATCTATATTTTAATCTTTGGGCGTAACTGAAACCTGTAGGTTATATATGACAATACGTATAATTAGTGTAGTTATCAAGTCCAAGTGTCTAACAGTGCACAATATATTGACATGCAATAAAATGGATATATATATATATATA
>NC_020497.1:8771311-8772462 GCF_000184155.1 Fragaria vesca subsp. vesca
TAGTATATATATATATATATATATATATATTATTTTTTTTTTTTTTTTTGAGTGGTTTAATCACATGTTAGCAAAAAGGCGATATGTTTTAGCATCAAGGAAAATTTGCCTAACCGATGCTACAGCGCCTACCCCGACTAACAAGAAGGATACTCCTGCTATCAATGTGTTAACCCAAAAGATGAGGCTCTGCTTAGAGGGCTTGAAACTCACATTGTAGAATATCATTGGCAAAATGAAATCTAGAGGAATGCATCCAAATGCCCCGAACAATGCCATGATATCTCCAAAGAAAGGTAACATCGCAGCAAAAAATGTAGCTACCACTACCGTGAGTGACCGGAAAATCAATCGCGGCACCACATTACGGACGGAGAATTGATCCATTTTTGGGTCTGCAAATTTCTTCTCAAACACTTCATTTGTTGGTTGCAAGTAAACCTGTGAATACAACACGCATGCCAATTAGTTAGGTCATGTGAACTAATTAAGTTGCATTTGATCGATCAGTTCACCTCAACAAGGTAAACAAGATTTTAATTAAGTTCGAACTTTTAAAAATTTACCCCTGAATTTACTAGTTACATAGTTAAAATGCAAATCAATTAGGCTTTCAGTTTGGTGTAATCGACTTACCACTGTGACAGCCAAGACCTGCAGAAGAGTGAAGACATTGGTCATGAGCAAAAACCAGGTAGGAAGTAAAGGCTTGTCAACACCCATAAAATTGGATAGAACGGTTCCCATAGCTTGGTTGCCAAACGCCCAATATCCAGACATTGCCACACTGAAGTAGGTTGTCACTATAACACTGTAGCACACACATAGCCCTTTGAACATCTTGCCTTTTACCGGAGGTGCCAAAGTTGCCTGATGAAAATACTCATTTCTTGCTCATTTATGTAACCACTCATCAATTATTTGTCTAGGTAGATAGGCAAAAATAGTTTGACATTTTGGCACTCTCGTAACTACATAACATGCGGATTTTTGATGACATAAAGGTACTTCAATGATTTTTACAAACACATATATTTACTCTAATTAATTTAATAAACCAATACTTATAAGATTCAATCTTAAATCCAAAAATTATATATATATATATATATATACACATGGTGATTATACGATCTTACTAGGTCAGTAAA
>NC_020497.1:8772482-8790139 GCF_000184155.1 Fragaria vesca subsp. vesca
GAGAGAGAGAGAGAGCCTGATAAAACTTTCATATATGAGGCGCTGGTAATACTGGCAATGGTGAAGTTGTGAAGTATAGGTTGAGGCACTGACCTTAAGGCTCTGCCCACCAAGTAATGTGCAAGCGATGACTGCACCATAGCATATCCAAAACTGCAGAGGGCCAACAAAATATTTACCCCAAGCAGGACCTATAAACAAACAAATGCAATATATGTTCACTCGATCAGATATGTAGAAGAGAACATACAAGAGTATGTGTACGTAGAATAACAAACTCATTATGAGATCGAGTATGAATGAATAGCACACATACGAACCTAAGATGTCTCTGGCCATGTCTCGAAAGCGAAGTTGACGATGGCCAAGCTTCTCTTGGTGCTCGAGAACTAAAGAGAGAAGAGTGTAGGAGTAGAAGGTGACCAAAGCTGCCAAGGCTACACAGATGACTCCCCCAACCCAGCCGATCAAGGCCATCGCAAACGGAAGACTTAGAAGCACCGGAGCCACTATTGATGTCGTCAAGTGGTACCCAACATGTAACCATGACCCTGTGTATGTACCACGCAAAAAACATCAATTCACATATAAAGTTTAGAGAGGTTAAGATGTGATTAAACATCTTAGGATACC
Source organism: Fragaria vesca subsp. vesca (assembly GCF_000184155.1). Classification (NCBI taxonomy): domain Eukaryota; kingdom Viridiplantae; phylum Streptophyta; class Magnoliopsida; order Rosales; family Rosaceae; genus Fragaria; species Fragaria vesca. Next base: position 8,773,116 of record NC_020497.1, read on the forward strand.
AAAAATTGCAACTATAGGCCTATAGCTAGTTGCTGGTAGCTAGAATTTTCTTTTGAAGAAGTGGTGATTTATTAGTAAAATTGATTTGTTCGTTGCTTAATAATATCGATTTACATGTTTTTTTTTTGTTGTTGTTGAGAATATTACTTTTATTTTCAACGATAATTGACTAAGAAAATCATACTCAACCCTCAAATGTAAATATAACGGTGAAAAATTAAACAAACCAACTTTAAAGATATTTATTTCCACTGTTGAATGTGGTTAATTAAGATGCTAAGTATACTTTCTAGTTGAACATTACAGGAACACAGAGATGCATAATAGCAAGATATATAAATAATAAAGTTGACATGGAAGAAGTTATTAACTGCAAAGATTTGCTGGGAGCAGATGACGAACATAGCTAATAATTAACAGTTTCATTTATCAATGAGGTAATCATATTCTTCGTAGTTAACCTTAATGTATGATCTTCTTGCAGGGACAGAACCAGGATTTAGAATTAAGGTAGGCTAAAGTTCTTTGCATACTTTCTATTGGGCGAAGGCCAAATTTTTTTTTTGAGGTCTTTATAAAACACTAGAGTGGATTGAAATCAGAAGCTCCATTTGATAAAGTTCCTTTCTCCAAAACGCATATAATGCTTAGAAGAGAATGCACATCAGAATGAGAAAGACTAGGAATACTTTGTTGTGGTGCCATTGCAAAATGCTTCAAGATCTGCAAATTTGAACCAAAACGAAACTTCTGACAAAACTCACATAAAATTCCACAGTACAGACAACAATTCACAACACAAATCTGAAGAAAATACTGGATCTTCAATTACTGTTTCAAACTCTAAAACATATCATTGAACCTTCGTTAAACTGTTGCAAGCACTCAAATATACACAAACCTCATCTTCAATACAAGTCTGTTCAATTTCTCAACTCAATTATCTCAAAGAAAACTCAATTTGCTCAATTTCTCAGCTCATTTTTTTTCTCATATATGCAACTCGATTTGCTCAGATACTCAACTATTTCATTTCTCAGTTCAACTTTCTCATTCACAACTCAATTTGCTTGCTGCTATATAGACATATAGTATATATGAATATATGATATATACCCAATTTTTCTCACCAAAAAAGTGAGGTGGGCTGCAGCAAACCCTGGCCCACCTCTAGTTCGGTCCATGTCTTCTTGTATCATATATTGTTTATAGGCCAGGCATGACTGCATAAGAGATCGATATACATAATGGCCGGTGCTAATTCAGTGATCAAATCTATCGACAGCTTCATATATACAGTTTTTAGTTGGAGAAATAAAATGGTATTATTGTTGTTCATGATGAATTAATCAAACATCATATACATATAGCTAGCTAGTGATCGAGTTCCGATCCGGCCGGCCACTAACGTACCTTGCGACTTGAGAACGAAGAGAGCTCCGGCGTCGAGCTGTTTCGGAGGGCTGCTGGCGGCCACGACACCCTTTTGTTTCTGATCAACTTCAGATGCTAATTCCATCTTGTATGGAGCAGCCACAGTTCCCATCTCTCTCTCTCTCTCTCTCCTTGTGTTCTTGGAAGATCGACTATAGACTTGATATATATATATATATACAGAGTAGAGAAACTGCAGTGTACACAGATTATAAATAAGGATAAGGCATGCAGTAAGAAAGAGTGCTGATAGCTTCTATGAAGTCAACCACATGCACTACAGACCGATCGACTAGATTCTTCGATCTAGCTGCTATATATGTATATATCTATAAATGCAAACATATATAAATGAAAATCAGACCTCAGAAAATCAAAGAATGAGCTACTTTGGTTGAATGCTGTTTTGGACTACTTACAGAAAGAGGTTCAGTGCCACACTTATATACAACTCCGGACTTCACACTCATGCAGTCATGCAAGTGCCAAAAATTCTTTACAGATTTCCTCCCGCAATTATGTTTGTATCCAGACAGGTGATGAGGTGAATGTCAATCTTTATCATAGAATAGTGGGTCTCGTCTCTAGAAGCAGTCGAGTTTGACCGAGTCATAGCACGTTCTACTGCGTGCGCCTTCTCTTTTCTTAATAGCTAGCGACCAATTGAGGCTGTCATGGATGCATAATCACTTTAGTTAGTTCAACTTAAATGGTGAATCAAGTTGGTTTGGATGGAAGGTGTTAAAATTAAGCTTGAAGAAATGAGACTTGGTCCAACAGTTTGGATGCCCAGGTTTTTATTTATTTTATTAAGTTTTACTTTTTCATTCATTTTTAATTAAGTTCAGATTTCTCTGACTCTGTTTGCCAATAATCTGTAATATATTTGTTAGTCCCAGATGGCGGGAGGCTTGAAATTCAGATACATATGGAAGATCATTGACTATGGCAAATCGATCTATCACATGTGTGCGTGTGTGTGAGAAGTGCTTGATCAATCTGGTATACATGGACTTCTGACTAGAGGTGGCAAACGGGCCGGCCCAGCCCGGCTCGGCCCGCTAAGTTGGGTTTCAGGCCGTGTTTAAGCCGGCTTATTTACTCAAATGTAAGGCCCAGCCCGACTCATATAATCTATCGATTATTTTTTCTTTGTCAACAAACTAAAGAAATAAGTGATAAATGTTTATTATTCACAATTAATAAATTTTTAGGCAAAAACTTCTTATGAGTCTACGAGAATCCAAATTTATACTGAAATAAATAATTATTAGTATATAAGTTTTTTGTTCACACTTAAAACTAAGTTTATTATTTATAAATATATTATTTTTATATTAGAAATAGAAAAAAAAAATTTATAACGGGCCAGGCCGTGGGCCTAAAATTATCGTGCTCAGGCCGGGTCGGGCCCATGGGCTCATTTTTCTAGGCCCAGCCTGACCTATTAGAATAATGTGCTTGGGCCGGGCCGGACCGTTAACGGGTTTGGGCCGTGCCGGGCTGCTTTTAAACGTGCAGTGCTCGTACTTTGCAGCCCGCTTGCCACCTCTGCTTCTGACCAGTGACCCCTGATAGTGATAAGTACCATAAATTAATCTTCCAAAGAAGACAATTAATGGAAGATTTATTTTTAGCAGTCAGCTTGACCTTGTAGGTTGCTGCAGGCGCGCATGATTTGTTTCTGCATCATCCATTGACTGATTTCAAGTTCCCTCTATCATCAAACACAACTACTTTACTAACTGCTTGTTGCTAGCTATTTGAAACTTCAAAGGAATTTTCCAAATACATAAAATGATTCAAGTCGATCAATCTTGGCAATTTTGTTCTGGCAATTAACTAATTAGCCTTCTGCAGTGAGCTAGTCTGCAGTTTAGTGTCACTAAATCTGCCTCATAGAAAGAACACATACATAAAAAATGTTCATATATAGTGTGATCCAAGTGTCCAACATGGCCTCATCAGATGAATGCCCTGCCCTGATCAGGAAGCTAGTCACCTATTTTGAGCATTCTCGCGTAACCTCTGAGGTCCTCTTACACGATTTGTACCGAGGTTTCAAGATTTATAACCATTCTAACAGTCTTCATGAGCTAACTTCTTGCTTCTTTTGCTTTTGGAGACATCCAGCAAAATTATATAAACATGAACATAAACAGTTCTGATAATTTAGGAATGTGCAACAAGATCGAGTTTGCAGTTGGTGTCCTCTATATCAGAAAAGCTAAAGCCTTACACACTATACGTTAGCAAACAAACTGTAGGTGTTAGCATCAAGAATTATTTGACGGATTGAAGATATTGCCCCCAACACTCCTAATGCTGAAAATATTGAAGCAATTATTGTGTTTCCCCAGAAAAGAAGGCTGTACTTGGATGGCTTGAATACAACATTGTACAACACCATCGGCAATATGAAGTCGAGAGGAATGCAACCAAATGCTCCGATTAAAGCATTGATGTCTCCAAAGAAAGGAAACATAGCTGCAACAGTTGTGGCTATCACGACAGACAATGATCGATAAACCAACCTTGGCACTACATTTCTAACAGAGAACTGATCAATCTTCGCGTTGACGAACTTGCGTTCGAGGACTTCATTTGTTGGTTGTAAGTAAACCTGTGTAGATCAACTATAAAGTTTAGTAAGACAGAAACATGTGGTTAAATGCTAATTCATATCCTTAAGTTTTAGTCACCTCAAAATAAAAATTTACATTCAGTCAGTCTACGTACCACACTAACAGCTGATACTTGCAAGAAGGTGAAGACATTGGTCATCAAGAGAACCCAAGTTGGCAGCAGAGGCTTCTCATCAACTAGGAAATTAAGTAAAACAGTACCTTTGGCCTGATTACCAAATGCCCAATATCCTGATATAGAAACACTGAAAAATGTCGAAAGTACAACCGTATAACATACACATAATCCCTTGAACATTTTTCCTTTGACCGGCGGTGCTATAGTTGCCTGCAAAGAAAAAATGTACGTGCATCTTAGTTTGTACTATCCAAGTTGAATCCAGTAATCCACCAAGCAAAAATAACATTTTCCATTTAGTAAGGAATTTTGAAAACCTGTATTTCAGGAATAATGCCATTGCCATATGTGGTAGCAATGATTGAAATAGCATTGAAGGATCCGAAAACGCTGTTCTGTTTGCTTCCATTTAAGGAATAGTCCTTCTTAGGAGCATTCATCGAATTTCCTGCAATCATATATAAATAGTAATCAGATCCGGACTAGTGGTGACAATACTTGTTCTTCCATTTCTTACCAATGTATATGGAACCGGCTGTGGCACAGGCACTATAGGCAACACAAAGGACCAGAGAGACTAGGTTGATGTGCCTTAAGGAGTGGAAGGATGGAATTTGTGCCAATACTAGCATTAGGACACCAAATATAATAACAAATTGGTAGAGTTTCATGGTCTCTGGCCTTGAACTAGAGAGCAGAAATATATACTTGCATAAGAGGAATCAGGAGGGATAGAAAACAAAAGAACATAGTTAGAAAACTTCAGATGCTAAGTTTCTGACATAACATTAGAGGGATATTTTTTGGGAGACATAATTATGCAGATCAATATATGTAGTTCCAGTTTTTCACTGCTTCACCAAGGCAAACAGCCTGCAGGTTTTAGAAAGCCTTGATGGAAATAGAAAACTGACCTTAAGGCTCTGTCCTCCTAAAAGAATGCAAGCTATAACTGCGCCATAGCATAGGCCAAATTGAATCGGACCTACAAAATATCTTCCCCATCTTGGTCCTGTAAAATTGACCATAAACCCTCTTTTATTTCTGCTTATGATATCAACAGGGAAGTCCCAAGCAATCACAAGTGAAGATACTCACCCAAAATATCCCTGGCCATGTCTCGAAAGCGAAGCTGGCGCTGACCAAGGTGAGCATGGTGCTCTAAAACCAAGGACAGAAGGTTGTATGAATAGAAAGTTACCATAGCTGAAACAGTGAGGCATATAACGCCCGGAAACCATCCCAGCAGGGAAAGTGCATAGGGAAGACTCAAGAGTGCAGGAGCTACAATTGATGTTGTCAAGTGATATCCACAGTGCAACCATGACCCTATCATCACATCAGTGTTAATTAAATTATGCTCATAAACATATTGATGGATGCTATAAAATTAACTAGTACCTTTGGATTTGAGCACAAATAGAGCTCCAGCATCAAGTTTCTTTGGAGTGTTGGCTTCCTCTTCCTCTGTTGCTAATACTACTGGCTCCATAATTCTATTAGGATATTATGACCCTATCTAGCAACCAGTTAACAACCACAGATCGATTCCTACCCAGCAACAAGAGAGAAAATATTTTGTTCTTTTGTGAGGATATAGACAAAGCAAGAACCATTTACATCGACTGAATCATAAGTGAGGAACGCAATATATATAATTGCTCACGCACTACCGCTTAATTACAGGACTAGATTCAGTTACTACTTTGAGGTTTGGGTGAAATATCATGGTTTTTTTTTATCTTTATTTTTTTATAGTATCAACGACGGTATCTTAAAAGACTTTTCAGGCCCAGAGACTAATCTGTATCGAGAGATCTTATCAGAACGCTTCCTCCCCTCTAGCCATCAAAAATAAATTGAGATTTCACTCTAATTAACGTCGGCTGGATTCGAATCTGGATATAGGAGTTTCACACGTAGACTCTTATCAATTCGACCACCTGTAATGGTGGTTGGTGAAATATCATCTTAGTCCTATTTGTTTCAATTTAACCGGCCAACGACAACCTTGAACCTTCTAATTTCATTAGTCCTGTCCAATTTCCACTTGTTCCGATCCAAATTATTGAGTGCTCAAGTGTATGGTGCCCAAAGATGATCCATGCGTGTCCAAATAAAATAGCCCACCAGCTCACAGTCGGGTCAGCAGAATGTAATTTGACCAAACTACCCTCGTCTCTAAACCCCCGAAGAGAAGCACAAGGTATAAACCGCCGACCTCCCCCGAAAGTAGAGAGTAGTGAAGAAGAGGCCGCCCCTGTGTCTCCGAGCCTGAGCGTTTCAATGGCGAAAGGCGACGACGCAATCAGGAAGAAGCTGAACAAGGCCAACAGGAAGAAGCTCCGCAAGGACGACCGCTCTTCCTCCTCCGTTACTGCTCGCGTCGCCTCCATTATCGCCGCCAAGAAGCGCCGCCAGTCCGGCAAACGCCGCAAATGCCAGGTACCTCTTCAATCCGACGTCGTTCTACCTTTTCCTCTTGTTGCTTTCTTCAACTCGGTTCTATGTTACGGCTAAGAAAAAGAAAAAAAATTGTATGATTTTGGTGGAAAATTAAGTATATGTTAATTTGTTTTAGGTTTTTGTTGAATTCGTTTTTGGTGTAGCAGATTAAGCATAGAGAATATTACTTGTTTGTTATTTTGGGCTGTGATTTATTTCTGTTATTGCTAATTAAAGATGGATATTATAGGAATCAAGTAAAATCATTAAGAATGGACATTTGTTTCAGTAAAATCATTGATAATTTACGAATGTACTGATTATTGTGGATCCGAATACCCGACGTAAATCTTATTGTGGCATTACAGGGTATGTGCTTTAGCCTTCCTACACTAGAGGATCCCTTCAATGACAGGAATGGTAAAAAGGATTTTGAAAAAGTTACCAAGAAGGTCATGCTTCCGCATAGGGACGAGACTGAGTTTCTCAGGGAGAAATGTAAAGAAATTATGAGAAAGAACGAGAAGGCGAAGAATCCGGGGTTGAAAAATATGAAGGTGACGAGTGTGAAGAATGAGCAGAAGAAATCGTCTATTGATAGCGCAGTACAGAAAAGCAGAATAGACTCAGTAAAGACAAAGGCTCAGCTGAGTGGGGAACAGGAAAAGGCCTGCGAAAGCTCAGATTGTCCATCCAAGTATCTGATTCGGTGTTTGAATGAAATTGAAAATTCACTGCGTTGTGATGGTACCTATTGTAATGAGGAGGGCAAGCCTTTATTTGTTAGTACCTGGGGAGTTGAGTTTTGGAAATGCTATTCTGCTGGGAAGGATATATTAGAGACTAGTGGAACTTCTTCGACAATAGAGAAAATTGCATGGATTGTTTCCAGTGCTGCTGATTCAATTTCTAGAAAGGATGAAGAAGGTCCATCTGCCACCAGTCCATTTCTTTTGTTCCTTGTTGCATCTCAGGAGAAAGCCGCCAAGGTTTGTATCATTTAGAAGCTTAACAATCATCAATCTTTATTTGCTTCAATTGAACTTCTTTTTTCAATTCTATATGCAATTACTGATGGAATACTGCTAATCTTACTTTCAGTATTGTCTCCATAGAAGTGACCCCCTGAAAAGGGGACATGAAAAGGAAAAAAAGAAAATTTAAGCATGATTTGTTACACATTGTCTATAATAATTGATACCATTTGCATGAGTTCACAAACCTTTATGCTTTGTGGTGTTTATTCAATTATTTGATTAGCTTTTCTTCTTCTTTGATTATGACCATCAGATACGTTCAGTGTGCAAACCTTTGAAGGTTCTTGGAATACATACAGTGAGTATACACCCTGGTGCTTCCTTAGATCACCAGATTCAAGGGTAAAGTTCAACTCTGCTATTTTAAAGTAGGCACCCACAGCGAAATCATTTTGGTGATATATTTTGTATAGCGATTCACATTTTATAGAAGTTTGCATGATCTTTAGCCAATAGTTACTTTTCTGAGTTAATACACTCAAGGACAGTGGCTGGATAGTCCCATTCATTTTCTCATCCAATTAAAGAACTTTGTTCATGATTGATGATTATAATGAAGCCTTACAAAATTGATGGCCTTTTAGAGGCAGCTCAGGTTATTTTTAACTAGATTATAAGTGTGCAATGTCTGATTGTGTGTTACTTTCTGATCATTTATATTTACATTTTGGTGAAATGAAAGTTCCAGTATTAATAGAATGTATGTTCATCTGTATGTCATAATCACTTCAATGGTAGTTGGTAGCGTAGTTCATCACTTGAATATTCTTATTCTCGACATTATTATGCTTCTCTCTCTCTCTCTCTCTCTCTCTCTCTCTGTACACACCATAGCATTTCATGTACTTCTTGCACAGAGTGATTGCCTTTCTCTATCCATTGCAGTCATATGCTTTGATATACAGTTTTTCACTTTCCTTTTATTTGTTTTCTGATTGAAACTTTGTTTTGTAAATAGTCTGAAGAGTTCGGAGCCTGAGTTTATGATCTCAACACCTGAGAGGCTCGTGGAGCTTCTTTCCTTGAAGGCCATTGATCTATCAGGGGTTTCTTGGCTGGTAATGTGTTGATTGTATTTATTATACTATATCAACTGCACTTTTTTATATCCTCACCTTTTAGTTTTCCTATTAACTTTACTTTATGGAATATTGGAACTCAGGCATGTATAATTCCATTCTAGCTTTATATGGTTCCTAGAGAATTCTTTTCTGATCTTCTTTTATTATTGTTATTGTTGTTGTTGTATTTTTTTATTTACTGCTGTGTATAACTTGTTGTCTAAGTTCACATGTGACACTTTTAGCAGAATCTTTCGTTAGTGATCTGTGTATAGGATGATTAGGTGTTTTTGACTGTCAGGTGCACTATATTTCATTAGTGTCTATGCAAGTGTTACTTTATCAGAACTTTAATTCTCTCAAATTGTTGTTGAACAGATCGTTGATGGACTGGAGTCTTTTCATAAACAAGGTTATTTTGATAAAGTAAATTCCATCCGAAATTATATATCCAGAACAAGCCGTACAGTTGTTTTTGATGATTGTCTTAGACGTGCGTGCATACCAGTGGTGCAAACTCTTCCGATTGGATCAGTCCATAGCCTTTTTACTGCTTAAGACACGAAACTTGCCGGACCATTTATCAAGCCGACAAATGTCTGTTTCATCAGCATTGTTGTAACATTGAAGTACTTCTCTCATTTTGGACTTGCCAATTTTCTCATCCAGGTTTATGTGCAATTTTGTCCTTCTTAGTAACACTTGAAAAGGGTTGTAAGACTTTGTATATGTCATTATTTTTATGGATACAAAAAGCAAAGTTCCTTGCTCCCTCTTTGGGTTAAGAATTTCATTACTCCTAGCTTTTGATTACCACCAAAACTGGATGTTTTTGGGTATTCTCTATTTTACTCGAAAGACAAAGACAGACTCCCATGTCCAAATTATGAACAATCTCCCATGTCCTCAGCTTATGTATTCGTTCCTTTAATCGAATTCTACAGTCAAATATTAGTTATTAACCCAAGCTCTATGAATTCCGTATAAAACGAGAGAACCCGAAACAAGTACGTAGGTGAGTGCAGCACTGGAGGCTTTACCCATCCCGACGGAGATGAACAGGCTTGGCTTCATCGGAGCAGGTAAAATGTTGGTATAGCCAGAGGAGTCGTCCGATCAGGCATTATTAATGAATGAAGACTAGTGATAATGTTGGTATAGCTGCTCATTATTTGCTCATGCTCTTGTGCATTGCTCATGCTCATATATGTCTTGTGGTTCGTTTGTTTTTTTATTCTAATTTGAAGTTTCACATATGACTTTGAGCTCTCAGTCTTTCTTACAAAAGTATGGAATTCAAGTCTTCGGCCTTGAGGCTTGTTGTGTTTTGCTTACCAATTGTTCCATCTTCGTTAGGATTGGGCCTGTCACAGTCGATTTATCAGGGTAATGCCCAATACTCCTTCTGCTGTTGGCGTTGCAGCATCAGGTACTTCGACTATCTTATCTCTGATGTTTTTTTTTTCTCTTTTTCTTGTTTTCTTTCATATTGTTATCATCGTTTTATTTTTAAATCTGAGGCTAAGGCGTTCCATAAAAACAAAAATGTGTAAAATGATTTTATCTTTAAATTAGTATGTTCATTTATGAGAATATGTAGCACACTTCAACATACTAAATAAAGCCCATACTATTTCCTTTCTCATTTCGTTCAACAAAAGCTTACAACAAGAGAGCTATCCACCCTAAACATACATGGTGGTATCACCGGTATGACATGTGGATTGCCTTGCTGCATTTGGTTGGATGACAAGTTTATAATACGATATTGGAGAAAATTATCCGGTTTATTTTGTCATAAACTTAATGGTTATGGGTTCTCAAACTCTTGCCTCACATTCTTCAAATTTGCTTTGCCTTTTATTATTCTTTTTAAGTTAGTGTCGAGAGTTCGTACGAGTTGAATGAATATCGGAATTTATTAATCGTACTGTATGTTCAAACAGTTTTGAGCTTGGGAGGAGCTGCAACAGAACAAGATGGAGACTTGATAGCTAAATTATTTGGATCAGTACGCAAGATATGGAAAGCGGATGAAAAATTGTTTGATGCGATTACTGGCCTAAGGCATGTAACTGCTAGTCATGAATTAAACTCGCACTGTACAGTATCTTAACTTTATCTCTTATAACAACTACAAAACTTCAAAAATAAGTGAAATGATAATTCTTTGTTTCTCTTTCCCTGCATATTTGATTTATATGTCTCGGTAAATTGCAGTGGCAGTGGTCCTGCATATATATATATATATATATATATATATTTGGCTATAGAGGCTTTGGCAGATGGAGGAGTTGCTGCAGGTCTACCGCGAGCTAGAACTTGCATTGGGTCTAGCATCTCAAACTGTAAGTCAATGACATATATATACTAAAGCAATCACCATCTTGTGTCTCTGTGATTATGTGTGCATATGAAATGTGCCTGTTATATCTCTCAATTTCGACACTGCAGTTGCACAAAAGGGATTGCATGTAATATATCCAAAGTAATCACTATACTGTAAAAAGTTAAACCCTATTACCTGCACACAAAAAATAGATAAAGAATTGAGGTAGTTTTTTACATCTCAACTGTGTATGAATATTCAGTGGGTTTGAAATCTTAAAGATAACTCTAAAATTTTAATTTTTCCAGATATTATAAAAATATTTGCATGTTTCCAGATTCTATTGTAATAATGTACTTGAACTTCATAGCAATTTCCATTGATTCTTCTGCGCATGCCTCATTATGCAACTTCCATTTGTTCTTCTTGGATTCTTTGTTACGAGGATTTCTGATTTCGCCATTTTGTCTTCAGTTCATTTTCTTTCTTTCTTTCTTTCAGGTATTAGGAGCAGCATCTATGGCTACTAGTTCTAGGAAACATCCAGGTCAGCTAAAAGATGATGTAACATCACCTGGTGGAACCATTACTGGCATTCATGAGCTGGAGAAGGGTGGATTTCGTGGAATATTGATGAATGCAGTCGTTGCTGCTGCCAGGCGCAGCCGAGAACTTTCACAGAACTAGTCATATGGATATTCTTATATCAAATAATGTTGCAAAGCAATGAATTCAATTTCTTTGGTCCCCTTAATTAGTTAGAAATATGTTAGGTGAGTTTTTTTCCCTTATCAAAATTTGGTTGAGATTTCAGAGATGATTGAAGATTCTTATGTCCTTTTCGCTGCTAAGTAGGGAATAGAGCTAAAGGACCTCATTCTTCAGCTCCTAGCCTTCATCATAGTCAGTGACTTCAGACGCACTTAGAGTTGTACCGAGCAATAGTTTTCTTCATAAGACTGCTTACAAGCTTCATATGCAGATCCTAAGCAATGTGCATATTCCAATCCTATATGTATTCTTAATCCATAAGTTTCTGTGGCATGTCTTAGTTCTTACTATAAAACCAAACACTAGAACCAGTACAAAAAAAAGTCACCACCACACACGTTCATATCATTGTCCAAGAGAATGTTACTAGGTTATAAATCACAATGAGCTACTGGCTTGTGCAAGAGACTTTGCATATAAAACCAGAGCACTAGCTATGTCAATGGCAATGTTTACCCTCTGAATAGATTCAAATACCCTTTGTACAGAGGAAGCCTCAGCTACATTTTCAGCTCAACTGTGTAGCCATTCTTCTAAACTTCCATTCATCATAAACTGATACACCAAAGCTTTGAAACCATTTCCTTGGAAATTTATACTTGCACAGGCAGTTAATAGTTTGACAAGATTCCAGTGCTTAATGCTTTGTAAGGCTTCACATTTAGCTATAAAATTTCTCTTGAACTTTGACGATTAAATACTTCCACTGCAACAATTCTTTCTTCCACATGGAGTATTCCCATATACATAGACTAAAAGCTACCACTACCAATCAAATTCTGAGAAGAGAATCTATCAGTTGCTTTCAGAAGATCTCCATATGATACTTTCAAGTGTAAAACCCCCAATCAGGATGATCTTGATGTCTTCTCTTAACTGCTGAAGAAGCAAAACGCAAATGCTTCTCTTGATGACTTGATCTGATAATAAGCACAATGCGGCAACAATAATCCCAACACTGAACTGCACAATGCACAAGTCTTTTAATTTGTCCAGTCATTATCATCTTCTTTATGGCCAAATTGTTGTGGTTATCATCAAGTTTATTGGATTCTGAAAGTAGCTGACCGACGGGATATTGTTCATAGTACTACTTGATATGCGCAAATGTCCTTTTTCATTATATGTAGTATGTAGTTGAAGGGCATAAATAAAAGTGTTCTCTTCTCAGAATATTATTCACAGAAAAATAGGTATGGTGTGTGAATAACAAAATAGGGTGTGTAAATGTCAAACTGCCTCAGTTGACATGGTTAGAAGAGTTTTCACAAAGCTAGATGCTCTACTAAAACCACCAGAACCAAATCAGTTGACAGATGGTCTGCAAGCTCAACTGCCTCAAAGTTAAATGTAGATATGGAGCTTTTTTGCCTTCTCACTCAGGGAGGAGTTGGTGGGGTTCTGCGAGATAAAAATGGTTATTTTGTGGCAGCCTTCAGTAAATCAATTCAACATGTTGCCTCAGCTCAGCACGTACAACTATCAGAAAAGCTATAGATTTTATCATACATCAGCAACTGACAATCATCATCATTGAATCTGATTGCTTATTGGCTGTTCAAGATATTCACCACCCTGGCAGGAATCTCAGTGTCTTACATGCTGCAGTAGTGCAGTACTAGACATCAGACCTGAGATACAAAGTTTACAGGATGTAGAGGTATGCTTTGCTTCTAGGACATGTAACCAGGTGGCTCATAAATTGGCAAACTTGGCCTATGAGTCTGACGACTCTGACCATTACCAAGAGTGGCATCAACAGCCACCAAATTGTATTGTAGATGCCCTCAAATTTGATTGTAATCCTGCCTTAATTCCTAGTTGAATAACATCCCTCGACAAATAAAGTGTTGAACTTGGTGTTTTTTTTTTTTTTGGTAAAAGGTGTTGAACTGGTGTTTAGAATACATATAATGCTTACAATACGATTTTTTTTTTTTTTCCTAAAGAACAAACCAATATGATGCAGCATAAATATAAATGTTGGAATTCACCAACGGCGACTTGAATCCACAAGTCTGGTTTTCTCGAATCCATGAGAGAATTTAAAATCCACCAGTGAATTGAGATAAACTCAAGGGTTTTTATTAATATCAAAGCTAACGACTACAACTGATAAAAGCTCCTTATATAGGAGAAACTAAACCCTAAGTCAACTAACAACCAAGCCTAAAAGCCCATAGGTTAAATGCAAACAAAATCCAAAATAAACTAAAAAGCTAAAATAATATTAAATGCCGAATCAGATATATAAAACGATATTTTTTAGTCAATTTTCTAACAGACGCCCTTGCAGATGTAGGCTATTTAGTGTCTCATTGTATTACTTGGTTTTCTCAGCTTCCGCCTCAGTCGCTTCCAATTTGATTTGGTTGAAGGAGGCATCGAGGCTTTTCCTTGTAATGTTCTTATTTTCTCAATCAACAAAATAAAATAAAAAAAACAAACCAATACATAGCGCTGAGACATTCTAGACCTAATGCTCGATGATGAAACTTAAATACCTCTTAGTTTGTCTTTTCTCGTAAGATAACATAATCAGGTTGCATTGAATATATCAAAACGACGTCATTGCGTCAAGCTAAATGGATTCATAAATTTCTCATATTACAAATCAATGAGCAGATTTGCCTAAACAAAAATTCAAAGCACTAAATAAGTTGTCCAAAGCCAGATTATTACTAGCCAACAACGAAAAACCTAAAGGAACTGCAAAAAACAAAATGCCTCGAAATTGTATATATGAGATCCGAAAATGTATCTAGTATCTTAGTCCAACAACAATTTTTGAACCAAAATCGATAAAGACGCATTCGGTACAACCATACAAAAATCATACAAAAATGCAAAGAATAATGAGAATGTATTCGTTTACAGCATTTTTAAAATATCGTTATTCGCTCTAAAAAAAATATTGTTTCAATAAATTAGTGAACTCAAAAGCATACCTTACCAAGACGATAATTACAATTGCTCATGTTGTTCAAATCGTTCTTGAACGGAGCACAACTAATTAATATAAAATAAATTTTGATAGAGTTTGCTTGTGATGGAAAAAAAAAAATTGACTCAAGATGAGAGAAAGATACAAGAAGAAGAAACAAAGAGTAAATACTTGCTCTCTTTTTAGAGCATCTCCAACAGCTTCTTCATAATTTCTCTATTATAGGGAAGCAAAAGTCAATGCTTCAAGCAATTTTTCTTCTACAACTCCAATAGATTCTCTATTTTGGAGATTTCAAGATGATTCCCCAAATCCTTCTATAAAATTTGGAGAATGCTGCAGATTTGAGCAATTTGGGTTTCTCTTTCATCACATTCTCCATTTTGGAGAAAGTTTTAGGAAATCTGTTAGAACAAAACACCCAAAATCTTCTCCAAATTAGAGAATTTCAAGAATTTAGGGAAGCTGTTGGAGATGCTCTTATAGTCTTTGTTCTAGAAAATAATTTCGTGTTTCCGAAAATATGTAAATGAAAACATAAATTTTACGTTTTCACATTTTACGTGTAAAATAGAAAATCATTATTCGACCTAAAGAGACCTAGTTCACTGGCCTGCAACAAGCACCCCCTAAGGCATAAGCTCTAAGCCCAATGCCTCTCCCATAGTCTTCCGATCCAAACTAGGTAAGCGGAAATCAGGTGAGTTAGTCTAGCCCCTCGCTGCTCTGGCGTCTGCTATCAACCCTTCAAATGCATACTCAGCTGGTTAATTTTGAGGAAACCGTTTGATCTTGATTAACACCCTCAGTTTCGAACCTGGGTATATGGTTTCTGTAAGGATTTGACACCTTGATTCTTACTCACCAACTCAAACACATGCATGTGGTCGTTTAATTATCACACTTTTGTCTCTAAAGTATAACAATTTGTAGTGGACTGATTAGTGAATAGTTGAGGCCTATCGTTATTACATAAAAATGATGTGCTATCAACCATGACTTTCACACCTATATCAAACAAAAAAGATGAGTTTAATGAAATGATTTGTATCCGTCTATTAATCAAGCTACTATCACAATCACTAATCTACTACCTGATCTTGTTATTTTACCTTTTTAAGCTTAGGCTCCAAGGTTTGACCCAGACATAGGATTCTTGCCAATTATGCACCTAATGTATTGGTGCATGGTCATTCAAAAATCACAATCGCATTTAGCTATCCAAGACACACACACACACACAAATTCCTTTGTATTTTCTTTTTTTCAAATAAAAAAAAAAAGTGTTCATTTTGGTTTATATGATGATTATAATTTATTACAGGAAAATCTCTGTAAATGAGTAATATTCTAACCATTAGAAAATTATAGAGAGATTGTTAAATAGACTCACGCATTTGACGTGATCTCTTCATCTTGCTTCAAATGAGAGATGTCGATAACATCTACACTTGCCAAGGCCAAGGAAGCCGCAAATTAAGCTTATGGTAACGTCTTCGATGGAGGATGATATGATGGTAGGAGGAAGAGCTAGGATAGTACGGGAGGCAGTACAATAGCTGCGATTTGTCCCTCATAGAGAGCGTCAGCGGCGCTATGGCTTATATATCGATCTGCATGCAGTCCATAAACGATAGTTGCGATTTTTTATTCTTGTTAGTTACTATATGATTTTACACCAAAAACAGAAATAAAAGAATAGAAGGAACCCATTTTAGGTAAAATACTGGAGTAGCACAATCATTCAAACTTGGAATGATGGAGTCATTACAATGATGAATTTTTCTTTTCTTTTTTTTTTGGCGAGAAATGATGAATTTTTCTTTAGCTACTGCTTGAGTTGTCAGGAGATTACGTAGGTTCTAGACCATAGACATATATGCTTCTTGTGTGCGTGCATATCTCTACTACTTGTACACATTCTAAGCAACCCTTGCTTCCACAGTCAAAATAATTAAACCCTCAATTGCTTCTGCCATATTTCCACTTCATGCCACGTTTTGCTACACAACTCAAAACAATAATTAGTCTACCAGAAAATGATTGAAATGAGTACCATCTACCATGCATGTGATCTCTTTTACCTTCAGCAATCTTTTTTCTTTTGAGAAGAAATGTAAAAGTTACAACTTAAACTCCTACTACATTATTCATTTAAGTCATTAAAATTGAAGGCGTGGAGCTGCAAACGGCAACTTCCTAGCTACATGCAAGTAATAAGATTTATAGCTTGGTGACCT
>NC_020497.1:8790609-8811831 GCF_000184155.1 Fragaria vesca subsp. vesca
GGGGGGGGGGCATCTCCTATTGATTACATCAGTTGCGAGCTTTGAGTCTCTTTCAACTTGGATCTTCTTGCAGTTATTTAGCAATGGATGAAAGAGGTTGTCCCAAACAACACAATACTTGCCCACATGAACTAAAGCTGAACCAACCTTTCATGAACCAGCAAAGATGATACTGGGTGTTTTAGGAACCAGTTAAAGTTAAATCAAAAGAAAACATAATTCATTTATTATAATTTTATATTGTAACCATAGTTAGAGTTGGTTAAGAGAAATGACACTTAACATTAGATTAAGTGGGTAGACACAAGGGTGGGCAAAAAATGGTGATCGGAAAATTTGCTTTCAATACGGAAGCATTAAACTGAATCCATTATTTCAATCGTTTCACCTTCCTAGAAAATGATATCCAAACTAGCATATTACAGTTAATGAACATATATTTAATATTTTTGACTAACTATATATGTCACCTGTTTCAGATCCAGTGTCTTTATCATTTTGGCTATTTTTGTTTTTCACAGATTAATATTTGAAGTAATGATAGGGGGGCTCATTTTACTCTTATGTGGTATAACATATATATCAGCTTCACCTATCTTATGTACCATATCAAATCTTACAAAACCAACATTATCCTTTGATATTTTCACTTAAATTTCATACAAATCTGAGCAGAAGAAAAATAATAATAACATAAACCCTGATTAAAATCTTAAATACTCGAAGATGAAGAAAATGGTGTCTGTACTTCTCCAAAATCTAATATATCTGCTGACTTATGTTTGAGTGATCGAAGCCATGCATGAATCTTAAAATTGACTGCTGGGTTTTTATATGTATAGAAGTTGGATTCTATTTCTATGCATGTATTAATTTCCATGCACTCTTTATTATATATAATTAAGTAATATAATATTTGGTGGCATGCAACAAAAACAAAGAATATAAGTAATATAATATTTGGTGACATGCAACAAAAACAAAGATGAGTTCATCTATCAGTTCTAGCTGTCACGTTCCACGGATTTCTTCTTATCAAAATTTAAGCTTTTAATCAATGTGAGATGGTGAATGACATTTTTCGTATAAAATGATATATATGGCCTGCATGCCAACTCTAATTATATAAAGACCTACGTTAATTGAGGTGAACACTCATTTTCCTTCATATATATAGTTTTTTATACACTCATCACTTCCACACTATATTTGTATCCTCAAACACTAAGCTTCCATTAGTGACGAGAAAGAGAGACCCAGAACACAGTTTATGTATTAAGTAGTCTGTCATATACTCTCTAATTAAACAGCTAGCTTCAAAGAAAGAAAAGAAAGAAAGAAAGAAAGGGGTTTTGGTACGACTCTTCTGCATCTGCCTTGTGTTTGGGGTTTTCAATCGATCTTGTTCATCACTGACATTCCAGCTCTCCCGCATTAGCTAGCTAGCTTGAAGTAACTCAGAAGCAAAAGCTGAAAGCTAGATCCAAAATGCTGTGACATGCAACAAAAAGAACAAACCGTGTTCTTTTCGCAAAGCCTGCCGCTAGCGCACCCTTCTTATATAACCAACAAACCCAAAGCAGCCACTTAGAGCACTACTCCTAGTTCTCTCAGTTCTCTCCTCCTCCAACTCTGCTTCCGTTCATTGCCTCCCTCCTTTCTCTCTGCATCACTTAACTAGTGACAACAATGGAGGCGTTCCAAGGAGCTGGCCAAATCGGGCTGGTATTGCAGCAGGCGAAAGCGCCGCTGATCGTGCCGCTGTTGCGATTTTTGGTGGCGGTGTGCTTGGGGATGTCTGTGTTGCTCTTCGTGGAGAAGGTGTACATGGGCATTGTCATAATGTTGGTCAAGGTTTTCAGAAGAAGACCTGAGAAGCGTTGGAAATGGGAGGCAATTAAGGATGATGTGGAGCTTGGCAACTCTGCTTACCCCATGGTTCTTGTGCAAATTCCAATGTACAATGAAAAAGAGGTACTTATGAACACTGTTTTCTGATCTTCTTATTCTTTTTGGACTTGAATAATAATGTTTTAAGTGTGTTTTGAGTATATATATTGTGGTGGTTAATGCAGGTTTATCAGCTTTCTATTGGAGCTGCATGTGGGCTTTCATGGCCTTCTGATAGGATCATAGTTCAAGTTCTTGATGATTCAACTGACCCACTCATTAAGGTTCAAACTTCAAACTGATGTATCACATAGACACATACTATACTGTATCCAGATTTTGTGGTGAACACTAACCATGGTGGTACAGCCCCAACTTAGGAAGGTTATGAATTCTGCTAAGCAGAATTAGGCATAGCATGCAGTATGCCTGATTCCTAGGGAAATTATTATTATTATTATTTCAAATTTCCCACCCCACCACCCCTTGCTAACACATGCAACCTCATCTTAGTTATATGTATTGACATATTTATCTACACTACAGACAAACCAATTCGCATGAAGCCAACTAATATAGAAATTCGACTAACAATCAGGTCCAATCGATTACTACGTGAGAGTAGTCAGCCCTCGTTTGCCATAAGTTTTTCCACCTTGTAAGCAACAAACATACGATAATTACCCAATTTTTTTTTAAAAATGCATGACACTATTTATCGGCGTTCTATAGATTCTATAGGACCATACTCACCATAGTATTTAGCAACCTACCAATAAATGACCTTATGAATGTTAGAGGTGGAATTTAGTTGTGGTTTCACTCTATCATATGTTATTCATGTCAAACTTATCGATGCCGGTCCGGATGTGTGTGGATTGTAATTTAGGGTGTTTAAATTTCACTATTTTTTTTTTTAAATCATGCACTTTGTTCATTCCTCTAAAAATAAAAATAAAACACGATATTTTGGTCGAAGTATTTGGTCCAAAATCAAGTAAAACATTTCCGGAACGAGAGTAAACACATCTGTGAGAAACTTTACCATTAAACCAAAAGTAGAAGTGAAGCCCTAGTCAGTTGTGTGTTTCTTGCTGAGCAATCCTTTCTGGGTAAAAGTCCAATAAAACGATTACCTAACCAGAACCCACAATAGCCAACCTCAAGTTTGTCCTTTTTTACCCAATTAGCGCAACCAATTCTTCATACTCTGACATGGGTTTTGTCCTATATCTGAACAAAAACAACAACAGGATTTGGTGGAAGTAGAAGTGCAGAGATGGGCAAGCAAAGGAATAAACATAAAGTACGAGATCAGAGACAACAGACATGGGTACAAAGCAGGGGCTCTCAAAGAGGGAATGAAGCACTCTTACGTCAAACAGTGTGACTACGTCGCCATCTTTGATGCCGACTTCCAACCTGAGCCCGATTTTCTCTGGCGTACAATCCCGTTTCTCCTTCACAACCCTGACATTGCTCTTGTCCAAACTCGTTGGAAATTTGGTAATCTTCTTGATACCTCATTTGTGTTCAATACTTCATAGCACTTACGAGTTACGTTTACTTATCCAACAAATTCGATTGATTTTCTAAATTTTTGGCGTACAAAAGGGTGTGATATTTTGTAATTTGGGTGGAAATTTGTAGTGGCAGCTGTGATTGCTATGAACTTTTTGAGAATGCCACTTAACTTTAAGCATGATGATGGTTAGATATAAGAACAGTTTAGATACATCACAATCTATATTGGAGAGTACCCAAATACACCTGTCCAGTTGCAGGGTTTCATATAATGGCTTTACTCTTTAGATTTATTGGGAAATTTTTGTCTAATGTATGACAATAAATCTTTACAGTGCAATGACAATGTATATATAGTTCAAAACTCACAAGGTTATGGTCTGATAATGTTTTCTCGGTTGATCACAGTAAATGCTGATGAGTGCTTAATGACCAGAATGCAAGAGATGTCTCTAGATTACCATTTCACAGTGGAGCAAGAAGTTGGGTCTGCAACTCATGCCTTCTTTGGTTTTAACGGTAAATCATATACATGAAAAAGTCATAACATCAATATAAGTACAGCAATCATGATATAACAATGGAGAATGTTATGCAGGCACAGCTGGAGTGTGGAGAATCACAGCCCTAAATGAGGCTGGAGGCTGGAAGGACCGCACAACTGTGGAGGATATGGATTTAGCTGTCCGAGCTAGTCTTAGAGGCTGGAAGTTCGTCTATATTTCTGACATCAAGGTAATCAAGTGTGTAAAAATGGTAACAGTTTTGTGACACTATCAGCAAAATTTAGCTTCTGAAGCTTAAAAGTGAGAATTACCACCTATAGTCTATTCGGGAGGTTTCACAAATCACCTTGTAGACATGAAACTATACAGTTTTTACTTGACCTGGCAGATCCTATATGATCCTTTTTGTTTATGGGGAAAGAAGCTATGAATGCTTGTGCATTTTACTGTGGATGAAAAAACGAAGACGATAGTTAGGACTTAGGAATGAGAATACGAACTTCTTACCAACCTACCAA
This sequence comes from Fragaria vesca subsp. vesca, assembly GCF_000184155.1. Lineage (NCBI taxonomy): Eukaryota > Viridiplantae > Streptophyta > Magnoliopsida > Rosales > Rosaceae > Fragaria > Fragaria vesca. The sequence goes on from NC_020497.1 coordinate 8,795,048, forward strand.
AGTGGAGTGACTGACAATCACCTTTTTCAATGGACTTTCCTGCTAACTTTACTCCATTTCAGATTTGATCTAATATTAGTTCCTTGTGAATTTCAGGTGAAAAATGAATTGCCCAGTACTTTCAAAGCCTATCGTTATCAGCAGCACCGATGGTCTTGTGGCCCAGCTAATCTCTTCCGGAAGATGATAATGGAGATTTTAAGAAACAAGGTATTGCTCAAGCATATCTGTTAATTTCTGCCTAAGTTCAAGTGTCACCACAACTAAGCCAGGAGGCAATTATTACTAACTCCATACCTCTCTTCTGATTATTACCTTGTGGTATATTGCAGAAGGTGTCCCCATTGAAGAAGTTTCATGTGATCTACAGCTTTTTCTTTGTTCGCAAAATTGTAGCACATATTGTCACTTTTGTCTTCTACTGTGTTATTTTGCCAGCAACGGTTTTGGTTCCTGAAGTTCAAGTTCCCATATGGGGTGCTGTTTATATTCCTTCTACTATTACTCTCCTCAATGCAGTTGGAACTCCTAGGTATCCTGACTCCCCTTAATCATCTTACATCTTTTAGCTACCAAGTGTCTTTCTTTATACAACTATTTACTCAATTCTTTATTAACACTTACAAAGTTTGTACAATCTTACAGATCACTCCACCTATTGATTTTCTGGATTCTTTTTGAGAATGTAATGTCCCTGCATCGGACTAAAGCAACATTTATAGGCCTGTTTGAAGCAGGGAGAGTAGATGAATGGGTCGTCACGGAGAAATTGGGAGATGCTCTCAAGACAAAATCAGCTGTAAAAGCTCACAGGAAGCCTCGAGTGAGGATCGGAGAAAGGTATATTCCTTTTGCCAGGCATTCCTGTCCTTTTTTCTGAAACTGCAAAATCAATACCTTAAACACTATGAGAAGTATTTGATGCTACAAAATGTTGTCCAAATGCAAAAGTAGTCTTCATCATAATGGCCAAATATGTTTATAAGGAAATTCTGTACTGGCATTTTCAGATGTTTAGTCTGCATGCTAGAGAAAGCCCTCTAAACTCTATTACTCTCATCCAAAAAACAGTAAATCCAAGCTTTTTTTTGCAGCGTAGGACATTTTCTAATTGACAGCCTAACCTTTTCTCTATAGAGGTAGTCAAATTTTCCTTTGCAAAGTTATGGTGTCCGTTTCAAAATGGAAATGAAAGGAAGCTTACTCTAAATCGTATGCTCAAGATAAACATACTTCAATCCCACTTTCATGTCTATTGTGCTTACATATGGTTAGAAGATAAAAGGATTGCCATGTAATGTAACACAGCTACATCTGCTTTAAAAATACTTATGCATTTTCTGATCTCATAGTTGCCTGTGTACAGACTCCATTTGCTTGAGCTCATTGTTGGACTCTACCTCTTCTTCTGTGGGTGCTATGATCTTGCTTATGGAAAGAACCGCTTCTTCATCTACCTTTTCCTCCAATCCATTGCATTCTTCATTGCCGGGGTTGGTTATGTTGGCACTTTCGTTCCTAGCTCTTAACCGAAATTGTTGCGAAAAATTGTTTCAATGATTATTATTATTTTTTACTGGGGAGCTTTTGGTTCAAGTTTTAGGGTTTTGGATCATTTATAGGCTGGTCATTCTTTTGTGTGGATAGTAACCGTAGGAAAAGGCAGGGATAATATCCCTTATGTTTATATGTACCGGAAGTATACTGTGCAAAGAAGCAACAAGAATAAATATGAAATTTATGTACTTGAAGGGTTACTGATATCAAATAACAAAATTACGTGGGATTTATGTACTTTCAACTGACAAGATGCAAAGACGAAAATTAATTATCAAGATGCATGGAAATAGAATGACCAGAAGAGCTGAAGAGATGAGAAGAGTTTTGTTCGACTCATTCTAACTCTGTTCTCAAGTTTTTGACTTAAATGCTCTTGTTAACTGCTGGAGACCTGGAGTGTCACGAGTGAGCTCCACAAAACTCCAGGGAATCCAAAACTATACAGGATAGATCACGTAAAAGAAAATCATTCCAATAGTTGGGCACAAATAACACAAAGGGGATGAGAACCACTTCACTTCACAGTGTCATCTCTATGAGATATTCTTGTTGCAAAACAGACCTGCCACAGTTACAAATACACATAATTTAACTTGCTTCTCAACCATGCGCAATACACAGAACTCCTATAGAGTCCTCGAAAAGCTTCACAAGTAACTGAACACCATTCCTTTGTCCCTGTCAATTACATAAGCTTAAAGAAAAAAAGAAAAAGACAAGGTATTTTCACTCGGACAGTGCAATTGGATGAAAACAGTGATCACTGTTTAGTCTGAAAAGGGGGATTCCATTTTCCTGAACATTATGAAATAAAGAAACATTGCTAACCATTTGAGCCAACTAAACACCACAAAACTAAAAGTATTGAGTAAATGTGTGTATAAATTGAAACATAGATCAATAACCTACAAAATTGATCCCAGATTACGAAGAACTGGCCTTATTCAAATTTTTATCTCTAAAGAAACTGGTCTTGCTAATTAACTTCTCATCCACAGGCAGCAGTTGCTGGACTAGCCTTTGCTGCCTTCAGCCTATCTACCTTAACAAGTGTTCTTGATTGGTCAGACTGTTTCCATCACACAAATTGTGAACTCTTCTACAATAGTGTGATGTGATTTATTCTATAAACCATATCCATCTACATGTTTACTTTCTGCAGACTCTGTTCTGAGAAAGACTCCAAGATGTCATAGTGACCATAACCATGAAATAGAACATTGATTGGTTTCTCTTCTTGTTTCCCATACTCTTCACCATATTTTGCTATGTTTACCAAACCACCCGAGCTTCTATCTACCATGTAGACTGATATTGGTGCCCTGAGGAGTAAAAGGTTGTGTCAAACATTCCGTAGATGACCAAAAAATTAAACGGAACAGCATAGATCCATAGCAAGCAAATGAGCTTCACTGTAACAACAATTATGTTAAGAAATATTGTTGCAGGCAATTTCATGAAATGTATTGGAAAGTCTATAAGAGCTAAAGGAGAGTAACTGAACTTGAAACTTAAACTGCCCATCAACTTTCAATGCTTATCTTCTCTCTCTTTATAGAAAACTTTTAGTGCTTCATCTAGTCCAAAACAATGACAATGACGTCTATGAGGCAACAAGTTCAGATCAGGAATCTCAAAAATATTAACTTAGTATGGTTGCTCTTATACCTACTCACAGTTAACTGTACAGAAGGTAGATACAAAACTGATCTCCATCTTCCTCACATGCAAGTGCTGACTCACATCTAATATCCATTAGTTACATCTAATGGAGTGGAAATACAAGAATAGGCAACAGGGCACATGAAGTTAACATGATTCTACCAGAATGTTTAAAGAGAAATAATCATGGTACAGTTAAGTAATAAAAAGTGTGAACTGACTTTTTAACATGAGAAGCCATAAGCAATTCAGGTTCTCCTCCCCAAACATAAGGTTGTTGAATTCTCTTCACATATGCATCGAAATCACCTTCAATGAACCTAACCACATCATACAAGATGTTAAAAACCATGCAAATTCATAAAAAAATACCAAAAAACAAGGATGAAAACTCGCAGTCTAAAATGACAGAACTAGAGCTTACCATTCAGTTTCCTCCCGCCTCTTTAAAAGCTCATCGACAACCTACGCAAAATCACTCAAATAAGAACCATATAATATACACAAAAAATTAGGAATCACATTTGCCTGAGATGAAATGCGAATTACTTGAGCTCTTAATTCATCAGCGAGCTCTCTTTGTCGGTTTTCATCAGGAGGTTCCTCCCCATTTCTTAAGCAAGCCACATGTGCTATCGCTCTGAAGAGACACCGACCATCAGCTAGCACTCCTGTTTATTATCTCAGTGCTTAGCCCTTACTTTTATTCAGATATTGTCTCAAACAGTATCAACCAAAAATTCATGCATAGTTTGACAAATTCTATCAACAGTTTTCCATCAAAACAAGGAACTTTTTTATGTACCCACAATCAAATAAAGAGAACAGTACCTTTTCTTTTTGCCAAGAAACACACAGAATCATTAAACAAAGCACCAGCAAAAGCACCCAACAAGAAAAGTTGAGCAACTTCAATTTTCAATGGACCAATTTCACAAGTAAAAAGAAGAATCATTTCCCAATATACTTGTCGTAACGGAGAATCAAAAAAGCACATAATTTACTTTACTAGAAAATTAAAAGCTAAATACAAGAAAACTGAATTTTAAAGTGAAAAAAACAATATTTCAATCAAACTGATCTCATTAACATTAAATACGTAATCAGAAAAGTTCATCAAGTAACCTGTAACTCTGTAATCAGGCGTCTCTAACTGCACATCCGAAGTAATTGAGCTTTTCGAATCACAGGCTTCAGTTTTGTTATTGGACACCTCATCGTTGGTGGTTGAGTTAGTTGTACTGCCCCAGTCTATCGGCGCCAGGCAGTTGCAAACCCCGAAAAGGAGCCAAGCCGAGTCGGGCCGGTGGAGCCAGCGAGCCGGGCGAGCATCGAGAGCAGCATTCCAAGAACCCTCACCCTTAAGCTCGTAATGGATCGCCGGACGACGGAGATCGCGCCGCCTCCAAAGACCGGAGGAGGGGAGGATAGCGTGCCATATGGACGCTGCGGCGCCGCCGCCGCATGCTGAGCCTAGCTGGCAGGAGCTGTTGTGGTGGTGTCGGCCCCTGGTCTCGCCGGAGAAGTTAGTGAATTGATGCTGAATCAGAGGGCTGTGGACGATCCGGCTCTGGTGAATCGCCGCCGGTCCGTGAGCAAAAGAAGAAAGGGAGCTGACAATCCAAGTTTTCCGGCGCGCGCAGAGAAATCCAAGCATCACCGGATTGAGACCAACCCTGAACAAACAAACTATGTAGTGGGTAGCTGCTGTTGAGCTTGAGAGAGAGATACACCTAGGCACCCATGGTGTTTCAGAGAGGGGGAGGAAACTGCAGGAAGGCCATGATGGTTGTTGTTGATGTTGTTTTATGGCGATTGAGTGTGAAGGCGAAGCATTTTAGGGAAAGCCAAGTGAGGCCCGGCCCTGTCATTGTTCACGAGCAAAATTTGATTTTTTTAATTTTTTATCTTCATAATTAATATTTTCTTTTTCGATGTGTTGGTAATTAATATTTGTTTTCCTCGAAATTTGGGGTTTTTATTTTATGGAAATAAAATTATGGAGTATTTGCCGTGTATGGCATATGCTTGTGAAGATTCCGGATTTTTTTCTTCCTTTTTTCTTGCGTGTTGTTCCACAATTTTGGGAGGATTTTTCTTTGACGTGATGGAGAAGAAATATCTAATTTAATTTTAAGGTTCATAAAAGGAATTAATGAAACGAAGATTTAAGAGATTGTTAATTTATTTATAACCCAACTGATTAAATGAACAAATCATAGCATCACTTAAGATGTGATATAAGATTGTACTGCCATGAACTACAAAATAAAACCGTTATAACAAATGATATGTATAGAACAAACACAAAACCGATGTTAGTTTGTCTTTTGTTATTGTGAAAAGCGAGCCATGAAATGGTGTGCGCATGTGAATGCTAATAAGTTAGAAAACAATCTTGTATTTTATGAACTTTGTGAGCGTCATGCAATTTCATATCTAACTGACCAATAACAAGTTAGCTTTGTTGGTGTGAAATTCTTTTTTAATTGACAATATGATGATCTTAAGGGGAAAATGGTATGGAGCTCTTTATGACCGTTAAATGTGAAATTGATACGACATCTTACTTAAGACTTCATATTTGGAGTCTGTGATGTTATTATAGACTTTAGGATGTTCTAGTTTCACTTTCTTAATGTCTTGTTTTAGTTCACAGAATTAAGGATTTGGTGTAAATGGTTTTCTTTACGCATATACCAAATGAGACCAAAACAACAATATGCCTTATGTTTCTTTCTTAATGTCTTGTTTAGGTCACTCTGTTCAGTTTTTTGTTTCTTGGTTTCTCAGTTCTCAGTTGCCTCCTTCAGTGCATTCTGCCCTTCTTCTTCTTCTTTTTTGGATCAGTTTGGTGGTGAATGTTTTAGAGGGTTTGCTCTGTAACCTTTCTTTTTTAATCAAAAAAAAAATACTATTGTCCGCTGGATTAATACCAAATTAATATATTACCTACTTGTTTATTGTATTGAATTTTCATTAAGGTTTTTTAGCCAAATTGCTATCCTAACTTTTCATAATCAACCAATTTGCTACCATAACTATTATTTCTGCCAGCTACCATATATTTTCAAAATTAGCCAACTTGCTATCTTTTTGTCATTTTTTTTTGTTCATTTTTTTTTTTTTGCTTCCCAAGGTATCCCTAGGACTAATCCTCCGAGGTACTGTCGGGCGCATATGCGGGGACCTCTCCCAAGAAAGTTTGTTGCATCCACAAAGGCTCGAACCCGAGACCACTTGCTTAACCGGCCAGAGCCCCTTCCACTTGTTCATTTCTTCATCCAAACATGAATTAATTATGAAAATCAAATGTTAAAGTTTGTTGATATTGAAATTTTGATAAGTAAATTGATTAATTTTAAAAGCCTAAAGTAGCAATTTTAATGGAAATGTAGCAAACTGACATATTTAATAGTTATGGTAGTAAATTAGTTAATTATGAAAAGTTAAGGTAACAAATTGACTGAAATAAAAATTAAGATAATAAATTGACACAAATGTGATAATTAGGATAGCAAATTGGCAATTATGCCTTTCATTAATAATAGATCAGAAATGGGAATCAAGTCCCGTCACCTGTCGAGTGGTCCTCACTTCTTGGAATGGTTAGTAAGCAAATTAGGTAAATCAAGTGCTTTGCTTTACTTACCGCTTATGTCGTTGTCCTTTCTTATGAGTTGGTGTTCATCTTGTCCATGACTCCAATCTCTCTCCATCACCTGGTGGGAGAAACTGACCGTTTGATAATAGTTCATCGTTCCTTGTGTTCGAATCAAATCAAGGACTCTTACGTATTTTCAAGGAACACTCCACAACAATTGGGAATTGAGTTGCCATAGACATTTTCCTTTTTGGAATAAACCTATATTATGATTTCAATTTCAACCGTCATAATAGTACGGATATATACGTTCTCTTTGGTATACTAGTGGTATTCTATTTATACATGCATAAGCTCACTTATTCAAAATAATAAGCCTACAATGAAATACTAGCACAGTAATTTAGGCATAGCTTAAAATAACTATAATTTGCTGGAGCAATCCTTTTGATAGATTATTAAAGCATTTTTTATTAGAGCATTTTTTCAATGCTAACCATTTTTTAGTTAACTTTTAGTCAAAGTAGCTAAAATGTTATTTTGGCTAGCGACTTTAGAGATATGTCTGCATCAATGCTCTCTACTTTAGCTAGTATTAAATTAATATTATTCTTCAAATGAAGATTAAATAGTTTATACGTATTTATATATCACATAAAATATCTTAAAAAATACATTAAATTATAGAGTCTCATCTTGCTCTCTATATTTAGCTAGCGAGATAGTTAAAAGTCATAATAACTAAACTTTGACTAGTCTGCTGGAGCTCCTAAAATACTCAAAAAGTTAAACACACTCTCTAAAATAGCTTAAAATCCAAAATAGAGAGTCTAATAAAGATGCTCTAAGAAGGCAATCAACATTTTTTTTGGAATGATAACTCCAATCAACATGAATCTAAAAGATAAGGCAAATCATATTTTTCCAAAACTTTTGGTATTTAATTATAAATGAAGTTTTGTTATAAAAAAGATGATATTTTAGGCAATTCATAATTTAGTGAAGTTAGTATAATATGTCGAAGCGGTAGTGCGCTCTCATGCCTTCATTAATAAAACTGTTGAATACAAGAGGGGCATGAAAACTTTCTTGATTACAATAAACATGTAGAAGTTTCGAAATAATATCAAGAAATTCAACAAAGTGCATATTTATACAATTCCATGACTATTGAGCAATTGAAGATATGACCCCTCCATATTGGAACAAAATACCGCTTATTGCTAAAAGTGTCCTAAATAGACCAAACCCATTGTTGGACCAAAAAAAATAAAAAAGGACCAAACCCATTGAGTTGTTTCGTTTAGTATTCATTATTCAAGGAACCATTTTAATGAAGACCCTTAAGTTGAGGAATTTTCGGCTTATCTCATCTTTCGATCTTATATTCATATCTTGACCGTTCAGTTTATAGGTATTTATGAGTAGATCATTTATTCAAATTTTTAGCTATATTGAAAATTGTTAAGGCATTCATAAGTGTGATTTATCAATTATGAACTTGAACGGTTCATATTTGACAAATTTGGTTCGTCTATTCATTTAATCTTGTTTGTTATTTTAATGAACACTAATTTGATATAATCATATAAAACTAAACACTGAACTGATGAGATGCCAAAATATGATTGAAAAACGAATTTTTTAAGCTATAAACATTAGTGCTCACCTTAAGAATCGTCGACCTAGTATTCAAATCAAGATGCGTGTTCCGTTTTCTTGAACACCTAGCCTCCCCCGTACGAAAGAGACTCCCCCCAGAAATGGCTGTCGATAATTCCACTTTCGAGACGATAAACCCATCTGCTTTCACCACTTTCACTTTCCCCAACCCTTCCCCCTCCGCCGCCGCATCTCTCCTCCGCGTTGCCGTCCTCGACTCGCCTCTCCAACCCGCCGCCGACCCACCCCGAGTCGCCGCAATGCTCGTCCCCAAACACCGCCACTCCGACTGGATATTCTCCACCCTCTCCGGCCATCTCCAGCTCCTCTCCTCCTCCCCCGCCTTCTCCCGCCTTATTCTCGTCGGCGACAGCTCCCCCCACTCGCCGCCTATCTACCGCCGTCCCCTCAAAGACGACGACGAAGAACTCGGGGTGAGCCTCCAACCTCTCTTTCTTGCCTTGTCTCCCAAATCTTGCTTTAAACACGGCATTCCTGAGGTACCCATTTTGAGATACCAAGATAATCTGATTTCTAGTGTGGTTTTGGAGATATGTGATGGGCCTTTTGTTGGTGAAATGGTGGTGGAGGATGTCGAGATTGGTTGCGGCGGTGAGGCTTCGAAGAGGGAGTTCAGGAGGCGTTTGAGGTTTAAAAGAATGCCCAATTTGGTCCAGACTGAGGTTCGTATTGTTCCCAAAATGGGGTTTGGTTTGGATTGTGTGGGAATTGGACAAGTTGAGTTTAGGCTAGATGATAGTGTTTTAGTGCATTCTTATCTGGTTCCTATGGTGGCAAGTCTTAGCCTGGCTGCTCCTTATATTGAGGGAAGGATTCGAAGTGGGGCAAGGCCAAAAGCTTTGTGTTTAGGAGTTGGGGGTGGGGCCTTGCTTGGGTTCTTGAGAACCCAGTTGGGTTTTCAGGTTGAGGGTGTGGAAGCCGATGAGGAGGTGCTAAGGGTTTCTAGGCAGTATTTTGGACTGGAAGATGGTGAGCACATCAATGTTCATGTTGGAGATGCATTGGAAGTTATAGATAAGCTGGCTGGTGCTTGTCAGGTAGAGGAAGGTTGTGATGTGGGCAGTGGCAATGATGTTGATACTAAATTTGATGTGATTATGGTTGATTTGGATTCAAGTGATGCTAGGGACGGTCTAATTGCTCCGCCATTGGAGTTTGTTAGGAAGCATGTCCTTTTGTCGGCCAGATCAATTCTCTCTGATCATGGAATCCTAGCTGTAAATGTCATTCCTCCAAATACATCTTTTTACAAGACATTGATCCATACATTTGAAGATGTTTTTAATGAGTTATACGAAATAGACGTGGGAAATGGGGAAAATTTTATTCTTGTTGCTGTTGCATCTCCTCTAATGCCTCCCAGTGATCGTGAGAACTGTTTCCTCAACAGACTAGGAAAAGCTATATCCGGGGTGTACTTGAATTCAATAAAGAAGATCTAAACTTTAATCTTTTATTTGTTAAAGGGAATAGCTAACGGTGTTGGGAAGACATAAAAGCCTAGAAGGAACCATTTATTAGTCATGTTATGAAGGTCAGGAAAGGAGGGATGAACAGCCCAGATACTTGGAATAGTTCTTCCTTCAAGCCCCAAGAGTTTAGTTAGTCCACTTCTACGTGGATCGGAGGAGACAAGATGAGAGAAAAAACTCTGTACAACACAAATTCTTGTCCTCACTGTAACTGTCCCTCCAAGTTTCTCTTTTTATCCAAAATACCAAGGAGATAGGGGAATTAAATAGTGGATATCACGTTTATTGTCAAACATGCCATGCCCAGACAGTGTTCTTGGAATATAAACTGGAAATGGTCTCCTGAGAAGAAACAGTTTTCAGGTATGCTTTGTTGACAGTTTAGAATTTTGTTACTCTTATGTGTAGTAGCTTAATGGAAATTAAAAAAAAGAGTAAGAAACAATTTGGGCTATTGCAGTGCAGATTGAAGTTAAGTTATCCAGATACCGTAGGACTTTCTTCTGCTTGCTATTGCTTTGAAGAGAACATTTTAATAATTATGTGGTGCAAGAGCGTTTCAGATAATGGAATCTGATCTTTTAAATCTGTTTCAGGTAACTGGTTGATGGAATAGGATGCGGGACAGGTCCTTTGGGTAACTTGATGACTAAGGAGATTTGGACAGTAGCATTGGTGGCTAAATTGTATGTGAATCTGGCCATGTAAATGGACTATTTATGCATTGAGGTGGCCAGAAGGTAGCTAATTATAAGTTATTATTTATAACTCGTTATCCTTTTTTAAACAAAATATTTATTGTAGCCAGGTTTGATTATCAATAGGCAGTTGATGTGTTTACTTTGTGCTGGCCCTTTGTTTTTGTTTTGTTTTTATTTTTGTTTTCATAAAAGAAAATTGAAAGGATTTAGCATTTATATTGGAATGGAGGATAGAAGATGAGAGAGTAGAAAAATTCTTTACAGCACTAATTATTGTTCTTACTTTAACTTTCCCTACAAGTTTTTTTTTCTTTTTTCTTTTATCCAAAATACTGTGGGGATTTCAATGGTAGATATCGTATTCAGAGTGATGCCCAGATAGTGTGCTTGGGAATATAAACTGAACGTGGTATCCTGAGAAGAAACAGACTTTAGGTTTGCTTTAATCACTGTTTAGAATTTATGATACTGTAATGTGCAGTCAAAGAAAAAAAATAACAAGAATGAATTTGGGCTATTACAACTGCAGATTGAAATTACTTCCACATATCTTACAACTTTCTTCTTCTTTTAATCTCTTTGAAAGAACATTATGAAATTATGTGGTGCAATAGTGTTTCAGATTCAGATCTTTATGTTTTCAGGTAACTGGTTGATTGGAACAGAATACTGGACAGAGGTCTTTTGGGGAAATAGATTAATAAGTGAGTGGTGATGAGCCAGGAAGATTTGACAGTAGCATTGGTCTAGTAAATGGCTTAATTTATATTGTCAAGTGGCTAGAAGGTAAATAAAACTTAACTTTTTGTCTTTTTCTATCTTTTATTGTAGTTAGTTTGGTTATCAAAATGCAGTTACAGTGTTTAGTGTGTATTTTTGAATCGCCATATGAATTAGCATAGCATATGGTTTTATAAACACAGGCTAAGTTTTGTTTTGTGTCCCATATACCAGTTGTTTGCTGCGTCAATTTAGATAATGAAAGAAAAAAAGACATAATCTTGCTTTGTATCCATCGTCCTTTCTACTTGTTGATGGCCACCAACTCCTCTTTAGTTGTGCTTCTTTATTCCTTGACAAGTGAGTGGTTTTCTCACTTTTCTGGGAATAGTTATGGTGGTTGTATCAGAACTTTGAAATACAATCTTTTATCAAGCGATACGTCATGATTCGGGTTTTCCATGATTGTGTACCGCAGAAACACCATTTATACTACAACTCTTTCTTGATTCTGGCTTTATTAGAATCTTTCTGCGGTTTACAATATATCTAGGGTTCGAACCTCCGCCCAAAGATAAAAAGGACCTATGCTGGGTACAGATTGAGAAGAAATCCAGGCATTAATTAAGCTTTGACGGGTAGTTAAAAAATCTATTTTTTAGGTTATACTTGTCTTTCCGTCATTGTGTCCTATACAGAATAACACTTTCTGGCTATTGTGTGTGTAGAAAGGAATTTAATATCAAATTAAATTAGAAGTCACTAATGCTTTCTCTGCTTGTTGTTAGAGTAACCATTGTGTTAATCATCGGTTGGATAAGAGATTCAGGTGATGGTTTGGGGGCGGGGGCGGTGTGGTGTTTTGGAAGGGGGGGGGGGGGGGGGGGGGTTGTGTCAGGGGTGCGGATCCTAATATGGAATTCATTTTAGATAGTAGGCTGATGGATCTGAACACGGCATTCCTGAGGTACGCATTTTGGGATACCAAGATCTGATTTGATTTCTAGTGTGGTTATGGAGATATGTGATGGGCCTTTGGTTGGTGAAATGGTGGTGGAGGATGTCGAGATTGATTGCGGTGGTGAGGTTTCGAAGAGGGAGGTCAGGAGGTGTTTGAGGTTTAAAAGAAAGCCAATTTGGTCCAGACTGTGGTTCGTATTGTTTTCAAAGTCAGGTTTGGTCGGGAATTGGACAAGTTGAGTGTAAGCTAGATGATAGTGATTTAGTTTTAGTGCACCCTTATTTGGTTCCTATGGCGGCAACTTTTAGCCTGGCTGCTCCTTATATTGAGGGAAGCATTTGTAGCGGGGTAAGGCCAAATGCTTTGTGTTTAGGAGTTGGAGGTGGGGCTTTGCTTGGTTTCGTGAGGACCCAGTTTGGCTTTCAGGTTGTGGGTGTGGAAGCCTATGAGGAGGCGCTAAGGGTTTCTTGGCGGTATTTTGGACTCGAAGATGGTGAGCACATTCTAGATAAATTTGTTGATGCTTGTCAGGTAGAGGAGGGTTGTGACGTGGGCAGTGGCAATGATGTTGATACTGAATTTGATGTGATTATGGTTGACTTGGATTCAAGTGATGGTAGGGAGTTTGTTAGGAAGAATGTCCTTTTTCTCAGCCAGATCAATTCTCTCTGATCATGGAAACTTAGCTGTAAATGTCATTCCTCCAAATACATCATTTTACAAGACATTGATCCATGAGTTTTGGGATGTTTTTGATGAGTTATACAAAATAGACGTGGGAAATGTGGAATAGAAAATTTTATTCTTGTTGCTGTGGCATCTCCTCTAATTGCCTTCTAGTGATTGTGAGAACTGTTTCCTCAATGAACTAGGAAAAGCTATATCTGGGGCGTACTTGAATTCCATAAAGAAGAGCTAAGCTTTAATCCTATATTTGTTAAAGGGAATTGCTATCGGTGCGGGGAAGACATAAATTCTTAGAAGAAACCATTCTTTGTCATGTTATCAAGGTAAGGAAAGGAGGAGGGCTGAATAGCCCAGATACTTGGAATAATTCTACCTTCAAGCCCCCAGACTTTAATTAGTCCACTTCTACGTTTATGGGAGAGAAGATGAGTGAGTAGAAAAAACTCTGTACAGCACTAGTTCTTGTTCTCACTATAACTATAACTATCGCTCCAAGTTTCTGTTTTTATCCAAATACCATGGACGTGGAGGAACTAAATGGTGGATATCATATTTAGAGTGAAACATTCCCAGACAGTGTGCTTGGGAATATCACTGGAAGCGGTTTTTTGAGAAGAAACAGAGTTTAGGTATGCTTTATTGACAGTTTAGAGTTTCTGTTACTCGTACGTGTAGTAACTTTATGGAATTAGAAAACAGGTATGAAACAAATTGGGCTATTGCAGTGCAGATCGAAGTTAAATTATCCAGATATCGTAGGACTTTCTTCTGCTTGCTATAGCTATTGCTGAATTTTTCTCTTCAGATAATGGGATCTGCTCCTTCAAATCTGTTTCAGGTAACTGGTTGATTCGCATAGGATGTTGGACAGGTCTTTTGGGTAACTAGTTGAATAAGTGAGTAGCTATGAGCAAGGAAGATTTGTACAATAGCATTGGTAGCGTTTGATGTGTTTACTTCGTGCCTGGTCTGTTTTCTTTTTTTTTCTTCCATAAAATTAAAAAGATTTGTTTATGTATTGGAGGAGAGAATAAGAGAGAGTAGAAAAATTCTTTACAGCAGTAACTCTTGTTCTCACTTTAGCTTTCCCTCCAAGATTTTTTTTTTTTTGTTTATCCAAAATACCCTGGGAGGCTGGGAATTTAATGGTAGATATCGCATGTCCAGACAGTGTGCTTGGGAATTTAACATATATCTATTTGTTGTCAGGGGTATTTACTATTCACTAATGACAGTAAAAAGACGGTTTTTGCCCTTGAATTGTCTCCATCCCCAGAGCCTCTCTCGAATCTTCTCGCTTTCTTTGCTTTCTCTCGATTATCTCTGGGAAGGGTGTGTTGCTCTTCTCACTTTCTCTCACCCAAGTTTTCTCTGTGTCTCTCTCTCTCTCCTGATCCTTTGCTCTCTTGAATCTCTGAACCAAGCACGAATCTCCGGGCTTATAAATCTACATCCAGGTGTGTAGGAGATTCCCAGGACCAAGCATGCTTCCGTCGATCGTCTCCGGCGTTGGAGGGTATGAATTTTCTTACTGCTTTGCTTTGCTTTTCTGTTTTGTTTTTGATTATTTGTGCTTTCAGTTTTCGGTGTTTGCTTTTTTGTTCGGTTGCTTTGCATTTTTGCTGCAATTTGGTGTGGTCCATCTAATTCTCTGCCGTATATGCCATATGACATGTGTGTTCTTCAACTGGAGAGCTTGAGATTTGTTGATGTTATGAAGCTCTCTTTCTCAGGCTGTCTTTCATCAACGATATGATACATAGCAAAAGAGAGGGATAGGGAGATAATTGGAGAGCTTTGTGTGCGCAATAGCTTGCAGATCGTGTTGGGGGATTGTGTTTGATCTAACATTGATCAAAACGGAATTAAGTGTTGTTTCTATTGAATTGGGTTTGTGAGGTTTCATGATTACTCTTTTTTTTGTCTGTTTGGTATGCCTTTGTTTTTTCTCGGTTTGTTTGCTTTGCATATTGATTAGATTAGAGTTGTAGCCGAAAGGTTGATATGTGTAAATAGGCTGAGCGATTCCATTTCATTTTGCAGGGTTGGTGAACTGTGTGGTGTCAAATTTTATTACTGTTTTGGACTCAGGTATGAATTATTTTAAGACTTCTGGTGCCTTTTCTTTTGGCATTACAATGTTAATGTTTTCAGAGTCAGTGAGTTCTCAGATGGTATTTGGTTTATTAAGTAAATGATGCTTGATGTCTTTTATCAATTATATTTGTACAGTTTTCAGTTTGAATCTTTTGTTCGTTTTGTAAATGCAGATACAAAATTAGGTGGTTATACGGTGCTAAGAACTCGAGGTTACTTCTAGCAAGGTAATACATCATTGTTTTTTTTAGTGAATCATACATGTTAATGAATTAATTTGTTTTTTTTTTTTAACTCTTAATGACTAAATTGTTGATTGTGATTGTAAAGTGAATGGCTGATTTGCTCATTTACAATGGCTGTTGGTTTTTTCCTTATTGCAGTCATTAAGGCCTGATCTCAATCTATTAAGCTAAATGGGCAGGTAGACTTTGAAGAACAAACGAGGAGAAGAGCCAATACAAGGCTCAATTCTCAGGTTAGCACTGCAAATATTGCTGTTGTAGATCCTTCAATTAGTAGTATTAGTCTGAATGAAACAATTGGCACTGTGTTTTTGTGATTGTACACTTGCTGCACTGTTAGTAAACTCAGCAATTGCCAATGTTATATTTCTTTCTCCTTGAGTCTTTACCTGATGTCCTCAATGTTCTTCTCAGTTGTATTCTAATAATTCTTTCATTTTCAATTTCATGTTTATTAACCTTTTATATTATGATCGATTCTTAAATTGTGGCACATTTCACAGATATGCAATGTGAAAATCATTACTGAATGCCCTGAAGAAAAATAATTTTTCAAGATTTTTGTCAGGCAAATGTAACTGAATGCGCTTAACTTTTATGAGCGCATTCAGTTACAATTTCCCTGTTGCATATCTATTGATTTCAAAAAAGTTGTCATGTCGTTGACATGGTCTATTCTGCCCAACACCTAAAGTAAACCCTTATCTTTTGTATGATGTCTGCTTAATCGATCTCATATATGCATACCATAGATCATTAACAGCAAGTCTTTCTTACTTTTATATGTATATTGTCAACTTCTAGAAATAAAAGCACATTGCGACTCTAATTCAAAGTCATTTAGGTTTCAGTTTTGTTTGATGTGTGTTATACATTTGCTCATCTTCTGCTACTGTTGTGGTAAAATGCGAAACTAATATCAGTTATAGTATTGTGCAGGTTAAGAGATGATTAGAAGTTGTGGCAGTAGTCTCTATAAGAGGTATTTATGAGTAAGAAGATGACTGATCCAAGAGGTAACCATTATCGACTTGATCCAAACAGTTTCTTTATGTTCATATATACTTTTTTGTTTTAATATAATGAAGTTTTTATCTAATTAAAGGAACTCGACTTTTTTTTCAAATCCTTTTGTCTTACCTTACGCATTCCATATGGTTTAAAATGCTTTCATGTTGATTATAATAGAGAGCTTTTGTACTCTGATTTCTATTTGTAAGTTTGACTGCTTTGCTTTTTACCAATTGGTAGTTTAGTCCTATTGAAATCTGTATGCAATTTACAGTTAGTGTGCTTTTAGTTTTTTTTTTTNTTTTTTTTTTTTTTTTTTTAGCTTCGAGCCAGTTTTTGTTTTAATATATTTTCTTTGGCATTAGGTACATCGTTAATTAA
>NC_020497.1:8811851-8822132 GCF_000184155.1 Fragaria vesca subsp. vesca
AAGGTAATGTGACCTTTTGATGTGTTCTATGTTTCGATGTGTAGAGGAGAAGGTTATAGATGGTTCCAAATTGATCAGCATGATGTTAATAACCTCATACAGTGATTGAATATAATCTGATGAACAAGAAACAAAGAGGAAGAGGCATCCAACATGGATGTGGTCTTTTCCTTTTATAAACTGCATGCAACAACAAACAACTTCGATCATGACAACAAATTTAGGGAAGCAGAATTTTGGAGTGTTTACTAAAGTCAGTTTTGGATAGAAAACAAGTAGTACTTATAGTTTCTTTTTTCCATTCCAATATGAAGTTTGTTGGTTGGTCATTAAGGGTTTAGGGTTGGGAACATCAACTTTTACAAATTCTGTGGTGTCTAATAATGAGAACGACATTAATCCAAGTATTGGAGTGGTTACTTTTTTGGACAAATTACAGTTGCAACTATCAGTAGATCAATTCAAAATACTGTAGTAGCTGCATTGACAATTTAATAGAAGTAAAAACACTTGCATCACTTCAGTAGTGTACATGTTTTGTATCCTGTTTTTCCAATTTGTTCAACCGCAACATACATCTATTTTAGTTTGGAAGGTATTCAGACAGATTCTCCCTGTTCTTCTATGTTCAGTAATAATTTATTGGAGTGTTGTTCAATACAAATACAATCATATGTTATCATCCTTCAGATATATGTCTCCATAGCCAATTAACTATTATGACTATTGTTGTTAGTTTATGATGGGGAATATGTACTGTTTTGGCCGAGTTGAAGCAATATCATGTGATCACCTTTGGAGTGGATGGATTTGATGCCATTTTTTCATCAAAATGGGATTAATCAAAGAAGATGCTGAATATGCAGAGTCGGCTGAAGTTTCAAAACATGGAAGAAAACTCCGTATATGCTGTTATTAAGCTGTTATTATCAAAGCATCAAGTCATTTTGCAGTCCTTTCTCTTAAACTTCTATTGCACTTTGTTATGTAGAAGCGAAGGGGCTTTAGTATATAACAAACAGTGCATTGCGGCTATGTATAGCAAACTGTGAACTGATGTATGCCACTAATCACAAAGAAAAAGACACTCGAAAGTCCCGGAGCAACGCCCGGGCAATCTTTCTAGTTTACTATACTATATATCTATTTTTCGTCGCCTGAATTACTGTTCACAAACTACAGTGTTGGGCTTGGGGTTGGACCTGTATTTCCCGCTCTTTCTCTTGCCGTCTCCTGAACGTTCGAGAGCTATCTCTTTTCTTCTTCTGTTTCTCTGGTGTTCTCTCTCTCTTTTTTGTTTTACCCTTTCTCTCTCGCTTGGCACACCTCCAGAAGAATCGAGATCGATCTCGACAACTTTTCCTTTTCCCCTGTCTCTCTCTCTGTTGCAGTTCTGCCCCGCTGTTGTTATGTGCCTCTTTCTCTCAATCCTCTTCAGTCTTCCTCCTGAATCTTCCTTACATATCTGAACTATTTCCAGTTTCTTCCAAATTTATTTATCGAGATTGGCACCGCATCTGACTTGGGGTCCTGATATTGGGTTTGTCAGCGGTAAGTTGAAAGGGAGGTGATTCTGGGTTCCTGGGGAGTGAGAGGTAAGACGATTCCTAATTGATATTCTTTTCTTCCCAATTTTACTGCTATCGGGTGAGTTGTGCTTCCCAAGAATGCTTTTGTTGGGTTTTCCTTTCTTCTGTTTTTTTTTTATTGAAAGGGAGTGGGAGATGAAAATTACGTAAGGATCATTTGAAGGTAGGCCTTTAAAATCCAGTCCCAATTGGTGGGTATAGTGTTTGTAAGTGCTCTACATCACACTTTTTGACTAGATTGAAGTGGAACATAGACTTACTGAACAGTTGCCTATTTTGAGGTCTGCCACTATGTAGTGAAACAATGAGATGATTACTGTATACTGAAATGATCAGGAAGCTTATTTTGGATGGCTGCACAAACTATTTTGATATTCGTATTTTTAGAACCGGCATTATGTCAATTTCTTAATAAAGCTGTCTTAATTATATCAAAATTCAAGTCATCAGCTGAAATCGGTCTCTACTAGCCTTATATATGTTATTAACATTATAACACCAAGCTTATACAACCCGCTGCAACGCACGGGCAACTTTCTAGTTCTAGTCTGAAGCGATAAGCTCTATTTTTATCAGAGAACCCCGGTCCCTTTAGAATTGAGGAGGAAGGAAAAGAGAAATTAGGCGTGTATTTGGAGTTGGGGAGATGAGGACAGCGGCGGCAAGTGCATTGCAGAAAATTAGCGTGAGAAGATCCAGTACTACTTTAGCGGCAGCAACAGCAGGCAAGAGCTTATACTTATGTTTCAATGAGTTTAGTAGATGCGGTGGTAAACATTACGTGAATCAAGTTGTTCGCTCGATCAGAATGGGTAGTGATGATGATGAGGAGGAGGAGTACTTGCGGGAGGCAGCTTATAAGAGGTCCGAGAATGGCTGGAACTTTTCCTGTCG
This sequence comes from Fragaria vesca subsp. vesca, assembly GCF_000184155.1. Classification (NCBI taxonomy): domain Eukaryota; kingdom Viridiplantae; phylum Streptophyta; class Magnoliopsida; order Rosales; family Rosaceae; genus Fragaria; species Fragaria vesca. Next base: position 8,814,335 of record NC_020497.1, read on the forward strand.
CTTCGGCTCCCAAATTCTTTTCCCTTTCAGAGCGCGTGGTTGTGTTGGTGTTACACATGTCAGTTCGCTTGATACGTCGGCCCGGCCGCTCAAGTATTCCTCCCGGACGAAACTAACCTTCTCCCGTCCTAAGAATAGGCCAGTGCTGGGGGAGCTCAACCGCAAACTCTACTGTATCGACACCAACCCCGAAAGGATTGGGGGGATTGATCCTCAAGCTCGCCCTTTTGAGGTTTTAGATCCCGAAAACGACCTCAAGTGGCGGTCTCTGGATGCTCCTCCCTTTATGGAGAGAGACACGTATCGCTTCTTTGCCTCATTTTTGGAGGGGAGCAACAAAATCTTAGGTTGGGCGTGCAAACAGCCTGGAGGTTATTTGGGTAAGCTGCCTGCTGGAGAACAAGCGTGCGAGCCGCCTGAGCACCCTGGAGTGTTTTGCTTTGATGCAACCAAGCCTGAAAATGGATGGACCGAGTCATCTTTCAGTTTGGGTAACACCCTTCCCTCTCTTGGCTACCAAATTAGGACTCCTATCTTCATCCAAAACCATCATCCCAATCTTGGTGCTTTCCACCTATTGTTTAACTATGATCCTATCGATGACCCTCTCCGTGTATCCGCCTTTTTCATGTCAGACAATTGTGATAATTTTCATTGCATCATATCCACACCTCTCAAGCTGCCAGATTTGTGTTATGAATATAACGAATTCAGAGAACCACATTCCGACACCATCTGTACTGATTTTAAATTTGTCCATCTCGGAGCTCAAAAAGTCTGCCTTGTTTTGAACAAATTCTTCTGTGATGGTCATTTTCAAGATAGAAACACGGGGAAGATTCTTCTCATAACATTTGAATATGACATTATTCCTACTACTGTCAAGGACTACTGCTTCAAATCAACAGTCCAGATCCAAACCCGATTGCCGAGGACCCGCCGCTTTCGATACCATTCCAGGAAGCTGCGTAAACCAGATGATACACGCACCACCAGTTTTTGCATGACTGGTGCATTTCTGCTCTAACAATCTGTAAGTTTCGTTTATCAGTACTAGTATAAACTGAACGTGGTATCCTGAGTTTACAGACTTTAGGTTTGCTTCAATCACTGTTTAGAATTTATGATACTGTAATGTGCAGTCAAAAGAAAAAAAAAATTAACAAGAATGAATTTGGGCTATTACAACTGCAGTTTGAAATTACTTCCACATATCTTACAACTTTCTTCTTCTTTTAATCTCTTTGAAAGAACATTATGAAATTATGTGGTGCAATAGTGGTTCAGATTCAGATCTTATGTTTGTTATAACAAAAATTAGAAACAGTTGATGCGTGGGTTTTGTCATGATTATGAAATATGACCAAGCGTAAGGGCAGAAATATTGATGGATAGTCCCTAAGCAAATTGAGATTTTGGGAAATGATTGGAGGAGTCATCTATGCAGCTGCTGTTTCCCAGAGATTTGGGGAAGATCTATTTTATGGAATTCTTTTCAGATAGTAGGCTGATAGAAAATTGGATGAAGACTTCAGTGTTTATGACAAGTAGATCCTACTTTGATCTTGTATTTAAGTAAAGGGCGAGTTATAGTTTTGATCATATATTTTTCATTTTATTTTTGTTCTGAAATGCTGCATATTCGGTTAGTTTTATACGTCAGTGCATCCAATCTCAAATAAACTTTGGGATTGGGGCGTGAGACCATCGCACTCCACAAATCATGTTGCTCCCTTACGGCTTCTGATGACATTGTTTGATTGATTCATCTTCTGCGATTTTTTCTTCTCTTTCTGGTACAACATTTTTGACAGCATCAGTATTTGGGATGAGAAAAAAAAAAAAAAATCACGATTACCTCTTTCCCTATTCACTGAGTTATAATAGTTATTAAAAGCCCGAGTTAAGAATGTCCTCGAATTAACATTGTTCAAACAATAACTAAAAGTAAGACTTACAATTTCGACTTAATTCAGTTTGGATATATCAAGCACCTAATAACATTCAGTGTGCTGCAATATGATTGTAAACAGCTCTCCTGAGCTTATTCATTTATAAAAGTTCTTTCGTTGATTCAAAAACAGCGAATTGAAACACAAGTATAGGTAGTTTGTAATACATTATTATTAAACACAATCCAGCATCATAAAAAGAAAACAATGAGAGGGGCGCAGCAGCTAGAAATCCCGTTCTTCTTGCATATGGAATCCGATCACTCTATCATGTGTTCTCTATGGACATGGTATTTGCTCTCTTATCTTTAAACTTGGGGATTACCTTCTTCAACCCTCATTTCTCTAAACTTGGATTTCTTCATCTTCTTGATCCCCCAAGTGAGAAAACGAAGAGTATGGAGGAGACCAATTAGAGCAAGCAATGCAACCCAAAGATAAAATCCTACTGGCCCGTACGTACTGTCAACACGATCCGAAAGATTATATGGCATCACCAAGTCAACACCAACAAAGTAAGTAAGACCCGCAAATGTGATGGTGACGCACATGGCCATTGATAAGAACCAAATGCATACCCGATTTGTCAAAGGAAATCCGCTGATGAGAAAAATGGTAACACAGAGAGAACCGACGAAAGAGATGGTGTTGAATCTAGTGAAGTCCTTCATCTCTGTCTCCCACACATATCCCAGCACTGCAGTTCCTGCATAGCATAAGTTATCTTTTGAGCAGTATACTTCTCCTCCAATGCTGGCTGATTCCTTATTCTCTTGCCATACACCACCTGGTGGGTTAATGGCTGCTTGGAAAGTCATGGTTGATATCATTGTAGCAACAACCATCAGCATGCCGCGTTCGTCTTCAAACCAACGACAACTCTTGTTGTAGTTCAAACATTGCATTAATCTCATCCACAACCATTGAATTGTTCTCTTACTCACTCTAGTGGATTCTGATGGTGGCGGGAGATGTGGTTTTGCTGAGAATATTTGTTGCTGGTACTCATCTATTTCGCCTTTATTGATACAAGCATCCATCAAAATCTGTTGAATTTCTAGGCTTCTAAAGTCTCTGGGACCGCATTCTAAGGCGTCCATGACCACATTGTTTACGACATTCTTTCTTATAGAAGGAAGTGAAATCAAATATGTTATAGTCTGCACAAAGATTTCTAGAGTTAGCTAGATTTATTCATAATCTTACAGTTATTTATATAGGTCATTTTTTTTCTTTAATCAAATAAGAGATCAGATGTAAATGATATCCATGTGGATTTTTTTTTTTGACTAAAGACGATAAGCTTTTATTTATGGACGCAATGACAAAGTCACTTATATTAGAGGAAAAACGATAAAACAAAACAAGATGCATAAGTGCATCTAAAATAAAGAACAATAAAGGATAACAAGATGCATAATTGCATCTATGATACAAGGTAACCACATGACTAGATGATGTCGCAAGACATCACTGCACTACATATGTTATGAAAACAGTGTAAAGATAATAATATAACTGTAACCAGGATCGTAACCATAACAAGGGACATACACCCTGCTGGGAGAGTGGGATGTGACTCCCGAGAGAGTGAAGTCCACCAAGGGTGTGAGAAACTTGGAAGGAAATCGGACCCTCAAGAACATTAACCATAATTTTGGGCCTCCAACGTGAATCAGATCCCAACTTAGCCCAACTCAATCTCGGAAGTCCTAGATTCGAACCTATCAGTGAGTAGACCTAGCCTTCAAGACCCAACCCACCCAGGCTAGGTCCAAGACATCCCAAGTTCTCAAAGAGCCTCCCAAATCTACTTCGGGCACCCGAGGTACTAGTACAAAATCGTAACTAAATAATGATTTTGCACGTTGTCTGAATTTTTTTCGTTGTCTAGGTGAGTGTTGTCTTTTAATGATGTACTCTACAACGGTACACCACCGTTGTTGCACATAATTAAGGAACAACACTTTGTTATTATCTATAGATAACGGTTTCAACTGCACCGTTGTACAAGTTAAATAATAAAAGCATACAACCAAGAGAGCAACACTATGTTAGTATCTATAGATAACGGTTTTGACCACACCGTTGTACAAGCTAAAGAGAAAACTCATATTCAAGGGACCAACACTTTTTAGATATCTATAGGTAACTGTTTTGACTAAACCGTTGTAAAAGTTTTTGTTAAACGGTTATCTAAGTAACGTTGTCTATTTTTAAAATTGTAGTATATACGTAGTTCTGCTAGTGATCGCCTCCGCTGGCCCGACGTCAGCCCTTGCAGTCGATTCAATCCCTGTCGTCGGAACGACGTCAACCATCGCCGGTTCTCCATTCATGTGGAAGTCAAGAGATTGTTTATAACAAAAATATTGTAGAAAGCGTCAAATTCTCTAGCTTGGAAAGGTATCTTGGGAAGGAATCCAGGTCAGTCGGATTTGTGCAGGCATGATCGGTCGAAGATCCACTTCCAGGGATTGCGGCGACCTGTATCTCCATCTGAAATTTCCAGAATTCGTACCCACGTCGAGGCAAATGCAGTCATGGGCAGATTAATGGTGGTGGTGAGGTATCGCTGGTTGCTGGTGCTGCGTAGCTATGGTGGCTTTGGTCTGACCGTACGGGTGACGTTGTTGCGCAGCTTTGTTGACTTCGTGGCGGAGGGAGCGACGGTGAAGGACGGGCTGCTGCTTTTTTCGACGGAAAGGGTGGTGGTGATGGTGGTGGCTGACACGGGTCAACTCTGCTGGGCCTTGGGCTGGGCCTTTCTCTTGAAGCTGATTGGTTCTAAAGTTGGGCTAGGTTTCTTTTGCTCCCAATTCTAAGTATATAACTAGTCTATTTACAATAATTTCTTTTTTAGGAACCTAAATATTCGTATGCCTAATTATTATGGTTTGTTCGATTGTCTAATTAGGTTCACTTTATTCTTTTATGTATCGAATTGAGCGGTATTAATTTGTAATGAATGATACTAGCATGTCAAGTTCTTAGCTTACCCAAACGTTTGAGATACAAATTTGCTCCCCACCTTATTTCCCCACTTTCATCCCCACCTTATTTCTCCACTTTCATCCCCACCCACCCAAATGCATGACATGTGTCCATTTTTTTTTAACTCATCTAACCATGGTTAACAATAGTATGAATCTAGAATTAATTTATTTTATTTAAATTAGTGAGGTTGGGCATTTCGGGTCTAGGGTTTTAAGTTTTAGGGTTTAGGGTTTTAAGTTTAGGGGTTAGGGTTTTAAGGTTGGGGGTTAGAGGTTAGGGCATATTTTTAATCATGATATTAGACATAGTTAAGTAAAACCCTAAAACCCTAAACCTTAAAAACTTTAAACACTAAACCTAAACCCTTACCCTAAACCCTAAAAAACTGTAAAACCCTAAATCTTCAAACCCTAAATGCCGAACCTCACAAATCTAAAATAAATAAAATTAATTCTGGATTCATATTAATTGTTAACCATGGTTAGATGAGTTAAAATAAAATGGACACAAGTTATGCATCTGGGTGGGTGGGGATGAAAATGGGGAAATAAGGTGGGGAGCAAATTTGTATCCAAACGTGTGGGAATAGAAGACATGTAGCTGCGCCATTCTAGTTTCTGATTAATGAAATTTTCCGTATGACTTTCCATCAAAAGAAAAAATAATTCATTTTACCTCCCTGAGGTTTAAGGTTAACTTCATTTTAGTCCCCATTCTCTCAATTTTGAAAATTACCCCTGAATTTTTCAAATTTCATCAATCATGCCCGGTTGCTAAAATTCCGTCTAATTTAGACATTAAATTGGAACATGAAATCCTAGAAAATGGGCTCTAAAGTGTAATTTTTGTCATTAAATGACTATTTTAGCTTTAAAAGTGAGTCATAAAGTCAAAATTAACGTTCAAATTTGACGAAATCTTAATAAATAGGCAAAGCTTATGAAAATTAGAAAATTTAGGGGTAGAAACGGAACGAATTCTAGTGAGAGAGCGGCTGAGAGAAAACTTGAGCGAGCCTTCCATGTTCGACGACGAGCAACTCGTTGTCGTCGGACGGGACCTTGACATGGATCTCCCATTCGTGAAGGTTGTGGTGGCGGTTGGTAGATAGGGAGAGGTGAAGAGAGGTGGCGCTCGGTTTTTTTCCTTGTCAGCGACGAGATTCGATCGTGAGAGCGCCTGTTTGGAGATGGTTAGGTGCTGCCGTCGTCGTGATTGCGGGTGGTGGGTCACATTTGCCGGATCTACCCAGACTTGGATCGGCTGAATCTAATCTGGGGAAGGATCTCCTGAGTAATGGTGGCGTCAATCTGTGGTGTATTGGCGACGAGGTGCTGAAGGTGGTCCGACTTCGCTTGTGCGGTGGATCTGGTGGTGGTTGCTGGGTGGTGGCCGGCGACGTCTTGGGTCTGGCTAGGCCGGCGTCGCCTTCTCTCTTGCTGTGAGTTTTGGGCTTGGGCCCACTGTTTAGGCTCGGCTTGGGCTCATGAAGTTAGCCCATTTAGGGCATTTATGTTTTTTGCTTCAAGTTATTTTCTGTTTTTAGTTGTTGAAATAAGTCATCATTTTCTAACGACTGACAGAGGGCTACGCCCAAGTAGGTACTTTATTTGGTTTTTGTTTTATTGTTTTTTAGTGGTATTAGATACTGGTGGGCTATGTTCTGGTAAGTGCACGCAACGTGCCATGTTTGCTTTAATGAGGCGGCGAGTTCATTCTTTCGTTAAATGGTCGTAACCTCCTAGTGGTAAGATGAAACTTAGGGTCATTGGTAATTTCCAGTGGCATCATAGCCTGAAAGCTGACTTATGGCTCTATATGAACAATATTTTTCTAGTATGTTGCCAAAATTGTAAAGCAAATAGAGTAGCTAATGATGCACTCTTTGCTAAATAGTGATTGCTAGAATGCATAGATTTTGTAGACATGCTTAATATTAATTTTAAGATGTTCTTACAATATGGGGTTTAGGCACCATGTCCTCCCTTGTATTATAAGGTTTCATTAATAATTATGGCGTGAGGGTTGCCGTTCTAGTTCTTGTGTTCAAAAAAAAAAATTGTGGGGTAAATTTTCAAAATTGAGAGAAAGGGAACTGAAATGAAGTTAACCCCAAACCTGAATGGAATGGTAAAATACTGTATAGTTTTTATGGTTTGAAATCGACATCTGTTCAGTCTTTGTGGTTTTATTTTAATCTGAATTGTCCTTAAAGTCACGATTTTTCATCCAAATGGTCATTCCATCAATTTTCTCAGTTAAATTGCTAGTATTCTGATGAAAAATCGTGACTTTAAGAACTATTTAGATTAAAATAAAATTATAAAGACTGAACATTTGTCGACTTCAAACCAGAAGAACTAAACAAATTTTAATTTTAAAATTAATTTACTAGGGAGAAGTTTTACTAACACACCTCCAAGGAGTATTAGGGTTTTTTTAACTGTGTCTTATAAAAGTTAAAAACCCTAATACTCTACCCTGTCCGACGGCACGCTTTCGTGGTAGTCTTGGACGACGGCACGCCTTCACGTCGTCGGACGGGAATGAAGGGACTGTCAGTCCATTGGTAGTCTTGGTCCAATCAACGTCGAAACTGCAAGGACGGTGTCTTTGTCAAGATCGGCGGGGGAAGACGTGAATGATGGCGGAGGGATGATGGTTGACGAGAGAAGGTGGAGGTCGTGGTATCCCAGATTTTACTCGGATTGTTTGATGGGTGGTCTGAAGCTTTGCTGTCGAATTGGAGATCACCGGGTGGTGATGACAGTGTGGCGGCGTGGCAGAGATCCCATACCATGCCTTGATCGGGTCTTTTAGATTTGATTTGGGTTGAGCAGCTCGGAGAT
>NC_020497.1:8822152-8823822 GCF_000184155.1 Fragaria vesca subsp. vesca
CTACGTTTCCAGAAATTGAACACGACGGGGATAGGAGGATGACGAGTTCGGTTCGTTGATTCAGATCTCTTTGGGTAAAACGACATGCAGCGTAATCGACGATTTGTGGGTGAATCAGATGCAAAGAATCGAAGGCAGACGCGCGAAAGTGACGGTGCGAACTAAGGCGGAGGGCTCTGCTGTTTTCTTTTTTTTTTCTTCTCTTTGACGGTGTTATTTTCGATGTTAGTGTGATACAACAGCTGATCATATCAACGGTTGAGATTAAATAATAACTGTTCGGTTCACTCGTACCAGGTGCATAGAAGAACTTTCGATAAAAAAATGGTGTATTCAACTAAAGCCAGATGATCGTCCTTCAATGAAAAAAGTTATAGAGATGCTGGAAGCAAGTGTTGAATTCCTACAAATGCCACCCAAGCATGCCTACAGCAAATGTAAGTGAGCGATATGGAAGCAACATGTTCTAGTACACAGAGCTAGGTGTTAGATTCTTTTAATTGAAATTCATTGGTGTTAGATTCTTGATTTTTATGTGCATTGATGGTTGGGTTAACGTGACGACTGAGAACTGACTAATGCATGTTAGGAACAAGCTATCTTTGTTATCCTGCACCATATTACCCCCTGTTGCCTCCTTGAGACCCAAAGAACAATATTTCTTTGGTCCAGACGAATACAAGTTACAATACAAATCAGTAACTGTCCAGTGTTATTTACACTTCAGCACTAAAATTGGAGCACTTGATTGAGGTCGTCTATTGGGTAGTAAATACAGCTTTATTTATATACAATCAACTTTTTCCTATACCATTTCATCTCTTAAATAACTACCAGGCATGGTAGTACACAAGTCACCACCAGAAGTCCCCAGAATATGGGGTGGAGGCGGCCGCCATCTTGGCCTACCCCAAGTGTCGGCCCTGCCACCGATAACGAAATCGAAGCAACTTTGAAATTTTAGGATGCTGAAAACATGATAGCAGAACAGCTATCTCTGAAATCTTCATAATCTCATATCATTGTACTCATCTACTTCCTCAACACAATCATAGTTGTTGTAGCCTATGTGTTCAAGTCCTTCATTCTCATATTCCTGTGCCATTCCCAAGTCATCATCCTTTGTATGCATCAGATTCAAGTTCTTCACTGTGATGGGGCATTTTGTCGCCATTGTCAAGATGTAAATCAAAATTTCTTTTCTTGGAGACACACCTCCAAGGAGTATTAGGGTTTTTTTAACTTTGTGTCTTATAAAAGTTAAAAACCCTAATACTCTACCCTGTCCGACGGCACGCTTTCGTGGTAGTCTTGGACGACGGCACGCCTTCACGTCGTCGGACGGGAATGAAGGGACTGTCAGTCCATTGGTAGTCTTGGTCCAATCAACGTCGAAACTGCAAGGACGGTGTCTTTGTCAAGATCGGCGGGGGAAGACGTGAATGATGGCGGAGGGATGATGGTTGACGAGAGAAGGTGGAGGTCGTGGTATCCCAGATTTTACTCGGATTGTTTGATGGGTGGTCTGAAGCTTTGCTGTCGAATTGGAGATCACCGGGTGGTGATGACAGTGTGGCGGCGTGGCAGAGATCCCATACCATGCCTTGATCGGGTCTTTTAGATTTGATTTGGGTTGAGCAGCTCGGAGATGATCTGTGGGTGGGCGACAT
>NC_020497.1:8823842-8825084 GCF_000184155.1 Fragaria vesca subsp. vesca
GCCGGATATGAAGCGCACGTGCGTAAGTGCGCACGGAGCTCTGTTCGCCACCGTCCGGCGTAGACGACGGCCCGCCTCCACTCTAGCGGACTCCAGCAATACTCTAAGATAGTCTTCTTTTCAAGGAGTAAAATTTCGATGGAATTTTCAGATAATATCGTTATCATTGAAGTTTCAAAAAAAAATAATGAAAAGATAGTTATATTTATTGAGTATATTATGTTTAAATGTTGATATCTAACAGTTTGGCATGTTAGCAGTGGTGGTTAAGGCATTTTCTTTCTTCTTAGGGAACCAGGGTTCGAATCCCAGGTGCTTCACTTTTTGTTTTACTCAAAATTTTCAAATTTGGGCCGAGATAGGCCCACTTCTGGACAAAGTATTGAGAATTTCGGGGATAAGTCGAAAAAATCGTAAAATATTGTGAAATTTTCAAAATATCGCACGATAAATTGCTGGTACATGACATAAGTTTCCACACTTGAAAAAAACGATAATGTCGCCGCGATAAAATCGATTTTGCAGTCCTTGCTTCTTTCTATTGCTTATCTTTATATTTATATATCTTTGATTTGTAGCTACTACCTGGACACCCCCAGAAATTAATGAATCTTCTACTGTATATTGCATTATCTTGTACTGTACATTCGTTTAATCTTTAAAACAATTGCAACTTATATAAAATAAAATCAACATCAACATCAACATTAGATTAAACATAACACCACAAATTAAAATTTCTGGAGCCCTCTATAATTATGCTGCGGAATGTAGTTAACGGAAATAGAAAGCCGACGGAAGAACTTGAATGTAATTGCAACTCATTCAAGCCAAATTTACTTTCCTTCACGGGTGTATGATCAGTATCATGGGGGAAATGACATGGAGACGGTTCTAGAGGAGGAAAGGCATATAATAAAAAAGCGGAGCGGATTCAGTGCACTTTGGTGCACTTGAACTAAACAGATTAAGCAAACGGTGGTTAGAGGCAGAAAAAAAAATTCAAACCGCAGTACAACGTCATAAACCCAGAACACTGGAAAAGAAAAGGCAAGAGGACGATGTGAGAGAGAACCCCGCCTGACTTCATCATCTCTCCCATACCCTCCCTCTTCCTCTCCCTTCCCTCTCCCCTTCATCTCAATCCCTTTCAATCCCCCTTCCACCCCCCCCCCCCCCAGTTTCCCTTCAAACCCAATTTCAATTGCCCACTGAATCCAACTCCCGATCGCATCTCCAAGT
>NC_020497.1:8825104-8826222 GCF_000184155.1 Fragaria vesca subsp. vesca
GAGCTCTACAGTTGGGTACTTAGATCTCCTCACATTTTGAAAGTTTTTTTTTTTTTTTTTTTTTTAGTCGAACATTGATAGTTTTATTGATTATCTTGGGTAATACGTCAAGTGACACTTGACCCAAATGACTCGAAGGTGACAAGCTTGTTACAAATGATAGGTAACTCTGGAGAACACAAATCAAACCTAACATACATGAAAAGGAAATAGCTAATGCACATAATTGTTTGGCAGCGTTGGCTGTCCACAGCCACATACACTGTACACACTTCTATTTCAAGTTGTAAAATGATTGCACTTGAACAAGACCCCTGTGTTCGTTTCGCACTGATCAAGTTGCAACATTTCCTTGTCAACATGCATATATGGGTCCAGTTAATTGAAAATACCTGAAAGAGACATCCTGGGTGTTATTGCTCGACCGTCCCTTTCGTCTGAAGATGGCTGAGCAATTGGTTGGGATTGGCTGCTGTACCGTTCGGTATAGCATGCCCACTGATGAGGTATGGCACGCGCAAGGCACGTGAAGAAAAATTGGAAGGCTAACCGATAATCTCCGGTTCTTCATACGTGCGAGAGTTAATACAGAAAAGACAAAACCACAACGTAGTGTTCTTCTAGCTCGGGTTCCTTCTGCTGGTAGAAATCTCAATTTTGTTGAAAGTCTCAAGAACCCTCTGCTCATCGTCATTGCCCAGAAGTCGGCGGCAAATCCAGCGAAGTGATCTCCAGATCCCCAAGAAGAAGCCGGCAAGAAGGTCATCGGCGTTGAGATTGATGCACGGTGGTACATTCCTTGAACTTCAGCCACGATTCCATTAAACTTCGTCGATGCTGTCGGCCCCGCCGTGACGAAGTTCACAGCCGGTGACAGGGTTTGCTCCTTTGCGCCGCTCGAGTCGTTTGCTCAGTTCATCGTCGCCGATCAGTCTCTTTTGTAAGTTAGCTCTGTTTTGTATAGAGGTTGGAAGGGTAACGGTTTAGCCGGTCATTAATCATGGACCATTGATTCAAAGTCCTACTCATCCGGCGATCACTAGTCCATTTACCCAATCACGTGCAGTCCCACGAGCGGGAGGCATGCCATGCCGTCCCGTATAGCAGAATTTTCCCAA
>NC_020497.1:8826242-8831930 GCF_000184155.1 Fragaria vesca subsp. vesca
GCGTGGTACAGTCTTACTGTATCGTCTCCATTGTGATCTTCTCTAGTCTCCATTTCTAGCTCCGATCCATTTCTAGCTCTCTCTCTCTCTCTCTCTCTCTCTAGATTAGTGTTTAACTCTGAGCCCCCAAGTTCCAGTTTCCTTCTCATATATAAGGAATTGAAGTTCCAAATGGGTATACTTCTCTGCTTATTTGGTTCTCATTGGTCGGTCTACCTGCACCATACATAGTCTATCCTGGCAAATAGCACTTTCTTTTTTTTTTTTTTTTTTTTTGAGAATGGAGTCATTGCATTTGGGCAACCGGCCCTTAACTGAATTTATATTAATTATATTACTAATCTAGAAAATTTCCTGAGAGTTATTGGACTCGCTTTCAATTGTAAAATCATTGCATATCCTAACGTCAAATGAAAGAAAATACATGCACCAATGGCGGAAAAATATTAATCACCAGTTTGTTCAACATTTGATTGATAAATAAAACTTCAGGGGGTAAATGTAACAGCTGTCATTAACCAACCACAGATTTGACAGACTAAATCAGGCCAACTAAGCAGACCAATTAATTTCTTCACCCTGAGTGTTAGCTGGACTGGAAAAAAGTTGAGTCCTCTCAATACGAGTATTATTTGAAGTCCAAAATTCAAAAATACCAGGCATGGAGTTGTTATTAGATGATTCTATAGCAAATATATAGTTTGTTTTAAAAAGACAAAAGTTTTGTCGGTGACAATGACCGATACATCAAAAGTGGACAAGAGATCATGCAGGCAATTTTCACTTGCTACTAAAAAAAAATTTACTTTTGAAAGTATAGCAGGAACCTAGACTTGCTGTTGCCACCAATATATTTTAGTTGAATAACATTTTCTAGAACATCAATAGTACAATAGTTAATTGTATATCGAGAGATTTTCTATTGAAGTGTTCTCACTGTCGGGCTAATAATACACGCTCAAAATGCTTTATCACAAACTTTAAAGAGAGATTAACGCCACAGTAACACCTACTTATAGTAGCGACTCTATTATCAATACTTTTCCTTATAGAAAGCTATCATTACCTTTCTTTTTTTTTTTTTTTTTTTGGCGAGAGCTATCATTACCTTCTTAGTCAGCATTTGGTGTACAGCTTCTGCAGCGGTCTGAGCTGGAGTAGAGTTTTTCGCTTCAGCTGCTCTAGCGAGTTGCCTCTCCTGCGAAAGACAGATCACAGATTTGAGGTTTATAAAATTGATGAATTATGGAAATAAGAACAAATAATCTGTTAACGGCAGATGGATCAAATTAAAAAGAAAAAAAAGAACTGTCCCCCATGATTTTCGTGCTCTTTGTTATTAGGCAAATTAATCTGTTTTCGGTTATAGATTGCTACTCGTTTTCCTCCAGGTTGTCTGTAACATAGTATCTGTTCCCTTTTAGCAAATGTAGATGTTATTTCTGTTTCTTCCTGTTAGCTTGTATTTACTCTTGGTTTTCTGTAACTAGCGGATTTTCGGCCCTGATATTTAACAAGTCTTTCTAATGTGTGCAACCTTGGCTGCAGTGTTGATTTGGAAAATCAACTATGATTATAGCCAGTAATAATCAAGCAAATATGCCATATTTAATCGAGAAAAAGTAAATATATACCCCGCAACCCCAAAAAATTCTGGCTTTTTTTACCAAAAGCTGAAATATTTTCTTTGAACAAATCATTCCTCTCTGATGAGTTGTCCAGCCACTTTTGTCTCTCCCTAAATAACTTCTTCCATAAGATATTAACAACTTCACAATGCACAAAGACATGATCAACACTTTCCCCATGAGCTTTCCACAAAATACAACAATGAGGGGAAATACAACAACCTGGCCTTCTCCTTATTGAATGCCTTCTCTAACTAACTTTGCTTTTTAATGAACTGGTATCTCTTCCAGAGTTCCCGCCTTGGTAGACATATGAAGATCTCACTAGCCAAAACTACGTTACATACTTCTAATAATACAAATAAGGTAAAGTAATAATTGCCTTCAGCTCTACTCAACTTGGTCTTATACCAATATATTACTAGGTCTGAGATTATTTCTTCTAGATACTTTTTTCTTTTGATGTTGGATCATCCAAGTAACTCCATTGTGCTCCTTGTATGGCTGGAAAGCTACTTTACCTGACCACCTTCCGGCTTAGGTGGTAGCTCATAGTAAAAGTCATACTGTACTTATCAAATGCTTTGAAAAAAGGATTGCATATGCGCATGCAGCACACAAATCATGGCTTGACCGAGTACAGTTATTTATTTTGCTCTTTTCTTTGGAATAGGTATCGCTTGGTTTTGGTTTGAAGTGGACAGTTAAATAGCATAACATTTCTTGTTGAGTATTTTATGGGACTGGAAGCCAAGAGAAAGTTGTCACTCCATGGCAACCAGCATTTATTTAGGTATGGTTAGGAAGACAAATAACAATCTGCCAGGTAGTACACTATTTGGGACTTGTGGGTGCCTATCTCAGTTTTTTTTAGCTTATCGGAAATGGTTTACCACTGGTCATGCATTCATCAAATATTTGAATTATAAACAAAATAGTTTACAACATTTAAGCTATCAAGGTAAACCTAGAGGCACTAAAATCAACTAAAATAACTCAGCTGTATTACCTTACTAAAAGTAGATTAGTAAGAAAAATTCTCCTCTACTATAGTCTCATTCTGAAAGTCTTTTCTTCAAGTCTTGCTGCTCTGAAAGCTCGGCCTAAACCTACAGCTTCAATCAAGGTTGCTGAAATAAAGCAAAGAGCTACCTTTGTGTCATATAATTGACTAATATGGCAGGCTATAAGATAGTCATAAGGAAATGTATAAGACACCCGCGCCTATTTGCTTGATTGGCTAGCGACGGTACAAAAAGCTTTTTAATGAATCAAATTTCGGTAATTACAGCCAAAAATACGGTCTTTATGCAACTTGTGTCCTTTTGATCCGACGGAAAGGCAATGAATCGTCAACAAAATACTGATATTAGTAGGGGAAGGGGAACCTCATCCTTCAGAGGCTTGGTGTATAATTGTCCTATTCGTAACGACCGGAAAAACCCTAAGACTATACTGTACGGGTTAGTTTATTGACAGTCACCTGTTTGAAGTCAGGGTATTTCGACTAATTAATAGAATTTTCATTTGTCATCACACAATAAAATTTATTCAGTTGTACAATCACATTGACCAGAAATAATTAAACCTCTAGAACTACAAATCCATATTTTAGAATTGATAGCGAGATACTAATTACACACATCATTTATCATATCAAAATGCAAAACTACTATTTGCAGAAATACGATAAATTGTATTAAGGGCATAACTGATTAGATTACCTCAATGTACTCACGGTTCATTTCTTCCCAAATCATCTTTTTATAGCGTTGCCCCTCTCCATTAAGAAGGTAGCCGTCAACCTGTGCAAGATCCTAAATTTTAAGTAGCCCTCTCCATTTTAACGTGAACAGTATTTGCAGAATCTCTGATCTGTAATACTCAATTTGTTTTTATTTATATGATCAGTCTGGGATAACAAAGACCAGAAAAGAGAACAGGGAATTCGAGCTATGCACGCACCCCCAGATCATCAATATCTGAAAAGTTGTCAGACTCATCATCACAAGCTTCAGTTCCGATGTCAACCGCTGTATTCTCCATAGCAGCCCCTAAAACATCACAATTTCAGCAAAGACTTTCAGCGGAACAAAGTTATACAAGACTACTTATGGGGTTATTTTTATTTTTTCCTGAAAACCCTAAAAAACCCAAACAGCTTCGTGGACCGAGGTTAGAAACTGAGGCCTCCAGCAGAATCGTAAAACCTTTAGGCAGCAGGAAACTCTAGCAAATAGCTAGGGATGTACCTTACAGGGTATAGACCCCACAGCACATGAGAGAAAACCATGGGTCTGACCCCTCCCTTAAGCCCTCATTGGAATTCATTGGAGATATTGTCTATGAGAACTTGAGAATCCAAAAGGTAATGGAAAAGGAGAGGACAGGTAGAAAGAGATAGAGAAACCAACCATCACTCTCAGGCTCCATAAGCAGCAGTCCTTTGTTCTCGCTTCCTGATTTTGTATTATTCTCTTTCTCAAACTAAAAATGAAATCAGCAAAAGAAAATTAGACGTAAGTTGATAAGTCAGAGAACAATATTAATCATAAGTTGATAGTGCACCACTGACCAACAAGTGACTTGTTTTTATCCATATGAACCTACTTCATGGGATCTCCAATCACATAGGTTGGGGTACCATCACTCTTGGTCTTTGTTTATAGGCATAAGCCCCATCCCCCTGGATGTATCACCTACTAGCTTTCGACCTACTGGTTTTGTTAAGGGATCCGCTAAATTTAACTCAGATTGCACATAGTCAATTGATATGACTCCATGCTCAAGCCATTGCTTCACAGTATTAAGTCTTAGGCGTATGTGCCTATTTTTCCCATTATACGTTTGATTTTTAGCTCTAGCTATAGCAGCTTGGCTATCACAATGCAAAGACACAGACGGAGCTGGTCTCTTTAAGGAAAAAAAAAAATACGGTCTCAATCCAAACTTTGATAGCCATGTCTCTAATTGCCAAAAATCAGAGACACATAACCAAATTTCAAATTCAACATGAAATAGAAAACCAAATGGTAACCCATAACCAAAATTGAAATCAAACAAAGAATTACCTAGACTGCTATGCCAATTGACCGGACATGAACAACAGAAAAAGCAATTCACTTTAATAAGAGGATGGTGTAAAACAGGAAATAAGATCGAAGCAATTGAGCTAGTACTTACATTCACCATATTTAGTTTCCAGCCAAGTCCAGTTATCTCTCCAATTTTGTATTCAGGTTGCACTCAATAGAAAAAATAAGAGAGAAAAAGAAATTAATATATAATCATACATGATTGATATATGATCTTCTAAAATGATTATAGAAAAATTAGGAAGTTCTACACACCTTTGTGCATTCATATCCCTCAGTTCTGATTGCTTCCAAAGAGTGTCATTGGCACCCATATGAGACTTGAGTACTCGGTCAGTATCCCATTGCCTCCTCCCATGTGTTGCCTGAACCAAAAGATGCATTCACTTGGCTAGTCCCCCCACCAACCCCAGCTGTGGACAACTATATATCTGCATACAAACAGGAAAGGAAAAGGCACTGAAGCTATAATACAAACAGTCAGTTGGGATAAACACACAGCTACATACTGATTGATAACACCATTTTTTTTTCCATCCTCAGCAAGTACAAGTCCATTGCAAACGAGATTCTGAAAGGCAAGAGGCATGATTGCCAAATAATGAGGTAGATAACACCATAAGTGTAGAACCTGCATCATAATCAGAGGGAAGCAATGAGGCCTAGCTTAGACATTAGAAACTTGTGCCCAAGTTAGGACAAAAGCTGACACAAAGGAATCTAATCCTACAATAGTCAGCCGACAGTCATTATATTAATTAAAAAGAAAAAGAAACAACTTACGAACAACAAAATGGTTTTTCTATTAGTTACCAAAATAAACTCCCTATTATGTTTCCAACTGTACTTCATAGTTTTCAGAGTCTTCATCTAACACTAGAATCCATGTGGAAAGAAGTATCATTACCACACATGTACATACATAATTGATATATATATATATATATATATATATATATATATAT
>NC_020497.1:8831950-8832178 GCF_000184155.1 Fragaria vesca subsp. vesca
ATATATGCCAAGACCATCGCAAGCAAAAAGTCTAAAATTTGATAAATTGTATTAGGGTAAGGCACCACAAATCACATACACAACACAATACAAAGCACAAATTTTAAGACTTAGTTCTCTACAGGAAGGCATTTGCCTCTGCAAACTTATCCCGAACTGGAAGTTGTTAGGAGCTTTTTTGCAACCTAGAAGCACAAACAAAAAAAAAAGGGGAAAAAAAAAACTTAC
>NC_020497.1:8832198-8844068 GCF_000184155.1 Fragaria vesca subsp. vesca
TTACAGAATAACTACACTTAATCATTAGATAACTAATTCCTGTTACAAAGTGTGAGACTTGCAGAATTACCGAAATAGATGAATCTTGCTTGTCCTTAGTCAGCTTTAGTAATACATAAGGATATGCTCCTCCTAAATGAATCTTCTGCGGCTTTCAGATACTTTACTGTTGTTCTCTTCCAGTTCCTGCTCCAATTGCGTGAGTGTCGATTGGAAGGCCCCAATTTAGATAAACTACTGTAAATAAACATGACATGTTCATTTCTCACCTGGAATTGAATGAACAGGAGAAGCTTTAGAAATCTGGCAGGAAAATCAGAAGTTGACAATCACAGCTACCAAATCCTCTTTCTCTCTGTCACAAAAAAAAAAGGTCTCAATCCAAAATTTGATACCCATATCTCTAATTGCCAAAAATCGGAGACACATAACCAAATTTCATATTCACCAAGAAATAGAAAACCAAATGGTAACCTGTAACCAAAATTGAAATCAAACAAAGAATTACCCAGACTGCTATGCCAATTTACTGGACATGAACAACAGAAAAAACAATGCACTTTAATAAGAGGATGGTGAAAAACAGGAAATAAGATCAAAGCAATTGAGCTAGTACTTACATTCACCATATTTAGTTTCCAGCTAGGTCCAGTTATCTCTCCAATTTTGTATTCAGGTGGCACTCAATAGCAAAAAGAAGAAAGAAAAAGAAATTAATATGTAATCTTGTACATACATGATTGATATATAATCTTCTAAAACGATTATAGAAAAATTAGGAAGTTCTACACACCTTTGTGCATTCATATCTACCTCAGTTCTGATTACTTCCAAAGAGTGTCATTAGCACCCATATGAGACTTAAGTACTGTATCAGTATCTCATTGCCTCTTCCCATGTGTTGCCTGAACCAGAAGATGCATTCACTTGGCTAGTCCCCCCGCCACCCCCAGCTGTGGACAACTATATATTTGCATACACATTTGATGAATTTAGAAACATGAGATACGCATTAATTGACAATAAGTCTAAAGTTATTTAGTTAGAACCAATTTAAAACCTTAACATGATTGTCCAAAAAAAAATTAACAAAACAGAGCCGTTCTGCTATAGCTAATCAAGAAGGGATGCGTTTAAAACACATTAATCATTATAAATTGATATAATAATTCCAGTAGACACAATACTGATTGTCATCAATTTTTATTAATTAAAAAAAAAAAAAAAACCATCAGAGAGCCTAGCTTTTAGCAATTCAATGCACAAAACAATAAAAATTACTATGATATGGATATTTTTCTGGTAAGCATCATGCATACAGCCTCATAGGTTTAAGACTTAAAAGTAAGATAGTTCTGTTTTGAATAGGATAATTATTTCTAATGAGACCATGCGTCTGTTTTCACACCTGATAGGATTTTTAGGTTCTTTCCACTATAAGTTTCAATTCAGTTTTGATTCCAACTGTACAATCAATACAATAAAACCCAAACAACTGCTAAATACCATTAAAAAATACATCCCTTCACAAAGCGAAAAAGGGAAGAACCTAACCTGATCAACAAAATCACAGCAAACTTGACCACAATACATCCCTTCACAAAGCGAAAAAGGGAAGAATCTAACCTGATCAACAAAATCACAGCAAACTTGACCACAACCTACAAAACCAGAAAAATATCCATAGCATCAAATAGAGAGTGCAACCAACCATTCAAATACTTGATGGAAACTATTCAAAAACCCAAAAAAAAAAACAACCAAAAACAAATACTTGAAAAGAAGAAACCAATGTAACCAACTAATAAGCAATGCTTTGAATTTTAGGATTGTAGATGGTAAGATTTTTTATAAGAGTTATCATTATTGTAATTTTACTTATAATTACTGTAGTGTAGCAGATAATACAACAATTAAATTAAAAGTTACCTTGGATGACTGATTACTGTTGTCAAGGCTTTCAGAAGATGTTTTTTTCAATCTCTAGAATTTCAGCAAGCTGGAAAGCTGGAGGATTAACCCCTCCATCAAGTCCACCTGAAATTGTCATAAACTACACAAACATGATAAAGTTAATACAGTAGGTATTTAAATCACCATTGGAGCAAGAGAGAAGAAATTTGTACTCACATTATCATAACAGATCTGACAAAGTCCATGTGCATAAGGTTTTCCACTATCCTTATATATGTTCACAAAGGATCCTCTGTTCAGAAAGGCTACCATCTGCGTTATCCATTTTATCAGCCATAATTGGTTGTTTGATTATTTCATCCAGTTCCTTTGCCTTCACGAGGAACTCTTCAATCTAAACAAAGCAGATTCCCAATTGAAGAAAAGGACTTCAGTACCCGTAATTTCACAAAACAAAGGTATTGAAAGGAAAATGGTAGATAAGTAATAATTGTTCGGTCTACAAGATAATTAAGCAATATGAAATCACATTCATGATCCTAAACTTCTTGTTAAAGAGTAAGCCGACATGACCAGCTTGATACACTTTCACCAAAAGTGATCTCCATGCTATTTTTAATTATTTTCCAAGAAGAAAACACCTTTTACTAATACAAATAGTAGACATGAAGTCCACTCCTGTCTTATAACTGCAGTAAAAACAATAAATAACAACAATCTTGAGACCTAACCAATTATTAGACCACTCAATGTTTAGTGTTTGCACACTCAGGCATAATTTCTCTAGACCTGATATCGGCCCAACTCAAGAACGTGAACCAGGTGAGAAACCTAACCTCATTCCCTCAAATGAAAACAAAAAATAAACTTCAGTGGTACCTGCAAATGGCAGGTGGGACACCTGAGCCTGGTCACCCACCTTTTTTTATCCCCTAATCAAATTGAGTTCACTATTTGGGCCAGTGATCTACTAGTCTACATTCTACAGACTAAGGTAAAAAGAAACAGGGAGAGGTCAACATACAGAAAAAGTTGTTGGGCTCAAACACAATTCGATACAACTCCTCCACCTAATCTATTTGCAGTTTCTAATAGCAGCATGCCTTATATAGGGAATCTCCACAACCACTTTGCCTGCAAAACCTTATTCCTTTCCTCCCGCATTTGGAAAACATATCCCACAATGATTCTCCACCTTCCGAGAAACCCCTTTCTGATTTTTTAAATAAAGAGAAGTGAAAAAGGTAAGATGAAGACAAACTTTCTACCAACTTTCCGACCCTGTTTCAACCATTGCATTGCCTATCAAAGTGTGCATCTACGTGTACTCACATATTGTACTTTATTTGCAAAATTGGAGAACTGTGATTGTCAATATAGCGACTAATATAATAAGCATACCGTCAAACTCCCAGATTCTGTATTCTCAAATTCAACCAACCGCTTAGTCAATGTAGCATCACAAACATGTACAATCTTGATCTGGAATAATAATATACATCAAATAAAATGGAAAAAGGAATACTTGAAATTTTGAAGTACTTTTCAAGCAAGGAGTTGTCATATAAAGCAAATGCAGGAGCTTCAAAAGAAACAAATTGTTACACTGTAGAAGAATTTGATAGCATTCACACTTTTTCATTAATCAAAAGTCAAAATCATATTCATGTTCACAACTCTTAACCACACCAAAAAAAAAAAAGTTCAATAGATGGTATAGTGATGACAACGAAGAAGCCTCTAATTCAAAACGTAAAAAAGCATCTTAACCATTCTAATACGTATGACAACGGCATATAATGAAAATTTCTCCTTTGACATAAAAACCAACTAAATTAACATATCATCATCAATGCAGAGAGTAGCAACTGAACATAACTTACAATATCAGACTTGGCGCACTTGAGACCATGTGAAAGTGCTGATATATATAATGCAGCCCCACATATTCCACTCGGTTTTCTGCCTGTCTGGAAAAACTTAAAGATTTGTCTTATGATACAGTAAACCTCCTAAGGTGACCATCAAAGCACCTCACACCAAAGATGTATCAAGATAAAACACTGAAAGTGAGTTCACACCTGCATCCAATCCTATTTCATGCTTGTGATAATCCTGTGTGCAGTTTGCATAACCCCTTTATTCCTTCCTCCAGGTAAACCTACAAAGCATATTTGCAACTGTATATAATTAATTGAAATGAAGTCAATTTCCCCTTCAAACAATTTCATTCCCATGCAATCAGAAGGAGACCTCATCTTTTGTCTTGATACTTCGGCGCAGAGAGAGTACCAAAACTATTTAGAAATTATAAAAACTAAATAGAGTATCCTCCAATTTTACGACTTAATTACAATCATGCGACACAGCTTAAGAGGTAACTTGTGTTGGAAATTAACTAAAGCAAATACTTATGAAGCTTTTAATTTCATACATGTTAGGATAAGAAAGCAATGTGGTGTTACAGAAGCAAGCACTTACTCTCAGTGAATCTATGAATAAACCAAGAAGGATCAACAAGTTTTTGAACAATCGGGTGCTCATCAAGCCTCAAAGCCTTGCAAAGTTGCAAAAACACAGCTCCAAGCACATAGTTGCAAATCAAATCATATGAGATTATAAAAACCCAAACTCAGTTCTTGAGTGTAAAATTACAATTAAATCAGTCAAAATGTCATTCAGAGGCACAGTCCAATGAGAACGAATAAAAGAAAAACAAATCAGACAAAGTTTTGGTGATTCTACTTGACGAATATTAGATAGTAAGAAGCATGAGAACACGGACAAAGGGCAAGGAAAACAATGAAGAAAGACTTTCTCCCACAATTATCTTCAAGTAGTTCGAAAAATCAATAAGAAGGTACGGCTTCCTCTTTTCCCTGCAAGACATGATTAGAGTTCATAATCAATTCACATTTTTGTGCTATTTGGATATGTTTCTTCAAAATATGTTAAATATAGATAACAAAAATTAATTAAAAGGAGACATAACTAATTGTAAAAAAATAAATAGCAGTGGTATGGTTCAATTTTTTCCTTTTACTTTTGCAAAGAAATAAAATTCTGTAGAATGATATGATCGGTGGATAAGGAACCCACAGAAGATAAATACAAAATCACTAAGACCAACAAACAGCAAAATACTAGAAGCAACTCTTCACAAAAGCTACCAAATTTAGCACTATACAAGAAATTGGTAAGCCAAAAGAAACACAGATACATACATACCCTTCCACCTTCATATGACCCAAAATTGCATTACTGAAATTTAACACTAATCAAACCGGAAAAAAAAAAAAAAAACTTAACAGAATAACTACACTTAATCATTAGATAACTAATTCGTGTTTCAAAGTGTGAGACTTGCAGAATTACCGAAATAGATGAATCTTGCTTGTCCTCAGTCAGCTTTAGAAATACATAAGGATATGCTCCTTCTAAATGAATCTTCTGCGGCTTTCAGATACTTTACTGATGTTCTCTTCCAGTTCCTGCTCCAATTGCATGAGTGTTGATTGGAAGGCCCAAATTTAGATAAACTACTGTAAATATACATGACTTGTTCATTTCTCATCTGGAATTGAATGAACAGGAGAAGCTTTAGAAATCTGGCTGGAAAATCAGAAGTTGACAATCACAGCTACCAAATCCTCTTTCTCTCTGTCACAAAAACAAAACGGTCTCAATCCAAAATTTGATACCCATATCTCTAATTGTCAAAAAATCGGAGACACATAACCAAATTTTAAATTCACCATGACATAGAAAACCAAATGATAACCCATAACCAAAATTGAAATCAAACAAAGAATTACCCAGACTACTATGTCAATTGACCGAACATGAACAGAAAAAGAAATTCACTTTAATAAGAGGATGGTGAAAAAAAAGAAATTAAATCGAACGAATTGAGCTAGTACTTACGTTCACCATATTTAGTTTCCAGCCAGGTCCAGTTATCTCTCCACTTTTGTACTCAGGTTGCACTCAATAGCAAAAAGATGAAAGAAAAAGAAATTAATATATAATCTTGTACATACATGATTGATATATGATCTTCTAAAACGATTATAGAAAAATTAGGAAGTTCTACACACCTTTGTGCATTCATATCTAACTCAGTTATGATTGCTTCCAAAGAGTGTCATTAGCATCCATATGAGACTTGAGTACTCTGTCAGTATCCCATTGCCTCCTCCCACGTGTTGCCTGAACCAAAAGATGCATTCACTTGGCTAGTCCCCCCGCCACCTCCAGCTGTGGACAACTATATATCTGCATACACATTTGATGAAATCAGAAACATGAGATACGCACAAACACATAAGCATGAAGAGATCATGAACAATCAAATCAAAAGGGGAAGGAAAAGGCATTAGATGAATTTTGTAGTGTGGCTTGATCAATGGGGACAAAAGGGGAAAACCCTTCAATTTCAAGTCTCTTTGCACTCTGGACAAGGGACCTAGAGGCATTGTACCATGTCCTTGACCTGAAATTAACCAAAGATAAAAGTACCACTGGATCAATTCAAAGAACAATGATCAACAAACAGCACCCCAACATGAATACATATGTAACACTTATTTTTGTGAAATATATCATCTTCCCACCATTTGACAAAGAAACCAGGAAAGGAAAAGGCACTGAAACTATAATACAAATAGTCAGTTAGAATAAACACACAGCTACATACTGATCGATAACATCATTTTTTTTTCCTATCCTCAGCAAGTACAAGTCCATTGCAATAATGCAGTAGATAATACCATAAGTGTAGAACCTGCATCATAATCAGAGGGAAGCAATGAGGCCAAGCTTAGACATTAGAAACTTGTGCCCAAGTTAGGACAAAAGCTGGCACAAAGGAATCTAATCCAACAATAGGCAGCCGACAGTCATTATATTAATTAAAAAAGAAAAAGAAACAACTTACAAACAGCAAAAGGGTTTTTCTATTAGTTTTGATAAACTCCCTTTTATGTTTCCAACTGTACTTCATAGTTTTCAGAGTCTTCATCTAACACTAGAATCCATGTGGAAAGAAGAATCATTACCACACATGTACATACATAATTGATATATATATGCAAAGACCATCGCAAGCACAAAGTCTAAAATTTGATAAATTGTATTAGGGTAAGGCACCACAAATCACATACACAACACAATACGAAGCACAAATTTTAAGACTTAGTTCTCTACAGGACGGCATTTGCCTCTGCAAACTTATCCCGAACTGGAAGTTGTTAGGAGCTTTTTGCAACCTAGAAGCACAAACAAAAAAAAAGAAAAAGAAAAACTTCCAGACTAACTACACTGTATCATTAGATAACTAATTCGTGTTTCAAAGTGTGAGACTTGCAGAATTACCGAAATAGATGAATCTTGCTTGTCCTCAGTCAGCTTTAGAAATACATAAGGATATGTTCCTCCTAAATGAATCTTCTGCGGCTTTCAGATACTTTGCTATAGTTCTCTTCCAGTTTCTGCTCCAATTGCGTGAGTGTTGATTGGAAAGCCCAAATTTAGATAAACTACTGTAAATAAACATGACTTGTTCATTTCTCACCTGGAATTGAATGAATAGGAGAAGCTTTAGAAACGTGGCTGCAAAATCAGAAGTTGACAATCACAGCTACCAAATCCTCTTTCTCTCTCTCACACAAAAAAACGGTCTTAATCCAAAATTTGATACCCATATCTCTAATTGTCAAAAAATCGGAGACACATAACCAAATTTCAAATTCACCATGAAATAGAAAACCAAATGATAACCCATAACCAAAATTGAAATCAAACAAAGAATTACCCACACTGCTATGCCAATTGACCGGACATGAACATCAGAAAAAGCATTTCACTTTAATAAGAGGATGTGAAAAACAGGAAATAAGATCAAAGCAATTGAGCTAGTACTTACATTCAACATATTTAGTTTCTAGCAAGGTCCAGTTATCTCTCCAATTTTGTATTCAGGTGGCCCTCAATAGCAAAAAGAAGAAAGAAAAAGAAATTAATATATAATCTTGTACATACATGATTGATATATGATCTTCTAAAATGATTATACAGAAATTAGGAAGTTCTACACAACTTAGTGCATTCATATCTACCTCAGTTCTGATTGCTTCCAAAGAGTGTCATTAGCACCCATATGAGACTTGAGTACTCTGTTAGTATCCCATTGCCTCCTCCCATGTGTTGCTTGAACCAAAAGATGCATTCACTTGGCTAGTCCCCCCACCACCCCCAGCTATGGACAACTATATATCTGCATACACATTTGATGAATTTAGAAACATAAGCATAAGCATAAACACATAAGCATACACATAAGCATGAAGAGATCATGAACAATCAAACCAAAAGGGGAAGGAGAAGGCATTAGATGAATTTTGCAGAGTGGTTTGATCAATGGGGACAAAAGGGGAAAACCCTTCAATTTCAAGTCTCTTTGCACTCTCGACCAGGAACCTATAGGCATTGTACCACGTCCTTGACCTGAAATTAACCAAAGATAAAAGTACCACTGGATCAATTCAAAGAACAATGATCAACAAACAGCACCCCGACATGAATAGATATATAACACTTATTTCTGAGAAATATATCATCTTCCCACCATTTGACAAAGAAACCAGGAAAGGAAAAGGCACTGAAACTATAATACTAACAGTCACTTACGATAAACCCTCACCTACATACTGATCAATACATCATTTTTTTTCCATCCTCAGCGAGTACAAGTCCATTGCAAATGAGATTCTGAAAGGCAGGATTGCCAAATAATGCAGTAGATAACACCATAGGTGTAGAACCTGCATCATAATCAGAGGGAAGCAATGACGCCTAACTTAGACATTAGAAAATTGTGCCCAAGTTAGGACAAAAGCTGACACAAAGGAATCTAATCCAACAATAGGCAGCCGACAGTCATTATATTAATTAAAAAAAAAAAACAAACTTACAAACAGCGAAAGGGTTTTTCTATTAGTTACCAAAATAAACTCCCTATTATGTTTGCAGCTGTACTTCATAGTTTTCGGAGTCTGCAACTAACACTAGAATCCATGTGGAAAGAAGTATCATTGCCACACATGTACGTACATAATTCATATATATATATGCAAAGACCATCGCAAGCACAAAGTCTACCATTTGATAAATTGTATTAGGGTAAGGCACCACAAATCACATACACAACACAATACGAAGCACAAATTTTAAGACTTAGTTCTCTACAGGAAGGCATTTGCCTCTGCAAACTTATCCCGAACTGGAAGTTGTTAGGAGCTTTTTGCAACCTAGAAGCACAAACAAAAAAAAGGGGAAAAAAAAACTTACAGAATAACTACACTGTATCATTAGATAACTAACTTGTGTTTCAAAGTGTGAGACTTGCAGAATTACCGAAATAGATGAATCTTGCTTGTCCTCAGTCAGCTTTAGAAATACATAAGGATATGCTCCTCCTAAATGAATCTTTTGCGGCTTTCACATACTTTACTGTTGTTCTCTTCTAGTTCCTGCTCCAATTGCGTGAGTGTTGATTGGAAGGCCCAAATTTAGATAAACTGCTGTAAATAAACATGACTTTTTCATTTCTCACCTGGAATTGAATGAACAGGAGAAGCTTTAGAAATCTGGTTGGAGAATCAGAAGTTGACAATCACAGCTACAAAATCCTCATTCTCTCTGTCACAAAAAAAAAGAGGGTCTCAATCCAAAATTTGATACCCATATCTCTAATTGTCAAAAAATCGGAGACACATAACCAAATTTCAAATTCACCATGAAATAGAAAACCAAATGATAACCCATAACCAAAATTGAAATCAAACAAAGAATTACCCAGACTGCTATGCCAATTGACCGGAAATGAACAACAGAAAAAGCAATTCACTTTAATAAGAGGATGGTGAAACACAGGAAATAAGATCAAAGCAATTGAGCTAGTACTTACATTCACCATATTTAGTTTCCAGCCAGGTCCAGTTATCTCTCCAATTTTGTATTCAGGTGGCACTTAATAGCAAAAAGAAGAAAGAAAAAGAAATTAATATATAATCTTGTACATACATGATTGATATATAATCTTCTAAAACGATTATAGAAAAATTAGGAAGTTCTACACACCTTTGTGCATTCATATCTACCTCAGTTCTGATTGCTTCCAAAGAGTGTCATTAGCACCCATATGGGACTTGAGTACTTTGTCAGTATCCCATTGCCTCCTCCCATGTGTTGCCTGAACCAAAAGATGCATTCGCTTGGCTAGTCTCCCCGCCACCCCCAGCTGTGGACAACTATAGATCTGCATACACATTTGATGAATTTAGAAGCATGGGATACGCATTAATTGACAATAAGTCTAAAGTTATTTAGTTTGAACCAATTTAAAACCTTAACATGATTGTCCAAAAAAAAAATAACAAAAAAGAGCTCTGTTCTGCTATAACTAATCAAGAAGGGATCATTAGTCATTATAAATTGATAATATAATTCCCGTAGACACAATACTGATTGTGATCAATTTTTATTTGAAAAAAAAAAAAAAAAAAAAAAACAATCATAGAGCCTAACTTTTAACAATTCATTTCACAAAACAATAAAAATTACTATGATATGGATATTTTTCTGGTAAGCATCATGCATACAGCCTCATAGATTTAAGACTTAAAAGTAAGATAGTTCTATTTTGAATAGGATAATGATTTCTAATGAGACCATGCCTCTGTTTTGACACCTGATAGGATTTATAGGTTCTTTCAACTATAAGTTTCAATTCAGTTTTGATTCCAACTGTACAATCAATACAATAAAACCCAAACAATTGCTAAATACCATTAAAAAAAACATCCCTTCACTAAGCGAAAAAGGGAAGAACCTAACCTGATCAACAAAATCACAGCAAACTTGACCACAACCTACAAAACCAGAAAAATATCCATAGCATCAAACACCGAGTGCAACCCACCATTCAAATACTTAATGGAAACTATTCGAATACCCAAAAACAAAACCAACCAAAAACAAATACTTGAAAAGAAGAAACCAATGTAACCAACTAATAAGCAATGCTTTGAATTTTGAATAAGTTCATTTGTCTAAAGCATGATTGACTAACCTGCAATTAAGTTCCTCTTGTCTTCTGACCATTGACTCCAAATCTTTCTACTGCCTTTGACGTTCATCATACAGCATAAAGCAAAAGCATGATCTCTGTGCAACTACGACTAACCCCTAGCTTCAGAACAACTATGAGCCAACCCCCTTCAAAATCATCACTCAAATAAACCTACTTTCTTATCATAGTCATACTAAATTCGTTTCAGAAAAATAGAAAAACCAGCAACTCAAAAACAAAACAAAAAACTGAGCAAAAACCCCAAATTTGAATAACCTTACCAACTTGGGATCAAAAATCACATCAGTACGGTTTTGAAGCAGCTCGATGGAGGTGACACGCCACGCTCCGGAGAGCACCTTGAAGAGCAAAAAATGAATTGGAAATCAAAGTAATACACAAAACCCAGAACAAAAAAAAAAAAAAAGTTAGGAGACAAAAACAGAAAGGCATGATTATTGAAATCAAACAAAGATAGCTCTTCAGTGTTACCAGAGATCAAATCCAATCACAGCTACCAAATCCTCTTTCTCTCTGTCACAAAAATCCAAAATTTGATACCCATATCTCAAATTGCTAAAAATCGAAATTTCAAAATCACCATGAAATAGAAAACCAAATGATGATAACCCATAACCAAAATTGAAATCAAACAAGAACCTATTCCAATCCTAAACACCCAAACCCTAACGCTTACCTTGAGGAGAAGCGATGGAGACGGAGGAGAGAGAGAGAGAGAGAGAGAGAGAGAGAGAGAGAGAGAGAGAGAGAGAGAGAGAGAGAGAGAGAGAGAGAGAGAGAGAGAGAGAGAGAGAGAGAGAGAGAG
>NC_020497.1:8844088-8883131 GCF_000184155.1 Fragaria vesca subsp. vesca
GAGAGAGAGAGAGACGGAAAGGGAATTCCAAGTTTAGGATTTAGGATTTCAGATCTGGGTTTTCAGATCAAGCCCTTTCTCTCTCTTGCTATCCGATCGTTATGTTCAGAATGAAAACAAAGAAAGGGAATTGGGTTTTTAAATAAGGAAACTGAGGTCGGCACAGTTGTTTTTATTCGCTTTCTTTTTCTTTTCTTTTTTTCTTTTTTGGTTACTTACGCAGAGCGAAATAAATAAGAGTGGAGGGCTTTTTTTTCTTTTTCAATCTTCCCAATTTGTAAATGAGTAATTTTATTAACATTACAAAATACTAAATACACATTAATACACCACGTATCAGATTGTTTATTTTAACATTTTACTAATAATACAACCCCAAACTTACTAAACTATGGTCATTCATAATACATCATACATATTAATAATAAAAATGTTTCACGTTATTAAACAGAGATTTTAAGAAAACCCTAAAAGTATTCCTCTCTTTATATCTTTTATTTTCTATTTTCTATATTAATAAGGATTAATTACAAAACACCATCTGAACTATGATGTTATTTTCATTTTTATACATAACTATCAAAAATTTGCATTTTCATACCTTAAGTTTCATTCCATTAGCATTTTGATACAATGACCACTAACACCGTTAAATTTGATAATATTCAAGAGCGTTTATGTCAATTTATTATTATTAATATTATTATTATTAATATTATTATTATTATTATTATTATTATTATTATTATTATTATTGTTATTATATATATTTTTTTTGGTTACAAGGCACATCAAAAAAGAAAGAAAAAAACTAAATGCTAAAGCAATTGCCAGTTCTTCTGGCCTTAGAAACAGAACTCAAATCATCCAAAAAAGTCTGGGCAGCATGAGTAGGAGGATTATCGAAGCAGACCAAACCAAACTCATGAATAATATTGCATTTGGCAAGAGAGTCGGCAATAGCATTACATTATCTGAAAATGTGAGTACGGTTGGCAACATTCATCTCCACAATCATTGAAACCAGTGGGAACATTAACGTAGAGGTGGCAAACGGGCAGCGGCACGAGTACGATATGTTTAAAAGCGGCCTGGCACAACCCAAATCCGTTAAAGACCCAACCCAGCCTAAACACATTATTCTAATGGGTCAAGCTGGACCTAGAAAAATTAGCCCATGGGCCCGACCCAAGCACGATAATTTGAGGCCCACGGCCTGACCCGCTATAAAATATAATTTTTTTTTTCCATTTCTAATATGAAGATAACATGTTTACAAATAATAAACTTAGTTTTGAGTGTGAACAATAAACTTATATACTAATAATTACTTATTGGGTCCGGTTCACACTATTTTTTACACACGTTTTTAGCCATTAGATCTTAAAACATTCAATGGTTTAGATTAGTTATGAATGTGATGTTAACAAACAAAAAGCTGACATGACAAATGACATGGTATTACATAATTTCATTTCAAATTACAATTACATTAAACTTTTGTTTAGTTAAAAAAAAAAAACAAAGAAAAAGCTAACAAAATTTGTAAAATAAGTATCAAAATCAAATTAGACGAGATGATTGAAGAAAGTAGAAGAACTGGGTTTCCAGTTCTCAACTTCTCATCGCAATTAGGCATTCAAATATTGAATAGAGAGATGAAAAAGTACTTACAGTTCAAATCACCATTGACTACTCTTTTCAATTAGCTAATTAACATGATAGAATCTAGAAACTTGGAGCATTGCTTTTGTGTTATCCCTACATTGCAGATGAGATCTTTTGTATGCCTAAACTCTAAATTTATTTGTTTTTCATACCATGTCGACAAAATTAGCTGCAGATGTAATTGTATAATGGATTTGAGTATTGTTTAGTTCCAATCACCAGCTAAATAGTTACGAGGATACAGATGAGAGTTTGAGAGAAGGCAATATATATACTGTTTAGCACTTGTTCTTATGCAGTTCTGCTCTCTCTCTCTCTCTCTCTTTTTTTGGCTCTTGTTCTTCTACTCGTTCTTGTTCGATCTTCAATTTTGTTATTCTTGTTTTTGTTTTCCTTTTGTTATTTTTTATTTGTTTTCTTTAATGAACAAAAGTTTAATGTAATTAGAATTTGAAATGAAATTATGTTATATCATGTCATTTACCATGTCAGCTTTTTATTTGTTGACATCACATTCATAATTAATCTAAACCATTGAATATTTTAAGATCTAATGGTTAAAAACGTGTGTAAAAGCTTATGTAAAAAATAGTGTCCTTTGAACCGGATCCTTATGTCAAATGTTTAAGAAACAAGTTTTTATTTTTTATTTTTATCAATCCATGAGTCAAGATTCAAGTGTTCCATGCATCTGAACCACCATTCATATTGCATGTCTTCTTGATTCTTACTTGAGTTACTTCATTACATTCTATCTGTGATTAGTGACTTTGTTGCAATAAATCTAGGACTTGAACCACCACCCAAAGATAACAAAGGACAATCTTACGACATACACTACTTTCGTGACCTTTTGTTCTGATTTAGGTTGTACTGTCATTCTCATGATTACCTTGTTCCATGTAGAATAGGCTGAATAGCTTCTGGCTATGTGCATAGATTGATTTGGCTTTTTAAATAAACATACAAGTTTCTTCCGGTTGCTCAGATTGCTGTTAGGAGCATTGTGTTAGTTATGGGATGCAAAAGAAAATAAGATATTGAGAGGAATCTAATTTTCAAAATCCTTTTTAGGTACGAGGCTGATGGCATATTGGATGAAGAGTTAATCATAACCTCATGGGCGGCAAAGATGAGTTGGGCAGCAGCAGAGCTGGTAACAGTGAATCTGCTTGTAGTCATGGACATATGGTAAAGAATGGAGAAAGTTATCAGTAAGGACAACATTGTCAAGGGGTAGACTCATTCTTTCCTTTTGTTATCATAAGATAAAAAATTGACTTTTGTTCTGAAATGCTTTTGTTCTATTTTAATTTTTAATTAATAGAAAAGTTAGTTCACAGTAGTTTTCTAAATTTTAGTCCAGACCAGAAACTCTCCTTCATAAAAGGAATAAAAATAAAAAGCACCGGAGGGGAAAATAGATACAACAAAGAAGCAAACAAGAACTATCGATATTCCATCAACAGATCATTGTTTGCAGATGTATAATTCTGCAGAATAGTGAAATCTAAAATTTGATAGACTGAAAGAGTACCACATGGTTGCAAAATTTTACTACGGCCAATTGGTACAATATTTTATCGATTTGTGGTCGATCATGGGTTTATTTAAGCATTTATATGATATTCATGTCCCAGGGTCGGGTTCTGATACTATATAAATGGCTGAATAAATGAACAAAGTGCCCCTATATGGAGCAGTTGTTCACTTATATGTTCTTAGTTTTGTGTGTAAATACTTATCTAAGTACAATATAAAATATCTGTAAACGTGCATGGTTCATGTTCCTAATGGATGATTTTTTTTTTGTTAGGCCAGTTGACTTGCACAACTAACTGTCCAAGAATGGCAGCTACTATATCCAAGATCCCGAATTTTCCATTCCAGTAAGACAGAAAGAACAGCAAAATAACCAAGCAAGTTCAACTCTGAGCCTCAAAAGATGGGTGCTATAATGAAGCTAGTCGATGCTGTACTGTGTTTGTTCTTCATCATAATGATAGTGTCGCCTATGGTGCACGCGCAGTTTGTTCTGCCTCTGAGCCTCTTCCCGGAGTGGATGGTGGAGCAGAAGAAGTGGTATATGCGCGAGTTCAATGACTATTTCTATGTCGAGAAGCCTGATTTCTTTATTGGTCTGGTATTGGTTGAGCTTCTGTTCCAGTGGCCTCTTGCCCTTGCCATCTTGTACGGCATGTTGAGTTCCAAGAATTGGTACAACACCACCTGCTTGGTTCATGGTGCCTCTTTCTTCACCACCATGGTAACATTAATTTATCGCTTTTTATGCATCGACTGATTATTCATTATTTGGTAGCGTTAGATTTTAGATTTAAGATGCCGGGGACCTAATCGGATATGCTCTGAATGAAAAATCTAGAGAATGCATCAGATTGAAACTTCCTGATGTGAATATATGCCAGAATATATGCCACAATAAGTTGTCTGTCATATGCATAAGCTAGCTCTCTACCGTTCTGTCAGTTCATCAATTAGTTTATATCATACGAAGAGTTATAGATGGCTAGATGCAATGTTAACCAAGTACATATAAGAAGAGAAAGTACATATAAGAAGAGAAAAACTCTCTCTTTCTGCAAAATGTACATATTATGCTTTGCATAGTGATTGATACTAGGTTCTTCAAACAAACATTTTGTGGCTTGGTGAAAATTTGCAGGTGACAGCATTAGCAGGACTCATTGGATCAGGCAAGGCATCTGATAAGGTCTTAACCTTGTACTACACTTTCTTGGGGTTCGCTGTTCTGACCCTGCTTCGTGGGTTGATGCCACCACCAACTACTTCAAACAATGACAAAGCAAGAAGAAAAAGGATTGGCGCACCGAAGAAAATGATAGTGTACTCACAGATTTCTTTCTTTGTTTCAATAATTCTTTTACATGTTTGAATTACATGAGGGATAGAGTTCCAAATCTATAACCATTCTTATCAATTAGTTTGAGAGTTTGATGAAATTTCACAATGTGCTCTAGCTAACCGACAGCATGCCATTGGTCATCAGAAATTGAATAAGGTAACTAGCTAGCTTGTAACTTAATTTGGAAAAGATTGCACAGTTAAACAGAAAGCTGGAATATTTTCTGAGGGCGGTTTATGATTGTAATTACCTCCCAACAACACCTAAAAATAAAAGAACATAGGTAAATTGGACTGTTATCACCAGCAGAATCCTAGTTCTATGGCTGGACTTGATATTGGATCATGATACTACACTGATAATCCATACAAATATTTCTTGACAAAATGGCAGCCATAGTGCAGTTCAACAACACAAGTAGAATATCAACAAAAGATTCCATGGAACAAAGATGCATGAACCTCAAACCTGTGCTTTTGATAGGAGGACAAGGTAGTAAGTAAAATATGAACCAGGTAAATTATTTGATCAAAACAAATTCCATCACTGCCATGTCCAACAACAGTTTTTAATCTAAAACCCTAGGTTACACACGCAATTTCAGTAGGTAACCACGTACTGCCATTCTGGCATGCTGAATTAAACTGCTTTGAAACACACCAAACTGGAAAATTGTAACTTGTTCTTCAAAATTTGATGTCTGTCGTCCAGGTACCTTGCACGCTTGGATGTTTGGTTACATGTCTAGTCCTCAGTTTCACCACTTTTCTTCCCAGTGAATTCCTTAGCCTTGTTGCACACTGAAGAACTTCTTCTGGATCCATATTCTTCACACATACCACCCTTTCATTTTGATTATCTGTCCATTGACAAGAGAAACTCTCAGAAAATGTTAATGACATATGCAGCAACTCAGGTATATGCTAGCATGGGTGTGAGAGATCTTACTGTATAAGCCCTTCAAATGAGGATGCTGTCCACGAATGTGTTCAATAACCACCTCTAGTTGAGGATTCTTTTCCTTAAAGGCCGGTAGATGTGACTCCATAAATGACCTACCAACAGAAGAGTTGAGTTATAGGTAATCAAACTTCAATAAAGTTTACTGCTACATATTAAAGTTATGATACTCCATGAACAGAACAGAATGGGATAGATTCTTTTTCTCCTCTTGAGCACCAAGAAAGAAACAGACTCCTAATGTAGCGTAGTAGACTAATTTGTTGGACATAACTTGTAAATAGAAGGGTTGCGTCGAATCCAGGCCAGAATTGTTCTCTTTACTGTGTTATAGTATTGTAAGAGAACTTGTCTGGTGGATAGGAATCATAGGATAACAGAAATTGGAAAAAGTGCGATTCCAATAATGATAATCACTTCTACACACCAAATTATGATAATCACTTCTACACACAAAGAAGCTACTTAATTACTTATAATATAGTTGTATAACACCGGCTATCAAACTCCAACTAATTTGTGACCCAAAAACAATAAAACGTAATGCCAAAAAGCATTGCAATTACTCCCAATCCACTACCCAGCATGGTTTCTTAAGAGTGTAACTACATCAATAGTATGAAGTCAAGAAGAACAGAAGTTAAATAAACCTGCTAAGGACAGCTTCAAAAGTCAGTAAACTTGTGATACCATATTGCATCTGACAAACAAAATTGATTTTTGATGAACATGAGCTATTCTGGTCAGATCCTCTTCTTTGTTTTTTTTACCTTTTGCAATAACTTTAGTGATATTCAGAAAAAAAAAATTAATAAAAGAATCTGTTCATAGCACCAGAAAAAGAAAAAAAAAAACAATAAAAACAGTTCCTTTTATAAGAGTAAAATTTCTGATTGTTGATGATATCAAACATCATACTAGACGCCTACACCGGATGGTTGCATTAGTCAGTTTGGGAACAAATGGAAGACAACTTGGCCATTCTTACAGCTCAGAAGATGCTAATTGTACTTCTAAAATTCTTTTTCAATGCATGGGTTTGCAGCTAGTGATGATTTAAAGAACATACCTGATTCCCCTACTGCTTCCTCCCCAATCAGAATAGCTCACAACAAGTTTTTGCAGCTGCCACACACCTCTCAAAGCCATCTGACATCACCAACCTCGTATGTTAGCCGAGAAACTCCAAAAAATCGAGTGCAGAAACTTGTTAAAGCTATAAAACATATTCAGCATCCTTCTCCTCTGTTAACATTGTTCCTAACTACAAATCCTGATTTCAGAGTTAGTGAATTGGTAGAATCTTGTGTAATTGTACATTAGTACATTTGTATTTGTAAACAAGTTGAAAATCACCAAACACTAATCACCCACAACTACCAATTAAACCCAAGACATGATTCAACTCTTAAACACTGAAACATGGTTCTGTACGCAGAAATTTCAACATCAATGGAGAACCCAGCAATCCGAAAAGCCAATTCAACATCAACCAAAGATTATAGAAAGAAACTAACAACGAAAGAAAGAAACCCACAAGGAAGAAATGCATACAAAGTGACCCACTGCAGCGAATTTAACAGTTGAAGGATAACCCCTAAATATGCGAAATAAATCGAAAAAACCCTAGAAATTTGTATGGAATTGAAGAATGATTCCCAAAACAAATGAAATACTTACACTTGGGGATTAGAAGAGGGCGGCACGAAGACGAAGAAGATGATGGCAAATTGGCCGCCAGTGAAGACTGAAGACAACCCCACTGTGCTTTCCTAGGTCACTCTCCTCCGCGGTGAAAATTTTTCCACTAGACAAAGCCAACACTTTTTCTTTTCTTTTTTTGGGTCGGTGGCCAACACTTTAATAAGCTTGTTTTGTTTCTTTTATTTTTACCCATAACAAAATAAAATAAAATAACTACTGTCGTAGACCGAAATAGACTTGATTTTAAAAAATGAAATGATAACTTAGTTTCCGGATTTTCTTGCCGCCTATCTTGTTGCAAGTGTAGCTAGCTCTAACCATTGGCAGATTCACCAGCTGTTCAAGAAATGCAATGAACTTCTCCTTTAAAAAAAAAAACAAAACAAACCTGGTATCACCAAAATAGATTGAATGCACCAAGGAGTTGTACTGTTGTAGCCTTTCCATGTAGATAGTCAATAAGAATCTTGGAGTTCCCTTCCACAAGCACATGAGAGAACCGTTACAATCATGTCTGATGTAAAGCTTCCTATAGCGCCATAGTCTCAGCCAGCAACATCGAAGTATCACCAATATGCCTAGCAGCTACCATCGCCAAACTACCATTCGCATCCCGGAACACAAATCCAATGACAGCTCGGTTAGCTTGCACAGAAGCATCAAAATTTATTTTAATGAAACATTCCTCAAGACTCAAGAGGATGCCATTTGATTATAGGACTCTTTGTTGACTTAGGACGACGATAAGTAAAATGATAAGTAATGTTCACATGATCAAGATAATTATTAAGAAAAGAAGTAGCACGGAAATATCATTGAGCACTAGAAGCCTGAATTTGACTAAAAATAAAATGATTTATGTGTATGCCAGATGGACCAAGTAATCATCACTGTAGTTGAACAAGGGAAGCATCATAATGAGAAAATAAAATTTTCAACTAGTCTATGAGAGATTGACCAGATGACGGTCTAACATTTAAAAGGGGAAATTCTCATACATTTTAAGCAAAATTACAATGCATAAACATATGATCCATTCTTTCAATGTGAGATCCGCAAAATTAATTTCTTATTCCAATAATATTTTTGAAGTAAGTCCTCCGTCTGTGGAGATGTTACCTTCTCAAGATTGTAATAATGTTTAATCTATAAAGTTATTCATTCCCTTGAAGAAGAAAAAAGTGAGATTGGCAAAAGAGACAGTGAGCTAATTAGAAGTTTTCAATCTGTTACGAAATAGAAGTAACTTTAATTTCCAGATTTTATGTAAAAACAAAAAAAGAGAAGCATTTGAATGTGGGGGGGGTTGAAACTTTGAAGCATCCAACTAGCAGACCTGATAGTAAAGCTGCCTGAAGGGGAAACCCCAAATAAAAATGATCCGGCTGAGGAACCAGGGGAAGATATACGACCATGATCTTATGAACAAGATCTAAAGACACAGTCTGTTGCAACAAAGGAATATTCCAGGTGCCATTCAAAATGAAATGGCTTAACAGAAACATCCCACACTAGTTTGAATGAATTTTCAGTCATACATAATATGCCAATCGCCTAACTCATGTTAATAGGCACACACAAACCATGCATTGAAACTCAAATGCTCAATGCAATATAGAGTAGCTAGCAACTCAGTATCAAGCAGTGAAACGCACATGACATAATCAGTGTAATTAAGATGACAAAGATGAAAGAAACCCTTTTTGCAAAACTAAAGGCTTGCTTCTTGTTCATCATCTAGCTCCATTGATCATGGGGTTTATGGTCTTAGCTGATGCAAAAGTGAACCAGGTTTCAAGTTTCCCAAATTGTAGAAATGGCTCTGCAGCATTCTACGTATTGGGAGATTCGTCTGTTGATTGCGGAGACAACACACTGTTTTACCCACTCATTCACAGTTATCTGTCCTTGTATTCGTGTAATGGTTCCGACGGCTCAACTCTTATTCCTCATCTTCTCGGTAACAATCACTTCCTCGTCTCCCTGCTTTAAGGTCTTCTTACATTTTACACTGACTTGTTGTATCCACAGTTGAGAAGATGGGCATGCAGAACATCTTACCATTCTACAGTCAAAATGGATCCATTAATGGAATACAGAGAGGCCTTAACTTCAGTTCAGCATACGCAACAATCATGAATCACGGCAACCAGAGTCATCAGTCTGTGAACCACCGGCAAGTTTTTGATTCTCTGCAACTCTTACAACTGCAGCTTAGCGAGGACAGAGCTCTCAGTTTCATCAAATCTTGCATCTTCTACCTCTCCTTTGGCAAAGATGACTTCATAGAACTCCTCCTACAAAATGCCTCGGGTACTGCAAAACAGAACAGTACTGATCAAGAATTTGCACACATTTTAGCAGATCAAATGATACATGTTATACGGAACCTTTATGCCATGAATGTGGGGAGGATCATATGCATGGGAATATTACCCTTGGGATGCACTCCGAGGGTGTTATTGAACCAATACAATTCCACAGCCAAACCACATGATGACGATGATGATGTTGCAAAGGGATGTGTAGAGGAGATCAATGCGCATGTCTTGGAGTACAACAGAGAGTGAGCAAATCTCCGAGCTTCATGTAGAGTTGCCTGATGCACAGCTTCTGTTTTGTGATGTTTACCAAGGACTTTCAGAGATCATAAACAACCCCCAACAATATGGTACACAAACACAATACTTCAATTTCTTCTGTTTTTGACAATTTTAGTTTCAATCTAAAATTGAGATGCAAATGTGAAATGCAGGCTTTGAGGATGTAAAGAGTGCTTGCTGTGGGCTTGGTATGTATGGAGCAGAA
Source organism: Fragaria vesca subsp. vesca (assembly GCF_000184155.1). Lineage (NCBI taxonomy): Eukaryota > Viridiplantae > Streptophyta > Magnoliopsida > Rosales > Rosaceae > Fragaria > Fragaria vesca. The sequence goes on from NC_020497.1 coordinate 8,854,113, forward strand.
GTTGGATGCCTTTCTAAAGATATGGCGTGTGACAAAGAAGCAAGCATGTGTGGTGGGATTTATATAATCCTACAAAGGCAGTGAACTCATTGCTGGCGGATTCAGCCTGGTCGAGCAATCCTCTTCCGATTTGTCGTCCTATGAACATCCAAGGATTTTTCACTGCTTCAGTTTGACAGTTTTAGTGTCAATGCCCACCCGAGTCACACAAAGGAGTTACCACCCTTATTGCCATCACTGTTGGAGTGCTTTAGATGATGCATGCATTAGAAAAATGGGTTAAATGTTTTGATGTGTGCCAAAGCTATTCAGATTCCCTTGTTCAAACTCCAAACTGAAACACAACATAATCTACAAAAGTTCAGAACATTGATATCCCCAACATCATACCTTGTTTATATTATGAGGTTTGCCGAGGGGTCTATTAGAGGCAGTAGGGGGTTGTTAGGGGGGTTTATTAGAGGCAGCAGGGGTTTTGTCGAGAGTCTATTGTGAGCAATAAGAGGTCTGTCGGAAGTCTATTGCCCCCAATAGACCATCTATTGCCCTGAAAACACCTTATATTCCCCACAATAGACCCCAAATAAACTTCTATTATCCTCTAATAGACCATTTATTGCGCTCAATAGATCACATCCTAACATGAAAGTCCCTGTTTAGGTATGGAAACATAAGCAATTGCAAAGAGTTGAAGTCGTCTTATTATGTGAACTGTAAGGCTACCAACTAGTGGCGGATCTAGGATCCGGTAAATGTCTAGGCTAATTAGACGTCAAAATTTTTCTAGAATTTCTTGAACCAAATGGTAGACTCGTCAAAGGAAATTTTTTTGTAAAGAAGCACTAACAGAAGTGTAGGAGTATATGAGAAAACATTTTAATGTTATTTTTTTTACAACATACTAATAGAAAAATAGATTAAACCAACGAAGGACAGTGAAGAAAATGAGAAGGGAAAAAACATGCAAAGTGAAGTAAATTAAGTAAAAAAAAATGAAGGATTTCCAGCTAAGTCTGGTTTGTAGTCACAAAGAAAAGAGGAAGAAGAATAAAATCTTAGAAAACTAGATAAAAACATGAGATTTGACTCCATGAGGAGTCGAACCTTAGAGGGCTTAGACAAAAGAAAAGTCAAGTTAGACAGATTGCCAATTGAACAAAAGAAACTTTGTTCACTAGTTGGTATTCATATGGTATATATCAGGAATTTTGTCTGGGCTGTAGCCTAGATAGCCCAGTACATGTATCCGCCCCTGCTACCAACGAGGGCTTGCAATTAAATCATCTTCTTGAAACAATATCTTTTTTTTTTGTGGCATAAGAAATATGAAACATGCATATCTAACAACTCATGAATGCCACTATTAATCTATAACACAGGAAAGAGAAAGCATCAGCAGTATAGAAAAAAACCAACCCCTTTTTTCTCAGCAAGGGTTTCCTTCGGATCATAGCCTCTCAATTTTGGTGTGAGAATTTGTATGGTTATACAATACTAATAATACATGAATACGTCTATTAACAGGAAAAAAGAATTAGAAAAAAATGAAACAAACATATAGAACTTTAGTAGATTCTCATTCTATTAACAGTCTCCAAATCATTTGCTCCCACCATATTCTTCAGTTTTGGCGCAAGAGCATATACACGATTCTAGACTATGCAAGTTTAGCATTTCATTGCAATTCGCAAGTGCCTCTACTGACACAAAGAACAGTTATTAGTTTTGCAACACACATGATCAGGTTCAGATTCTAACCCGCTCTGGTAAAGGATCATGAGTACTCTCAGGCTTCTGGTGCATGTTCTCCAACATCAACATCCGCAGGTGGTTCATCACCATTGCCCTGAGGAGGGTTAGGTGGTTGAGGCAGGCCATGTGGGTCTTTTTATTTTTGTAACTATAGTAAAGTAACTAGAGTTACTTTTTCATTGTATATATATTAGGGCTGGGCATGGGCCGGGCCGGGCCGGGATTAGGGTGATCCCGATCCCGAAATTTTGAATAGGGACGGGACGATACGGGATTAACGATTTTTAGAAGTGATCCCGACAGGCCCGAATCCCGTTTGGGACCGGGCCAGGACCGGGCCCAAAACGGGCCTTTGAACAAAAAAAGTAAAAAACAGCAAAAAAACCAAAAATGCATAATATTGTTTTTGGAAGCAAACTCAACAGAATCTGTGTTCACAGATGCATGTATGCTTCCAGTTCCAACCTGCAAGTCACTTCATTAAATTCAACCATTCTCAATTCATCATCAACTGCTGCACAACAATTAACAAAGCCACACTTCACAATCACAACTTCACAGATTGGAAAATTCATGATGCCGAACACAGATTTCATCGAAGGCAACATAACAGAGTCAATGCCATCAATTCTTCCAATTTGACTAAATCAACATATGAACAACACCATGAATAATAAATCATGTTCACTAAGGCAGCGGAGACGATTTAGAATTACCGAGTTCCACAGAGACTTGGATTAATCGATGCCCAGAGAACAACAGCGATGCCGGCTCGATCTCGAGTTGTGAAATCGGACCAACGATGAACAATTCCGATTTGAACTACTCAGCTTTGAAATTGGAGAGGCGTGAGTAAATCTTGAATATTTGGCTGCTGAGCTAGATGGCATCGTATTGGAACTCATCAGAAACAAACCCTAGCCCCAAAGATTCAACCTTTATCGAAAATCAAAGAAACCCAGAAGATCAAAATTGATGAGTTTTGGGGATTGTGATCGGGAAGCGACGGAGAGGTAGAGAAAGTTGGAGTAAATGGGGTTCACTATATTGATGCTTCTTTGATCTCACATATAAACTAAAAGAGGAAGAAGGGAAAGATAACTCAAGAGATCAAAGAAGACAGAGAGAGGGCGGATGAAGGAGATGGAGAAGTCAAGAAATTAAGGCCAAGGCTTATCAGAGAGTGAAGAGGAAAGAAAAGCTCCCTGAGCTCTGTCTCAGCTCCCTACTATTCATAGTAGCACCCTGAGCTCTGTCTCAGTTTTCTGGTGATTACTTCCCCCGCTACCCAACCTCTAACTACCATCCAAACTTCCTTTACTTCAAACCCCCTTCCATCTGTCTTCTTCAAACCCCCTTCCATCTGTCTTCTGTGACCGATTGAAGTTTCAGTTTCAAACCCTGCTTTTCTCCAGAAACTCTTTAATTCTAGACTGGGGCTTTTGAGTTTAATCTATTATACTTTTGGGGGCTATTGTTTCATTCTTCCCAGTCTTGGAATTGTCTTGTTATCTCAAGCTTTAACTCACTTACCTACCGCATTCAATGAGGAAAACTCCCCCAAGAAGCTACAAAACCCCACTACAGGATCCACATCGCTTCCAGACCACAGAAGCATTGTTACTACTTCTCATTCTAGCTCAAAAAAGTAACTCATTTCATATTTCTCATTTTTCTGAAATGGAAGAGGCTCACAAATCTACTGATAACCTAGTAGTCCAGATGAGGAGAAAGTTATCATTATATGACCTGAACAAGAAGGTTAGATTGAGTGCTGTTTTCTTTGCTGATAAGATCCCTAACAAGCTGGTTATTTGCAACACTATGAAATCTGTTCTAGCAAGGTTTGGCAATATCGGGGTGACGGCTAGCAATGAGAGGGATCCAAATGATAGGATGTTCTCTATTACAGCAGAGGATGCCGAATCAGCAAAAGACATCCTTGATGGCTCCCCATGGTCAATTATGAGATACTCAGTTCACTTTCAAGAGTGGCCGGAATCTCTGGCTATCGAGGAGCTTCAGTGCAACCAGATTGCTTTCTGGGTGCAAGTTAGGGGAGTCCCACCCTATATGTTCGAGGAGGAAAATGTCAAGGAGATGGCAGAGAAGTTCGGAGAGTTCATTAGAATGTATGACCCCCTTGAAAGTGAAGAAGGCACGTACAGCTTTCTCCGAGTTAGAATCCTTCTTGACGCTCGTGATCCTCTTCCCACAGGCTATGAACTTCCAAGAGAGGATGGCAGCAAGAAGTGGGTTAGTTTTGCTTTCGAGAAATTATCAGATTTTTGTTATGTATGTGGGAGAATAGGACATGTTGATTTACCTAAATCTCCATGTCCCCATGGAGCTGACCCGGAGAATGAAAATGAGTATGGTGATTGGCTTAGAGCATTTCCACCTAGAAAGCAAATCAGAAAAGAACAATCCCAGATAAAGACGGCTAGTGGCCGGAGTAGAAGGAGGTTTCCCGGCCAAACAATCCAGCCTGTAGAGGGCCAGGACAACGGGCAAAATTCACAACCCCAAGGTGCTTTATCAAGTCAAATCAATGAATCTCAGCCCCGAGGAAAGCAGCTAGGCCCCTCGGGCAGATTACAAATTTCTGACACAAGTGGCAAGGTCCCTGCTGTCAACCAACGTGAAAGCAACTACAGCAACAACACAATGGAGTTGCCAAGGTATCCCACTACCCCTACTGTGTTGAACCTTAGTAATCATTTAACACCCACCCACCCTCCTGGATTTGAGCCTATTCCAAGCAGTGTCCAAAGTACCTTTTTTCTAGATCAAAATCAAAGTGTGACAAAAGGGGGCATTTTGGGCTACCCATGGTTTTTTAACCAAGGCCAAAACTCTGGTAATGTTAGCCCGGCTGCAATAGCCACTCTTTTCTCACAATCTTTCCCCCAAGCTCCCTCATGCCCAAATTACCCATACCCCAACCCATCACAGTTTCTCTTCCCCCAAGCTCTTTCAAATACAATAACCAACACAAATATCCAAAACCCTTCCCCCACGCCAGCTGTTAGTCAAGCAAAAAGGCCTTTTCACTCAGAGCAGGCCAAAGTTCCATCTGAAAAGAAGTTAAGGAAATTCACCAAACATTGCAATCCTAGAAATGACACTCTTATGTTGAACTCGGAGGGTGTGATTGATGGATGTTCAACGAGTACAAGCGTTGAAGGCGGTGGTGGCTCGCCAAAAGCCACAAGGTCTCCATGATACAACTCAGCTGGAACTGTCATGGTCTAGGGCAATCCATGACAAAACAAGCTCTTAAGGAGCTGATAGGAAAGTACCGCCCATCCATTATCTTTCTTTCAGAAACTCGAATGAAAGATAAGGATATCATAAGTATAAGGAGGACCTGCAAGTATTCACATGGTATTACAGTGAAACCTATCAAAACTGCTGGGGGGCTGGCATTATGGTGGGATAACACTGTTACAGTTCAAATCCTCTCTAAATCCAAATTCTTGATAGATACAGTGGTCAAGTTTAAAGCTGATGATACTTTGGTTCGTTTCTCTTGGTTCTATGGTCCACCCGACAAGAGTGATAGACCTGGGTTTTGGAATAGGTGTGCTAACCTAGCTGGTTCTATTGATCTCCCGTGGCTTTGTGCTGGTGATTTTAACGAATTTTTATGGCCTCATGAAAAGGAGGGTGGAAATCCTTGGAACCCAGGTAGAAGGCGTTTTCTTCGCGATTTTATGGAAGCTAATGATCTCATAGAGCTGCAATCAAGGGGTCAGAAGCTTACATGGTGCAATAATTGGCCTGAAGGAGGTCTTATTAAGATCAAACTGGATAGAGGGGTGGTAAACACAAAGTGGTTGGAGCGGTGGCCTGATTCAAATGTGTTCAATCATCCTCGGTTGGGGTCTGATCATTGTGCTCTAACTTTTGATTCAGATCCACCAAGGGTGTGTGGGCCCAAACATTTTAAGTTTGATCCAATGTGGGCTGAAGATCCTGAGTGTAGAGATATTGTGGAGGTTTCTTGGACTGACAACTTGCCAATTACTGGTGCTGCCCAATGGGTCTCAAGAAGTCACAGATGTAGTGTTGACTTATCCAGGTGGAGTAAAAAGAAATTCTCAAACAATCGCATGGCTATTAATAGAAGAATAGAGGAGCTTCAAGCCATTCAGGAATCTACAACTAGTGAAGCACGGAATAATGAAGCCTTATTAATTGGGGAGATTGAGGCTCTTTGGGTCAAGGAGGAGAAGTATTGGAGGCAACGGTCCAGAGTCAGTTGGCTAAAAGCAGGGGACTCAAATACCAAATTCTTTCACTTGACAACCATCCAACGAAGACAGCGGAACAAAGTCCTCAAGCTTAAATCCACCAATGACGTTTGGCTGGACCGTGAGTGCACTATTCGGTCTGAAGTTGAGAATTATTTCAGAGATATTTTTAAGAGCTCTGGGGAGAGAGATTGGGATGAGGCTCTGACTGCTGTGTCACCGGTTGTTAGCCCTGAGATGAACTGTTCTCTCACCAAAGATTTTTCTGTTGAAGAAATTAAAGAGGCTGCCTTCCAGATGGGGGCTGATAAAGCTCCAGGCCCGGATGGCTTTCATGGGATATTTTTTCAAAAGTTTTGGAGCATCATCAATGAGACTTTGAGGGCTTCTGCAAAAGAATTTCATGAGACTGCTCATATCCTCTCAGACCTGAACAAGACGAACATTGTTCTCATCCCAAAAGTCCCTTGCCCTGAGAAAGTGGATCAATTTCGCCCGATTAGTCTTTGCAACTACTCATACAAGATCCTCTCTAAAATGCTTGCTAATCGTTTGAAAGAGTTTTTACCTAGCATAATTTCTCCCCACCAGTGTGCCTTTGTTCCGGGTCGTCAAATTCAGGATAATATTTTGGTGGCACATGAGGCTTTTCATTATTTAAAGCTGAGGAAAACAGGAGACATCCAAGAGCTAGCTCTAAAGTTGGATATGAGTAAAGCCTATGATAGGGTGGAGTGGGATTTCCTTGAGGAGGTTCTAACTTGTATGGGCTTTGGCAATGGTTTTGTTCTTTTGATTATGGCATGTGTAAAATCTGTGTCTTTTGCTGTCACCCTAAATGGAAAGGTTGGGGAGTACTTCAAACCTTCAAGAGGTTTGCGACAAGGTGACCCAATCTCCCCTTATTTGTTCCTTTTTGTTTCAGACGTCTTTTCCTCTCTCATCAGAAGGGGTTGTGAGGCAAGAACCCTTCAAGGCATCAAACTTAGTCCGCATTGTCCGAATTTGTCTCACTTGTTTTTCGCTGATGACTCTCTATTCTTCTTGACAGCCTCTACTGCCAATTGCTACGAAATTATGAGAATCATTAATGTCTATTGTAATGCCTCAGGTCAGCTTGTTAACCACAACAAGTCTACTCTTTATTGCACGCCTAACATGTCTGATGCTAGGGTACATGATATTTGTGAAATCTTGGGTGTCCCTGCCACTATCAATCCTGGGCGTTATCTTGGTCTCCCTACTGTTTGGGGCAGATCAAAAAGAGCATCTCTTTCTTTTATCAAGGCTAAACTGGCTGACAAGATTCAGAATTGGAAACTTTGCTCCTTATCAATGGCCGGGAGGGAAACTCTTATCAAAGCGGTGGCTCAAGCTGTTCCTACCTTCCCTATGCATTGTTTTAAATTTCCAGTCACTCTATGCAATGAGCTTGATGCGATGATGGCTAATTTTTGGTGGGGGCAAAAGAAGGATGAGAAAAAAATTCATTGGAAGAGTTGGGATTTTCTCGGCCAGCCTAAAGATTGTGGTGGTTTGGGTTTTAGAAATCTAAATGAGTTTAACATCTCGCTCTTGGCTAAACAAGTATGGAGGCTCCATTCTGATCCTGATTCTTTATGTGCTCAGATTTTAAAAGGAATTTACTATCCTAACTCTGATATCCTGAATGCCGGAAAGGGTTCTCGTGCTTCTTGGGCATGGAGTAGCCTCTTAGACGGTAAAGGTTTAATTGTTGATGGGGCAAGATGGCAGGTTGGAAATGGGGAGCTGATTAATATTTGGGCAGACAAGTGGATTCCTTCTTCAATCAATGGCTTTCTGCGTCCTCTGCTCCCTGTGAATGGCTCTAGACCCCACATGGTGAGAGACCTAATCGATTGGGACACTAGGAGTTGGAAGCTGGATATGATCAATGACCTAATCTCGGGGGATGATCAATTGGACATTGAGTTGATAAGCTTGGGAGATCAGTCTATGATTGATAAGATTATTTGGCCTAAGACAAAGAGTGGTCACTACTCTGTCAAGTCAGGCTATCATTTTATACATTCTCAAAATTGCAAGCCTACTACACAGCAGTCTCACTCATCCCACAGTATAAATCAGAAAGTGTGGAAGACGGTTTGGTCTACCCAAACTACTCCCAAGATTCGCAATTTCCTATGGAGAATCCTGGCTAATGTTTTGCCATCTTATCTAAATCTTCACAGAAGGAAAATAATATCTTCCCCCTTGTGCCCGGTGTGTGCTCTGTTTCCTGAGTCTATCGAACACATGTTTTTACAGTGTTCGGGTGCGGTGTGTGCTTGGTTTGCCTCTGACTTGCATTACAAGATCAACCTTCAAGCTATAACTACTTTTGATTTGTGGTTCGAAAATATTATTCTCATGATAATTGACTGCAAATCAATTAGAGAGGAGTTTCTCACCAAGGTTGTTTTTCTGCTTTGGGAAATTTGGAAAGCTAGGAATGCTTTTGTCTTTGAGGCTACTCCAATTGATCCAAGAATTGTGGCCAAGAAAGCTGGTACTGCTGCTGCAGAATTCATCACCTGCAAAAACCACAATCTCATGTCAAGATTAATTTCTCTGTCTCATATGCACTCCAGCCAGACGCAGTCGGGGAGTAATTTGACCCAAAGTTGGAGGCCCCCTCCTCCTGGTCATATTAAAATTAACTGTGATGCAGCATGGATTGAAAGTTCGAAGCTTACCGGCATTTGTGCTATAGCTCGTGATTCTCATGGCTCCCCCTTTGATGGAGCTACCTTGCTGTGCCGAACGGGATCTGTGTTAGAGGCGGAGGCGACTGCGGCGGCGGTGGCTATCGATGTGGCCAAGCGCATCCCTTCTTCTCCAATTATCCTCGAGTCAGATTCAAAGACATTAGTGGACAACATCAACATTTCAAGCAGTACATGTGATTGGAGAATTGCTCCAATTGTGTCTATGATTAGAAATTCAATTACCTCGAACCCATGTTTGGCGTGGTTCTGGATTCCAAGAAAAGCGAACTCTGCAGCCGATTTGGTTGCATCGCTAGTTGTGAGGAGGAAGTGCCCAGAGGTCTGGATTGATCGACCGCCTTCTTCCCTTGTTCATGTCCTTTCCCGCGACGGACTCCCTTGTCCACCCTTTCAAGTTGATCATTTGGAGCATCGATGACTATCCGAGGTTGTGGGTGTTTTTGTTTTCATCGGACCGGTGTTTTTCTTCCTTGTTTTCTCCATCTCTGCTTTCGTTGGGTTGGCTTCTGCTCTTCTGTGTTGTTTTCTGTTTTCAGACGTTTGTTGTTGGTGTTTGTTTTTGGTTTCCTAGTCATTTGCCTCTGTTGCTTGACTTGTGAGAACCTTGTTGGACCTCTTGTATCATCTCCAGGCCTTGGGCCTCTTAATGAAGTTTAGTTGACCAAAAAAAAAAAAAAGAGGAAAGAAAAGAGAATTTGGGGACTTGTGCTCACGTGAAAGGAATAAGAAGGCTGCTGGCTCTTATGTTTAATTAAATAGGGTTTATAGTCTTGGATCAATTCAACGGCTCACATGAAGCCACTCTATGCAATATACATGTTAAAATGAAAAAATAGTTTTAATATATATTACCGGGCCGGGCCGGGATTAAACGGGCCTAAACTAAGTGATCCTGATCCCGTCCCGTTTTATTTAATACGGGATGGGCCGGGACAGGATCCTCGTTTTTGATTTTCAGTCCCGTCTTGTCCCGCGAATTTAAGGGACGGGATCGGGACGGGCCCTCGGGATCGGTTTTGAATGCCCAGCCCTAATATATATGCTAGTTTGCTGAAAACCTGAACCAAGTGAAAAACACTTTGGTAAGACAAAAATTCTAAATTTTTTCATAAACTCCCAAACCCATGGGATGAATTAGCTTGTTCAATATCAATTTTCTTGGGTGACAGTATAATTCCATGTTTTTGAAATTTACTGCAAAGAATTTGAAGATGTCTTTTATGATCTTCTCTGTTTTTAGAGAAAATTAAGATGCCTATGTAGACAACACAAAAATCTTTAAGAGTCCACGGATCTAGAACTCGAACTTGGACGGCGGCCGGAAAAGACTAGCGATTTGGTGGATTTGGGGGGATTGGGGTTCGGGTTTTGGTTTAGGATGGGAATTGAGAGGGGTGAGGGGAGGAGCCCGAGACAAAGTGGCGGTCGTCGTCGAGGGTGGAGGCCACGGTGGTGTCATAGTCGAAGCAGCCGGCAAGTGTTGGTGTCGTCAAGGCGTTGGTGTCATTGAACGGCATTGACGTTGAGGGATCGTTGGCTTCGCCGGCGATGTCGTCGTCGAGAGAGATCGGTAATTTGGTAAGGAAAAAAACACAAAGGATTTGAAGCTGTTCTTTCACAATAACTTGCAGAGATTAATAAGACAAAAATAAATAAAAAATTAATGTACAATACCATAATAACTCCAACTCTAACTAGCCATTTCGACATACCCTATAAGCACACACTCATGTAACAAACTAAACTATGAATCCATATCATACATTATCTACTATTGTTTAGGTCACAATCAACACCCCTATACATGTACATGTTCTATGTCTCAAACACGATTAAACAATGTGATAAATTATTTTTTGTTTTTATTATCGTTATTTTCAATGATCTAAAGAGTAACTTAAATATTTGATACCAACTTGAAATGTTCCATCAATATACGCATATGCAGATGTGGACACCACTAGTAGAAATATTTGTTCTTTTCAACTGTGCTACCACTAGATGAAATCTTGAATTGAAATGTTGAATTCAAATGTGTTTAGGTCTAAACGTGACACATGAAAATGACAAAGTTGGCTTCATATAATGATTTGTGTAAACTGTCCCCCTTCTAAAAGAGTGAGTGTTATCATTCTTTGGAGAAGCCAACCAAATTAGATCTAAAGGTTATTAAGTGGTGGTTCAAATCTCAATTTCTAGAGAGAGAGAATTAGGAAAAAAAAAAAAAAAGGGTTTACTTGTTTCAAAGCATTACGTCTTTATACATAGTTGCCCAGCGGACATGCAAAGCACAAGATATGCGTCCATTGGATACAAACAATGAATACAACATATCAAACTGAACTATTCTAAGTAGTAATAATGTAACTATATACTTGCAACCTTGCCCAATTTTGAGCCACATTCCCGATATTCATGATACCTTGGCATTGTTTGTCGATAACAGATCTTTACGACTCCAGTAATTTACAAGAATAGAGTCCAGAATAATCTGTAACAATAATTGTAAGTTAGAAATTAAGAATAAGAAAACAAGACATAGATGACTGGATGTATAAAATACCTGATTTAAATGTGCTGCAACACAAGGAAGAACAAGTAAACCAGATTCACCTAGTGCACCACCTAGTTGCTCAACCACAGCCACCATTACAGGCAGAGTTTTCTGCCAAAAAAGCATACTCTTAAGTATTTTATCAAAGGAAGCCCCAAAAAAGGTTTTGAAAATGTCCGTTCAAGAGGTGGAGGGGAGATGCATTTCATAACTGATGAAAGAAACTAAAATATTGAAAAATGTCTTTAGTCTTATAGGTCATACATATGGAAAAGTAACTATCTCAAAAGCACAGTACCTGGCTTGCAACAAGGAGAATAGCATTTGCATTTTCCTTCTTCGAAAATTCTGATTGATTACCACCAGAAACAGCTGCGAGGCTCTTAACAGCAACATCATTAAAGGCTAACAAGAGGAGATGCAGAAGTCTGCAATACAAGATTATGATGTAAATATAAGCTAATCAAGTTGAGATAATCAAGTTATGATGACAGACACTGTGATTTGACAGTCTGGTCACCTATATATCTGTCAAGAAATCATATCTGATGCATCATGTTCATTTCTAGATGTAATGCATCATACATCACTTTCTTTTTCCTTGTAGCAAGTGATTAACACCCACAAATACCAAAACATACCAATCTAGATATGTATATATATATATATATATCTACTCTTATATATATAGTACTATAAGCCTGAGAATTCGAAGAATCAATAAATAATGAAAATGCCACTGCACAAATACCATCATCACAGGTTCTGTCATGAGATCTATCATTGCGAAAACACATAATTTCATTGTTATCAATCCACAAACAGAAAACAGGTTTTGCTATTCTAAACATTTATAGCACGAATGGAAACAAAACATGTCATAATTAATATTATTAAGGAAATAACATAACTAAATAGGGTAGGACATATGTTAAGATCATAGCATATTATGCGTCTATCAAATTCCCCCACACTTAGCTTTTGCTAGTCCCTTGACAAAACCACAACTCGATAACATTTACAACAAACACGTCGTCACAGACTTCACAACAAGTGACGAACGAGAACTCTAATGCCCATAATTATTGTCTCAAAATCCCTAATCTCATGGCATCAAAATTAGCACTCAATCAAAGAATTATTCTATGAAGTTTCGAAAGCTAATTGCCATGCATAGATCACATATTTACATGTAGGACACGGAAGAACAATGAGATGATTAAGCTCACCATGTTTCAGACAAATATGATTCAATCTCACAAGGTATGCACTCATTTTTCACTCAGATTTTCTGGCTTAAACACTCAAAAATATGCAAGAGAAAGTATTTTGAGGCGTTCAAAAAGCTTGCATTTATATGAACAAAAAGCACAATAGAAAAGATAATAACCTCGTGAAAGAATCAATCACTCACACAAATGAAAGAATTTTTTGGTTATAATAGGGGCATTTCTGTCTTTCCAGTCGGGAGGGGTGGTGGGGAATCTCGCATCATCTTAAGGGAGTAGATGTCGGTTTCATCCATAAGTCCTTCAATAGAGCCGTTAGCTTCCCTTATTTCAAAACCGGAGGATTATTCAGAAAGATAGAGGGTGAGAGAGATAGAAATCAGTTTCTTCGTTTTTTTTCTAGGGTTTCAAATTTTTCAGTCCTCCTCGATCTGAACCGGCGACGGCGAGTTCGAGAACACCCATTGGTTTGTTCTCCAGAACACCCAGTTCCTCTGCGTTTTCTTATTGATAGAGTAAGAGATGAAACTTGATTTTGAGTTTTGTTGCGATTTGAAGTTTGCTGTTTTGCAGGTTATGTGATTTAGAAGCTCAACGATTCTACATCGATCAAGGGGAGGGCTTCATTATTCGTTTTCAATTTCACTTTTATTTTTTCATCGAAATAAGATTTCAGGTTTATATGACTGATTTGGGGTTCTATGGTGCAGGAGTTTGGGGTTGTGATATTGGGTTGATGTGAGGAGGAGCATGGATATTGTGTATATAACGGCAAAAATGTTGTTTCAAACCAAGGGAGAAGACTTGCTCAACGTGGTCTTTGCCTTATTTATGCCACTCGGTCCCTATCTAATTTTTGTGTGTTTTAATTTTGATTTGTTACTCGTTGTGTTTATCTCTGAAGAACGGGAGAAGACGAAGGGCCCACACTTTTTGAGTAACAAATCAAAACTAAAACACACAACAATTAGATAGAGAAATTGACCGAGTTGCATAAATAAGGCAAAGACCACGTTGAGCAAGTCTTCTCCCTGAGTTTGGAACAACATTTTTGCCGTTATCATATACACAATATCCATGCTCCTCCTCCTCACATCAAAAACCCAATATCACAACCCTAAACTCATGCACCATAGAACCCCAAATCAGTCGTACAAACCTGAAATCTTGTTTCGACAAAAAATGAAAAAATAAAAGTGAAATTGAAACCTGAAAACGAATAATGAAGCCCTCCCCTTGATTGATGTAGAATCGTTGAGCTTCTAAATCATATAACCTGCAAAACAGCAAACTTCAAATCGCTGCATCAATAAGAAAACGCAGAGGAACTGGGTGTTCTGGAGAACAAACCGATGGAACTGGGTGTTCTCGATCTGGAACTCAACAGACTAGCCGTCGCTGTCGCCGGTTCAGATCGAGGACTGAAAAATTTGAAACCCTAGAAAAAAAACGAAGAAACCGATTCCTATCTCTCTCTCTCTCTCTCTTTCTCTCACTCTTTCTCTGAATAATTCTCCGGTTTTGAAACAAGGGAAGCTAACGGCTCTATTAAAGGACTTCTGGATGAACCGACATCTACTCGCTTAAGATGATGCGAGATTCCCCCACCACCCCTAGCGACCGGAAAAGACAGAAATGCGCCTATTATAATAAAAAACTTTGTGAAATTTCATCTTTATTCCCCATTCAAACACGCCTTATGTCGCCAAAGCAAGGGCCAAATGTCATTCCAACCACTTTACAACATCATGAAACAGAACAAAAGCCAAATAATTTCGTTTTTGGGCCTTCCATTTACAACCAAAATTCCCATTTCACAACACAGAATGTCCCATTTTTATTTTTTTTTCCCGCCGAAATTTTCTTTTCTTATAGACATTCAATTCCCCCACACTTGTTTCACATCATTTCATACGACACATCACAATTGCTCTATTAGGCCCAAAGGACAAGGGTAGAGATATCATTGTACGAAGGTCAAGGTAAAAATTGCATGGGTGATGAAAGAAAAGGCTCAATGTAGGCTCAAAGGGAGTTCAACTAAGAGGTGTGCAGCGCACACAAATAGGGACACAAGCTTGTTTGGCAATGGTGTTCATCCTAAAAAGTATCATTTATCCTTTCCAAAATCAGAGGGTTTTATGATTAAAAGTTTTGAAAGTCCACAAGAGTGAGTTCTAGTCATCTAGAGTTCATTAAAAGAGCAATCAATCAAATTGAAAAAATAATGAGGTTTTCGAAAAATTCAAAGCTAAGAAAATGAATCAGAATTTTTCAAAAATCACTCATTAGAAAGAATAGCACAATATATATAGGCTCAAAAGCTCACATTGGGTTCATATGAATCAAAACTCATCTTAGCATGCTCATTTTTATACCAAAGTTTCAAATCATATCCACTACATTTTACATGATTTCCATTCATCTCAATTAACAACCGAACATCAGTTAGAAATCATCTCAATGTTGTGATCTCTTCTTATCCATAATTTCAGAGATTTTAATCATCATAGACAATTAAGGGCTCCTATGACTCAAAAACAAACAAAAGACTCAAAAAGCAAACAAAATTTTTTAAATTTTTGACAATTTTAATTTTTTTTTTTTGGTATTTTTCAATATATGATTGGATAAATATGTAAATCCTTCCCCCACACTTACACTCTACATTGTCCTCAATGTAAAACAAGATATAGCATGCAAGGATAGAATATAAGCATGGAAACATGGATTCACAAAAATAACACACTAACAAACCAATAAAAACGAAAAACAAAATGGAAATATAAAGGAAGAGTTCAAGAAGACAAATCTCCTTTGGTGGCTCGTCCACAGCTACTGTTGAATTGGGTTGCCTCCCAAGCAGCGCTTAATGTTTATAGTCTTTCAGCCTAGACTTGTACCTCCATTTTAGCTCTGTGTGAATGGCGTATCTTGGAGGGGTACTTCCTCCACAATGTGCTCTTTAAAGGCCTCAAAGTTGGGCTTCAATTTGTGGTCATTCACCTTAAACGCCTTATGATGAGTCTAAAAATGACGGCCAATCATCTTCAACTCATTGCTGGTCACTTCACGTTCAATCTATGTAGCATCTCCACGGAAATCTTTAATGTAAGTGGGAACTACCATGCATGTGAAGGACGTGAGGTTCTTGATCGACTAAGTTCCTTTAGCCATATGATATTTCTTGGAATTCAAAGCATAAGTTAGTAAATGTAAAATGAGATGCATAATGAATGAAATGAGATGCATAAAATGAGAATGATAATGAAATGCAATGTAATGAATGAGAATGCAACTATGTTGATGAAGAAACTTTTGGTGGTACCAGACTCGACATTTACAACAATTTAAACCTATGTTTAAGTTAATTTTATCTCTTTAACACTTAGGTACGGGACCAGAGGACCTTGATGTGCAATGGGACTGAAACAGCTACCCAATCCAAGGACTTATTTAATCCGATATACCTTAGTGAATTACAACATTTTCTTACAGTTACCAGTCAAAAGTTATTAGTTTTATTTACTCTGAAACTCACATCTTAAGAAGTAAACCGTAGTGGCGTACAACCTAGGCATTACGTCTAGACATAAATACATTCCGTGGTTTCAGAAGGCTTGGATGGCCAGGTCAAGATGAAGCTGGTAGGACTCGTTTTAGTGGACCACGGAGGTCGAAACCCCTATCGCGCTTACGCACAGTCTATAGTCCTTTGAGATCCAATTTTGGTCCCAGTCACTCAACTCAGCCTAGACACCACCCAATGTGCCCCTTACTCAGCTAGGAAGCGCTCATGTGTCAAACGGCTCGACAAGAGTTAACAAGGACCTTTGAGGTTTGAATTTTGTTTTATTGTAATAGAGATAGATATAAACATAATTATTATCAAAATATATTTTTTTCTTTGGCTGTCACATACAACTTAAGCATTTCAAAATGATATCTTACGAATAAGAATAAGAAGCCTAACCTCCCAATTCCCTACACAAAAGGGTGCTCCTAGTCTGTCTGAAATTTCCATGGTCATAAAGTGTGCACTTATTAAAGACCATGTTCCAGCATTAGATGAAGAGTAGTATCATGCCACAGAGCTTACCAAACTAGCATCCCATCACCTTTCCAACTCCAATGCCATACTAAATGTATCTTGTGACATTTTCTTCTACAACAGATTCACAGTTAGACTTGATTTCATAACCTGAATTAAAAGAAAATGATCTTTACTACCAACTGATTTCTACTTAGCATAAAGGCTTCTTCTACTACCTACTGATTTTTCAAATTATGTATCTGGAAATTTGCACACTACATTAGTACCTGATTGAGGTTCAAGTTAATTTTCTTGGGAGTGATATAGCCAGCAGAATTCTGAAGCCTAACCTCCCAATTCCCTACATAGCACTTCCTTCCAATCCTTCTGCAATTGAGATGACCATAAAGTGCTGATGTAAGGATGGGTGTAGTTGGTAGGAACTCAAGTTTCAACAAAAGAGGAAGGAGAATATCATAACCAAAATGGAAGATCGTTGACCCTCCTTTTGTACCATCATGCCTTCTAATTCAACTTGTCATGAACATCTCTCTAAGAGGTCCTGTTTGGGACCTGACAGTCTGGTCACCTATATATCTGTCAAGAAATCATATATGATGCATCATGCTCATTTCTAGATGTACTTCTGGTATCAAAATCACGATAGACGTCTTAAAGTAAAAAAAAATTCAATCAATTTTATATCCAATTAATCTAAAATAAGTTAAACAATGAAAAATTATAAAGTATAATTAGCCAAAACTGACATGTCACAGCAGAACAGAGAAAAGCATACCTCTCTCCTTTCAAATTCAATCTTCTCCTCTTCCGTGTCATTCACCTATTACATTGTAATAGTTTGACTTCCGTACACGGGAACAAATAACGCTGAACAGACAAATTTGTTCAACAAAATGTTAGTAACTTGGAAAACTTGCCCGTAACTAATGCTTTCCATTTCTCACTACTGAATTTAGCTTCCAAATCAGCCACATCATTTGTCTAAATAACATAAGTCCACCAACGGCATTAATACATGAAATTTAGCTCAAATATAAACAAATAGGAATTATCTATAATATAGTCCTGTTAAATAAAATACTTTCTAACATGAGTGTTGTGCATTATGATCCACGCTTTGCATTTAAAATAAAAAACACAGCCAGTTTACTAGAAAAAAAAAAATAACACTTAATTATGTTCCCCTTTACGTATTAGACCAAGGATCAAAATGTTTCATCCTGCAAAAAAGAAGCATATTGATAGTGTCTAAAACACAAATTGAAAGCAGATGAAAATTGAAGCGTGCCTGAAACTCTTCAAACTGATGATATTTAAATTTGAACAGAAAATCATTCAGCATATATCCAATAACTAAAACTGAATGCATACTAATACAAACAATAACATGGGGTTTTTCTTTCTGTATTAAGAATAATAGCAGACAAAAGATTTGTAGCAAAGAAACAAATGAGGTCACTAACCATAATTGACATCTGCAAAGTGTACTGGAGTGTATATGGATCATTTATTTACTTCATCCCTCTCTGCAGCTGTAGCTTTCAAAAGAAATAAACCCAGATTAATCTCAAAGCTCCAACATTCAAAACCAAATTCAGACACAATTCAACTCAAAATTGTAACTTGCGCAATTGAAAGAGGATGGAGGAACAATACCCATTCTTTTTTCTTCCGATCAATGTCGGAACCCGTACCCATTCTTGTTTCTTCCTTATGGTCTTCAATTTTCATCTTTCAATTGTGGTTGACCTCAAGATTTTTTGGCCTTCAGTTGTGGAGATGGATGTGTGGTGGCTCGGAGGAGGGCTGGGTTCTGTGTCGATCTAATCTAAGGGCTGGGTTCTCGCAGCTTTGCTCTATACCTTATTTACTACTAGAAATTAGCAAAAGTTAAGGAAAATAAAAATAAAAAAGAACTTTAAGAGGGGTGGTGGAAGAGAAACAGTATCCCAAACTCCAAGTGCACCTTTCAGATTTAATAAATGAATCGAGAACTGTTGTTACTTTCTCTTAAGCTGTTATGTAAACCAAAAATCTCAATACACATGGATATTAATTAACCTTTCAATGAGAGTGGATTTCGTCGAGAAGTACCACTCCCTCTATATTGAACAATTCTTAGTAAAAGCTGAGTAGTTATTCTTGCGTTGATCTACAACCAAACATGCCTAAAAAAAAGTTGATTGCACATTAATAGACTCGAGGGAAATTAAAATATCAAATTCACCAAAAAAAAAAGGTGATTACTTAACATGGAGAGTCATGTCATGACTGATATGACTTTCCTTGATTCAAGCAAGCTCTCTGTCTCGAGCTTTCTCTTGTACCCGTTCTTTGGATCAACTGCAACGGTCTATCACCAGAAATAGAAAAAGATCAAAGTATAGAAGAGACTACCAATATATTGAGCTGGAAAAATGTCATAAAAATCTACATGGAAAATAATACATCATAACTGAGAAGTAAATAATTTTGTAACATCAGGCATACCTCAAAGTGAAGTAATTGATCAGATTTCAGATAGACACCAGCTGAAGAGCAGTATATGTAACTGTAAATCACTAGAATTGTTTAACAAGCTTAAAATTGGCTATCTTACATTGGTGGAAATAACATTTTAGCATCAAATAAAACATGGTCCCACCACTTTAGTATTTGAGCAAATCTAAGAACTATCTATTTAATCAAAGCACCATTTATTCACATTTCCAAAATTCATTTTTCCGATTTATGGTTCATTTCTTTAGTTCCATTTTGAGTCACAATCACATCTATACCTATGGAGTTACCTGATCTTCTCTAAAATCCCAAATGTGTCAGCAAGCTTCAAGGACTGGCATTTCAATTACTCCTTTGCATGAGCGATGAAAGCAATCTTCATCCTGTAAATACATATCATCAGTTTGTAAATAAAGAAAAAAAAATAGTCCTTAACTCTTCAGAGGAATCCTAACACCAAAAACATGCAGCGAAAATAGAGTACTTGATCCTCAATTCACTAAAAATTCAAACCAATTCAGATTAATCATGTTTTCTCATATATAAGCCAACAATTTTTAAATTGTATCAGGCAATGGCTAAATAAGAACACTATCAAAGCAATATTATCTTTTTCAAATTGCACAATGATTTCAGCATACCATCTAAGCAATTGAGCTGAAACTTACACCCACCATCTCGAGTATCCAGCGAGCTCCAGTTACCTCCTCAATCTTGTATTCTGGTGGCGTGCAATAGCGAAAAACCAAAACAAAAAACATCCTTAGGTACAGATCATTACTCTAAAACACAAAGTATACAAATTTTATGAGTAGAAAACTAACCTAAACACTCTCTCTCTCTCTCTCTCTCACTAAGAACATTGGGGGAAAAAACTACCTTATGCATAAGCATATAAATGTAGTTTGCTTTAGCCTTAGTTGGACCAGTTTGATAATTAACAAAGAATAATAATTTTAAATTAAGGAATGTGTTGACCTCTTCTTTGACACACTGCACAGAGATGCAAAATGTCTGATCTTCTACCATGGCACCTTCTACACCCTTTATTTCTTCTTCCAGTGCCTTCATGATCTGCAGCAAGTTATTTTTGCTAATAGATATATGATGAAATATGTGTGAATTCTTAAAACATCATAAATCATTAAATCCTCACAAAATGCAGAAGGAAATTCATTACCTCATTGTCGTGATCTCCTATGAACCTGCAAAATTGAGAGAGTAGTGGGAGTCATAGTTAGGTAAGTAGGATCAACTGACTTCAATTTATTTCTGGATTTTGGGGGTAAAACTGTGCAACCGATAGAAACCTATGTTATACCAAGTAAAGAAACCCAATTTCCATTTTATTGAACCGAAAGGGAAAAAAAATTACCTACACAATTTCACGGTGAACAACCCTGACCCTCCTCCTCTGTCGCAGTCGAAATCCAACAAACAATCATGGTCTTACCCGGTTACTTGAAAACCTCAAACAAAATAAACCACCAAACTACCATTTTTACAATAACAATAACCCAATCTCTAGTTAGTCAATCAGTTACAGAGTATGCCAATTGTTATGTACATGAGACATTTAGTGTATAAAGCCATAGCTTTATACATTTAGTGTATAAAGCCATAGGTAATAAAACCCATCAACTAATGCATAATAGCAATAATCAACTTCGTATAACGTGGTGAAGAAGAAGAATATGTCATAGGTGTTCTGGTATGATCGATAATACCTTTTATAGCAAACAAAATTGAGATTGAACTTGTTCTTATGGTATGAACTATAAAATTCACTCATGAAAATCAAATTAAGTTATCATCTTGCTTCAAAGCACATGTTTGTATGATAATGTTTTTGATTACATTACTATAAAAGACACCAACAATGCAAAGCAACGAAACAAAATAGTTTAAATTCAAGGAAAAGGATTTATAGCCTCATATATGGAACCCAATCAAACATAATAACGGAGCCAGCATTTGATAAACACAGATTTGATAAACACAGTTCAACTTGCAATTTTGGCATCTAAATTCTTACTAATCAAATCATCAAAATGTTAATTTCTCTTCAGCCTCACCCAAATTTACCTCCTCAATCTGGTATTCTGGTGGCATGCAATAGCTAAAAACAAAAACAAAAAAATCCTTAGGTACTGATCAGTACTCTAAAACACAAAGTATACAAATTTAATTTGGCTCGGGTAGCATTTTATGAGTAGAAAACGAACCTAAACTCCCTCTCTCTCTCTTAATCAGTACACTAAACACTAAGAACATTAGGAAAAAAAAACTATCTTATGCATCAACATATAAATGTAGTTTGCTTTAGCCTTAGTTGGACCAATTTGATAATTAACGAAGAATAATAATTTTAAATTAAGGAATTCTTAAAACATGATAAATCATTAAATCCTCACAAAATGCAGCAGGAAATTCATTACCTCATTGTCGTGATCTCCTATGAACCTGCAAAATTAAGAGTAGTGGGAGTCATAGTTAGGTCAGTAGGATCAACTGCTTCAATTTATTTCTGGATTTTGGGGGTAAAACTGTGCAACCAAAAGTAAAACTTTAGACAACCGATAGAAACCCATGTTATACCAAGTAAAGAAACCCAATTTCCATTTTGTTGAACCGATAGGAAAAAAAATCCCTTCACAATTTCATGGTGAACAACCCTGACCCTCCTCCTCTGTCGCTGTCGAAATCCAACAAACAATCACAGTCTTACCCGGTTACAATAACAATAACCCAATCTCTAGTTAGTCAATCAGTTATAGAGTATGCCAATTGTTATGTACATGAGACATTTAGTGTATAAAGCCATAGGTAAAACCCATCAACTAATGCATTATAGCAATAATCAACATCGTATAATGTGGTGAAGAAGAGGAATATGTCATAGGTGTTCTGGTATGATCGATAATACCTTTTATAGCAAACAGAATTGAGATTGAACTTGTTCTTATGGTATGAACTATAAAATTCACTTATGAAAATAAAATTAAGTTATCATCTTGCTTCAAAGCACATGTTGGTATGATAATGTTTCTGATTACATTACTATAAAAGACACCAACAATGCAAAGCAACGAAACAAAACAAAACAAAGCAGTTTAAATTCAAGGAAAATGATTTATAGCCTCATATATGGAACCCAATCAAACATAATAACATGCCCCCAAACACAATCATAATGGCACCTGATGGAAAAAACATCAAGCCAATATTTAAACCCTACCAAACACCAATTACATTATCAAGTAGCTTCATTACGAAATACCTGAAAAGTTTCAATTACAATCGCTATTCAAATTTGAGGTACAATCCATGGAAAATTGAAAATCTGCACCACAACAAAACATTCGATCAGACCAATAAGAAAATAAAATATAAAATAAAAATTAAGCAACAACATCAAAGAAACGAATGCATGAGCAAAAGGAATACTGAATATTTTCTACTCTCTGAATCTCATCACAGATGTCTAGCTCTTTCACCCTCTTTGTATTTCTGCCGGCATAAATTCAACCAAAATCAATTAACCACTACCCAATATAGAAACAAAGATAAAAGACCCATGCCAAGAATATCAACTATTAATAAATAAAATGGCCTGAATGAAGAAATTTCCCCAGAGAAAAAAGAAAGAAGAAGAGCAGAATGGAGAAGGAGGAGGAGGTCCGTAGAATGGACAAACCTAATACTTGTCGTTCCAGTTTCTGAGTTTCCATCAAAGCAGATTGACCTTAACAAAAATTGTACCATAAGAGAACCAAAGAAATGACGGTACAGTAATTGTGTCTATAAGATTGATATAAAAATATATATGAGATCAAATCAATTATATCATTATGGTAGCGAAGCAAGGGAGCCAGCATTTGATAAACACAGTTCGACTTGCAATTTTGGCATCCAAATTCTTACTAATCGAATCATCAAAATGTTAATTTCTCTTCAGCCTCGCCCAAATTTAAAACAGCTGAATCTTTGCGAAACCTGAAAAGGAACAATTTAAGGTATTTTGCGTACTTGAAACTGCACCAAGAACAAACTCTATGGAGTGTATCATCTGGTGCACAAACACCTCACTGAAATTAAACTCCCCATGATGTTGCCTCGCAGGATCAGTTTCTGAGGTACCAAGCATCCCGTATGCACAACCTTGAAACCTCTGGATAACAGGTAAGCAAACTAATATTATCCTCCCAAGCTCCTCATGCCTCCAGTAATGCTTATGTAGTAAAATACCAAATAACCTAACCTGAGTCCACAAAACAATTTGGGATACTAACTACTAATATTCTATTTAAGTTTCAATATTTACAATGAAAGCAAACATCTTATCAAAGTTTCTGTAGGTTTCATCCCTTTACTGGTTTTCTAAGAACTACGAAACAAAAGATGAGCCAATTATACCACATTACCTCTGTATGAAGCTTCCTGAAAATGAAAGGTTTTGGAAAGAACATCAGGGAACTGCAATTACAGTCAAAAGTAACAAAATGATCATCAGTTCATAGTAATACAAAAAAATTTCTTATTCTTCACCCATTGTCTTAGACTACTGTGTTCTTGTAAACATGAATCCCCTTATGTTAACTGCCATTGTTGCACCTCGTATGTAATTCTCAAACCCATCAAACCCCAATGACAAAAATGAAATTTCTGGTACCACTAAAACCATACTGAACCCTCCCTAAACAAACAAATCCCAAAACAGATGGACATACCGATGAGGCAATGACCAAAAGGATGGACGTCACCCGATCTCCCAACCCCCGTCAAAGCTTATAAACCCTAAACCCTAAACCCTGAAGGAAACGAAGATATGCAATCGATTAAAAACGAATGATAAGAATCGGAATTAAACAAACCAATGAAAAATCACATGCCCAACCTGTAAACCTCGTTTCTCAATGGATCACCCAATCAATGAATCCGGAGATGAGAACAGACGACTCGTAGCAGGTCTCAAACCCATACCAGAATAAGAGAGGAGGAGGAGTCCAGATTCTTCCAGAGGTGTGCCGAGCAAGAGAAAGGGCAAAACCGATGAAGGAAGTGACGAAAGAGAGGGAAGAAGAGCTTGAGATCTGGTTGAATCTCTTGATAGAGATGATTCGGTGGTGTCGAGAGAGATCGAGAGAGAGATTTAAGAAACGGCGAGATGCAGGCCCAAGCCCAACGTTCCCTTAGGAACAGTAAGGCGGCGCGAGGCCGCATAATAATATAGTAAACTAGATAGTGTGCCTGCGCTTTGCTGCGGGTTGACGTAACTAAATATTTGAAAACAACTAAGTTTATAAATTGCTTATATCTGATTTCTAGTCTTGAAAAGTATATACCCTTATATCAGTTGAAAAGTATATAGCATTATAGAGTTAACAATGTGTATCTAGTCTTGGCACAGATTGGCACAGATCTGATTTTGCCCTGCATCTTCCTACAGAGCCAATCAAACCAAAACATAGATTATTGCTTATGTAACTTAGCAACATGCCAACATGATTTCAAATAAATCAACAGATAAGATACATGTATTTAGATCCTTACAATGAATGCTAAAGTTTGCTTGGTATCCACAAAGCCCTCTACTGTTTGCAATGATTACCTGTGCAAGAAATAGACATCAGACAACATGATAAGCTTGACAACATATCTATTCATCTTCGCATGCAAATCAAACCTATAAAACAAATTATAAGACTAATCAACATGTTAAATTACAACGACATAGTAAAACAACAATTTGGCATACAATCCAGCATTTCCAAACAAAAAAAAATACTAAAAAAGAAAGAAAATAAGAACACAAATGCAATCCATCATTCCTAGAGAAAAATAAATAAAAATACTCTATACTTTGTTAACTTTTTGCGGAATAGCCGAATAGGTTGCAGCACTGGCTAAATGCGTATATGCACAACCTAGCATTGTTGACTGTTCTGATACATATGGCTAAGTTCATTTTTATGTCTAACTACTCTAGACCGAAGTTAGGAATTTCCATCAAAACTCTACTGTAAATGAAAATTGAAAGCTATTACTAAACCATATTGACAAAAAGATAAGTAATGAAAGGTATCCATTAATACTTCTACCAATCAAAGTACAGATCCACAGTTAACAAAACTCAAAACTTTTTAATTGATTAAATTCTTTCTTATAACAGATATGTAGATGATGTTAATATTGCAGTCAGTACAACACCTAAAATATTAGGTTTTTATGTGAATCTCTCTACAGGCAAGATCCATACTTCTACAACAACCCTTCATAAAACCACTCAAATATCTCCAACCACAATAAGCATCACATTTCTTTCACTCTCAATTTCTCCTTCAAATCAGAAACTAAACTAAACAACTTCAATACCACTGAAACCAATCCAGGATCCAAAATTTCTAGCGATCTAAATAGATTTCAATTTTCAAATTGCATGCACAGTCACATTAGTACGATGTGACAGCAATTTGTACACAAAAGAAAGAAAGAAAAAGATCAATCTTGTCATGAAAGCCAAAGAACTACTGCCACCTAAATAAAACAATAAAATGAACAGTTCTACAAACAGAAAGTATAGTAACTTACATCAAGATCGGAATAAGATGTTCAAAGTTCTATAGTTCTCTTTATTTTTCTTTGTATTTGCATCTTCCCCTCCACCAACAGAGAATGTACTTATCCGATACCTAAAATATATAAAAGAATCTTTAGAAAATCAAGTAAAAGGTTAGTTGAGCCAAGTCCAAAGCAAAGTGACAGAGAAGTACTAAAAGCTTACAAAAAAGAAAAGAGTGAATCAAGTTTGCAAGTCATTCAGGAAAAAGTCAATATTGTCAAACAACATATGACCTGGAAGTTCCTTGTTTTACCGCGAGCAAAGCAAAAGGTTAGAATTAATAATAAGAGGGACACTAAAAACTTACGTATGGGGAAACAAAAGATTACTATGAAAGAAATTAATTATATTTCTTTCATGTCTTATATAAAGATTACTATGAAAGATTACTACAAACTTACGTAGGGGAAACAAAAGATTACTATGAAAGACATCCATACATGTCTTATATAAAGAAGGAAAAGCATATTCTCAGTACTGTTAACATGCAATATAAATGTATATTGTTTGAAAACTAAATATTGGAGTTACAATTTATAACTTGTCTGCCAAAAGTACATGCTCTTTGTTTTCACTTTGTTCTTCTGTAGTTTTCCTATTCATGGAATTGCATAAACTTGAATGCATATCTTGGAATCAAATATGTAGTTTCCTTGACTGGTACAAACTTGGTTACTTCATTGAAGCCCAATTAGACATTATGATTCAGAACATTGTATCCACGTCCATGGTTCTTAATTTGTTGTACGCAATAAACATCATAAACACATCCCTCTTTCAATTTCAATGTGCTTATAGCCATATTCCTCCATTATGGGGTGAATGGAGTCTCCCTACATTTAATATTTCTATTAATCAAATGAGGTAAAAGCCAATTACATCAGCTACGCCATAATGGAGTCTCCCTACATTTGATATTTCTATTAATAGAATGAGGTAAAAGCCAATTACATCAGCTACATGAATGTTAAGGCAATGCAGTCAATTGATTGTATTGAATAAAAAAGAAGAAGAAGAAGCAAGACATGAGAAAAAGAGCAAGTAACTAATACAGTTGAAATAAATAGAACAGGTTATTTTCATTTATTTCTAGAAATACAAAACTGAAAAGCTCTTAAAGATTTTGTTTTTGTGTAACAGAATGCTATCAAGTAAAACAAAACGTAACAAAGATTTTTTGATACAAATGAACACAATGGAATCAATTTTGATCAATTCCTTGATCAAAAAGTTATGAACTTCATGAACATAAGTTATAATACAGTACCTGCATTGCTAACCATACAAAGCTTCAGGTACAACACACGGTCTTTGCAATAACCAAAGACTGTTAAATCATATATAGTGTCATCACTCTGAACCAATCATTGATCCTTTTGAGCCTCCTCGGAAATTGCCCAACACACATCAATTGAATGG
Organism: Fragaria vesca subsp. vesca; assembly: GCF_000184155.1. NCBI lineage: Eukaryota > Viridiplantae > Streptophyta > Magnoliopsida > Rosales > Rosaceae > Fragaria > Fragaria vesca. The sequence continues at coordinate 8,881,248 of NC_020497.1, forward strand.
TGAATTTTGAAGAACTACTACTATTGAATTACTTGATCAATCATAAAGAAACTCACATAGATTAGGAACTTGAAGATTCAATATTTAAGAACCAGATAACCAATTACCAAAAATTAAATTAGTTTTACCAAATACCCCTGGAGCTATCGAAACTAACCTCATAAGTACAATTAACATGATTGAACTGACGTAACTATCATAAGTTTTACAAAAAACAAAAATTAAAAGTAAGCTAGCAAAGCGTAAGTAAATCACTTTCTTTGTAGTTAATAGGATTCAATTTGAAGAGACCTTTTAAGAACCACAGTTACAAAGGGATCAAAGTAAAACAAACACATAATCAAATTACAGCAAAACATGCAACTGAATAACTCAAACACCAGTTAGTTCTCAACAACCACAGTGAGTTTCAATTCTAAATCAACTCTTCAATGAATACTAACCAAAACCCAGTGAGGTACTTTATATTAGCAATAGAACTACAGTAAATCATACATGATAAAATAGAAGCCACTTCTCCTTACCAACATCCGAATCCACATCACTGTCATCACAACAGATACAATAAGTACCAATGTAAAATGAAACATCACTAAAACCCAATTGACACCTCTAGATGAAAACATCAAGGCTCAAAAGAATCAAAGACTGACATTTTAGGAACCCTAGTACAAAAATATGATCTGGGTATGTGCCAAAAGAATGAGAGAGGAGTCATTCACCTTCAGTCGCAGAACTTGTGATTTCAATCAGATCGGATCGAAATCATGAAGTCTCTTCATGAAGCTTCTTTTTATCGGTTTCTGGGAGCAGAAAGAGAGCAAGGGAGGGAGAGAGCTGAACACAAAGATCACAGGACGAAGACGAAATCCTAAGATCAATACCCAACACAGCTAAGAAACACCTCTTATGCTTATGCTATTCACGATCTGAACCCTAATCACAAACCAATTTCAATACCACAAAACCATAACAGAAACCAAATTCATATCAGAATTAGCAAAAACATTTGAAGGAAAAAAGAAGATCGAGAGAGAAATCAGGGAAAACTAACCAAATCTGGATCGGAGAAGAACTTTTGCAGAGATGAAGAAAGAAAGGAAGCAGCAGCCCAACCTTATCTATTTATATGAGTTACTATAAACAATGTTCGGAGATAGCCTTCCTCCGCCTGCTCTTCTCTCTCACTTTTTCTAGGACCTTCGTTGGTAAGAAGACACGAGAAGACTCGAGCGAGAGACCAAAGAGGGAAGAAAAAGCCCAAGCCCAAGCCCGAGCGAGAGACCATGGAGAGAAGAAAAAGCCCAAGTCCCATACTGTTCTCAAGAACAGTACCGCACACCAGGCGCTATAATATATAGTTAAATTCCCTCAGTTGTGCCATCTGGTGTTGAGATCTGCTGCATTGGGCATTCAGTACATATCATAATAGAAGAGGATTTGTCACATCCCGACCCTTATATTTTTACCTTATTTACTAGCCTGATTATAATAAAAATTTTACCGTCTCGATCATTGAGTAAATAGTTTAATTGGTCCCTAGAGGGGTTTCGGGGACGATTATGTGCGGAGGATTATTAGTATGAGAAAAATACGACGACGGTAAAAATGGTAAATTTTAGCTAGTAAAAGGTAATTTTTATTCAGGTATTATTTTTTCGGGGTGTTTTTATTTTTTTGAATTGGGTTGATATAGGTTGGACCGGTGGAGGCCCAACCCATTTTCTTTTTCCTCCTCCCTTTCTCTTCTTCCCTCTTTTTCTTTTCCTCTCCCCGAGCCTCCCGCTGCCCGGTTTTCCGGCCGCCCTCCCGCCGCCGTCCGGCCGCCCCAGACCGCCGCACCGGTCCCGTTCGGTCGGTCTCCCTCCCAGCAACATTTCTAGA
>NC_020497.1:8883471-8911593 GCF_000184155.1 Fragaria vesca subsp. vesca
CCTTAGAAATTAATTTGGGGGAAACATAAATATTTATTTATTATTTTATTTTTGTCCACTCACTCTAACGTTATTAAATGTTTTCCCCTGGGCCCTTCGTTTTAAATTTAGCCCAGTCTGCAGAGTTCGGGTTGGGATCTAGTAGGAGACGAGGCATAGCCACCCGCATTTCTGCCAGTTTTCGCCAGTAGGTTACCTATTCAACCTACTCGTGTTTTCTTGCTTCCGCTTGTGTTTAGTAGCTCTGAATACTTTAGAATTTTTGTATATTATGCGTTGTTCAGAAGTGATAAATTAAAAGTGTAATTTGAAATTTTCGAGTTAGGGTTGTCCATCTGCAAGGGAGATTTTCTTAATCTTTTCAGTAAATTTTCCTTTGAGGTGGTCCCCGCACGACTTACTCTGGGTTTCAGGGTGAAATTCGGGGTGGGTCGTGTCAGGATTAGCAGTGAATGTGTCATATAAATTAGTGTCTGTAATAACATCCAAGAAAAGAAAAAAGTCAAACATGAAATAGTATTTTAGAAATACAAATCCTTGAAGTGATCAATGACAGTTTGAAATAAATGTACATATCCTCTTCTTTTTGAAGTGTTAACACCATGATTCCATACATTATACCATACAGTAATTGCATTCATTCTTAGAGAACTGATTTGAAGACTAAAAAGAAAAAGAAAAAAAAAAGAGTATCTGAAAAAGTAAAACTAAGAAGCAAATTTATTACGATTTCATAACCTCAAAATTAACAGCACACAATAAACTAAATGTAAACTGTTCTGGAAGCTTAAATGTAGTCATGTAGTCCAACAGAAAGTAAAGTAATGTAGCCATGTAAACTACTCTAAACCCTGGAATTTAAGCGTGACGAATGTGAAAGAGATCTGATATACTGTGAAATTCAACTCATATGGAGTAATAGATGTATGAAACATAAGTAGACCACATAATATGTTTAGTCCACACCCAATCTGAAGCACATGGTCAAACTAACAAATGGAATTGCACTCGCTATTATAACTGCAATCTGCAACCAGGAGGGAACATATAAAACAAAATATTCACTTCATTCTCATATCTTTTATTTTCAATGTATTAAACATTTGCAAGGAATGAACCTGCCATAGAAATCTTATATAAAACACATAGCGTATAAATCTCTCTCTAAATTTAAATGGTGTACTTTTGTTTTTTTTTTTCAAACCACTGATATTCTTATAACTATAGTGATAGATTGAAAAGTGTTGGCAAGAAAGAATCATGATTGTAATATAAGTCATCACCACCAGTACAAATGGAAGACAAAAATTAGATATTGTGCAGAGAAGTAAATGCCACATTCCCTATTTTTCCTTCATTCCTTTGGTCTCTCTAACCTCTCAAACACTTGACTTCCACAAAAGTCTCTTTAGTAAAACCCCATTTTCACTTTTTCCATCTGCTTCAACATTATATAGTCAGAACCTTCCAAATATTTCCATTCATCCCAAACCCCAAATCCTACAGGAGAAAAAAAAAATTAAAAAGACTATCACGGCTTAAATTGTTAATCCATTTTACTCCAATCTGCCTTAATGGTAATGAACCCCTAAATTAAAACTTATTTCAAAACACACCAGCAATATTTGAAGAGATTAAACCACCTCAAAATCGAAACCCTATTTAACCCAACACCAAATTGAAATCAAATTCAAACTAAACCCCATACTCCACAAAAAGAAAAACCAACTAAACAAGGCACAAACCACCTCAAAATCGAAACCCTATTTAACCCAACACCAAATTGAAAAGCCAACTTACAGAATAACTACACCGTATCATTAGATAACTAATTCGTGTTTAAAAGTGTGAGACTTGCAGAATTACCGAAATAGATGAATCTTGCTTGTCCTCAGTCAGCTTTAGTAATACATAAGGATATGCTCCTCCTAAATGAATCTTTCTTTTTGAGTTCTGTGGCTTTCAGATACTTTACTGTTGTTCTCTTCCAGTTCCTGCTCCAATTGCGTGTGTTGATTGGAATGCCCCAATTTAGATAAACTACTATAAATAAACATGACATGTTCATTTCTCACCTGGAATTGAATGAACAGGAGAGCTTTAGAAATCTGGCTGGAAAATCAGAAGTTGACAATCACAGCTACCAAATACTCTCTCTCTGTCACAAAAAAAAACGGTCTCAATCCAAAATTTGATACCCATATCTCTGATTGCCAAAAATCGGAGACACATAACCAAATTTCAAATTCACCATGAAATAGAAAACCAAATAATAACCCATAACCAAAATTGAAATCAAACAAAGAATTACCCATACTGCTATGCCAATTGACCGGACATGAACAACAGAAAAAGAAAAGGCAATTCACTTTAATAAGAGGATGGTGAAAAACAGGAAATAAAATCGAAGCAAGTGAGCTAGTACTTACATTCACCCTATTTGGTTTCCAGGCAGGTCCAGTTATCTCTCCAATTTTGTATTCAGGTTGCACTCAATAGCAAAAAGAAGAAAGAAAAAGAAATTAATATATAATCTTGTACATACATGATTGATATATGATCTTCTAAAACGATTATAGAAAAATATGAAGTTCTACACACCTTTGTGCATTCATATCTACCTCAGTTCTGATTGCTTCCAAAGAGTGTCATTGGCACCCATATGGGACTTGAGTACTCTGTCAGTATCTCATTGCCTCCTCCCATGTGTTGCCTCAACCAAAAGATGCATTCACTTGGCTAGTCCCCCCACCACCCCCAGCTGTGGACAACTATATATCTGCATCCACATTTGATGAATTTAGAAACATAAGATACGCACAAACACATAAGCATGAAGAGATCGTGAACAATCAAACCAAAAGGGGAAGGAAAAGGCATTAGATGAATTTTGTACAATGGCTTGATCAATAGGGACAAAATGGGAAAACCCTTCAATTTCAAGTCTCTTTGCACTCTGGACGAGGAACTTATAGTCATTGTACCACGTCCTTGGCCTGAAATTAACCAAAGATAAATGTACCACTGGATCAATTCAAAAAACAATTATCAACAAACAGCACCCCAACATGAATAGATATATAACACTTATTTTTGTGAAATATATCATCTTCCCACCATTTGACAAAGAAACCAGGAAAGGAAAAGGCACTGAAACTATAATACAAACAGTCAGTTATGATAAACACACAGCTACATACTGATCGATAACATCATTTTTTTCCATCCTCAGCAAGTATAAGTCCATTGCAAATGAGATTTAGAAAGGCAGGATTGCCAAATAATGCACTAGATAACACCATAAGTGTAGAACCTGTATCTTAATCAGAGGGAAGCAATGAGGCCTAGCTTAGACATTAAAAACTTGTGCCCAAGTTAGGAAAAAAGCTAACACAAAGGAATCTAATCCTACAATACGCAGCCGACAGTCATTATATTAATTAAAAAGAAAAAGAAATAACTTACGAACAGCAAAAGGGTTTTTTTATAAGTTACCAAAATAAACTCCTTTATATGTTTCCAACTGTACTTCATAGTTTTCAGAGTCTTCATCTAACACTAGAATCCATGTGGAAAGAAGTATCATTGCCACACATGTACATACATAATTGATATACTAGGTTGTGGGCCTGCGCGTTGCTGCGGGGAATAGCGCGTGGGGAACAGTCTTGTGTTGAAAGACTTATAGAAGCAGAGATGGAAAAGTTCAGCAACACACATTTACATTAATAATCACCAAGGATTCAAGGAATGCTAAAGAAACTTACATACACTAAGGTAGTCATAGACAGAGATGGAAAAGTTCAGCAACACACATTTACATAATGTATTAATAATCATCACGGAATGCTAAAGAAACTTACATACACTACTCATGGCACATTCTATAAGTGCAACAGAATATAGAGCATAGTATATATCAGAGAAAAAAAAATATAGAGAAAATATTAATCTGAAATTGTATGAAGGGTTGCTATTGCACACCACAAAACGAATCAGTTTAGCAAATAAGCCTCAAATTCAAGTAAACATGATAATTATTGCAAATTTTTACTCCCCTCAAATTCAAAACATGATTGACACTGCAGACATTAATTCCAAAAGTCATTCCAAAAATTGGATCAATCTCCAAGTCTTTTATTATGGATAATTTTAAAATGCATTCTGTACTTGAAACTTTCATAATCCATGAGCACTTGCTACTGGACAGAGCGAGTACCAAATCTCTATGCTATATCAATCCAAACAGCTTTTCAAGTCGCTGCAGCAACAACAACAAAGGTGTACAACTTTATTAGAACTTAAATTAGCAGCAACATATTATAACTCCTTTCATGACATCCAAATAAATCAGATATCCTCATTCGTCAAATTCATACTATAGAACCGAAAAAAGAAAGAAAAAAAACAAATAACATTTTATTGCCGACAATGGTTCATCCAGAATGGGATGATGATAACTTTTCAAAGCATGGCTCAACAAACAGCCAAACAAATAACAATGGCAATTATGCAGCCATCAAAGTATATTTAAAGCATGCATATAAAAGTATTAGATTCAAACGGTGACAATGCATTGTTTTCTTCCAATATATCTTATCCAACTATTTACTTTGGGTAAAGGAAATCAGAGGGCCAAATATCATAATTTCATACTAAAAAATGAAATTGAGTTAGAGAGAAACAATTTCTAAAGGAAAAAGGAAACCAAATACATTTCTAAAGTGGTTCTTGATCAAATATATAGCCGTCACATCTCATAATTAACAAAACCGTACCAGTAATAGGAAAAAATTTCAAAAATTTGACCATATAAACTTTAACTACCTGGTCGTGTGGGCTTTGGCTATCTTTTTCTTTCGACTTCCCCAGAGCCTCCGGTAGCACAGCCAAGACGGCGATGGGTTTTCTGCCCCTGCGGAGGTTTCTTATCAGCCTTTGGTACTTTAGTTCTCCTAGCTTCCCTCTTCTAATCAAAAGAACAGGAAGGGAAAAAAGAAAAAAAAAAAAAAAAAAAAAAACTAGGAATCTTCAAACATTCAAACTCTGCTTTCTTGTCTGAGTTCTATCCGTTCTATGAATGGTTATCGGTCACATTGTTCGAATCAGCAGACATCTGCTTTTTCATGATCAAATCCTCCCCCACCCTGTAATATCACACTTTCATCTAATTAATCCCCTTTGCCGGGCCAGGACTACCCTCAGTCCCATATTTAACTAATCCATCTTTCCAGTTTATCTGTAAAACAACAAATTTGATTAGCATAATTCATATCTAATTTTTTTTACTGCATTTAAGAAACCAATAATTGCAGTGGCAACGTTGCAGCTTGAAGCTACATACTCACCCTTCTGGGCCTCCATGAATCCTAAAGAATGGTAACACATGAAAGTGAGCCATGGACATACTCCGCTCTTGAGCTCTTTATAGTTAACCTGAAGAAAAATTGCATTATGTTCAGCCAGCCCCATAATCTATTCAAAATATCCTGAGATGACTAGATACATACACCCAGAATCAATTACAACTAAAAGTTCAAGCTTGTATAAAGAATTACTCAGACCGCCATGTCAATTGACCGCACATGAACAACTGAAAAGGCATTGCACTTTAATAAGAGGATGGTGATAAACAGGAAAGAAGATAGAAGCAATTACGCTAGTACTTAAACAACTCACCATGTTTAGTTTCTAGCCAGCTCCAGTTACTTATTTTGGTGGCACTCGATAGCAAAAAAGAAAGGAAGAAAAATCAGATTGAAACTCAAATTAAGCAATTATGAAAAATATATCAAGAAGTTGAAAGCAAAGTTTTCTTTCTTTGAAGCCATTATAATAATCAATACAGTTTTTCTTTTTGCCTTGGTCTTGAAAGACTTGATAATGTACAATGTATATTTAATTGATGTTCTTCCAATAATCGGACAATAATTCCCTGACAAAGTCAGATTCATCAAAGATAATGATGTGCAAATGAAGCCATTATAATAATCAACGCATAATGATGCCCAAATTAAGCAAAGATTTCATAGATCTAGCTATTTCTGTTTTTCTGTTAATCCCGCATACCTTTTCCATAAGTAGTCCCTAAACACTCGCTATCCACTTTTTTCACACCCTGGATGAGTTGCAACACATTTAATTAGTCCATGGTTAACACATAAATGAAGTAAAATACAATCTGATGAAAACCCGCGTGATGCGGTGGAACAGAAAATTGTAACATTTCATGGTTTGATTAACAAAAAGTAACTAAATATACTTATATAAAATGAAATATATGCGAAAATGAAGCAATCTGAGGACTAATCAGTCTTTCGTACACAATGATTTTATGCTCCCAACTTGCGGCATCAGCTTCAGCTTCTTCATATCTTATTTTAGTTACTTTCTGCACCCAAAAATCAAAATATCATAACAGGTAATAAAACAAAACAATGTTAAAAGAAAGTGTTTCTTCTTATACCCAAAATGATTTGTACCTGAAGATCGTCGACCTCAAAGAAGCTTGGAATCAACACGATGATAATCGGCCATTACCATCTAAAACCAAATAGCAGTTACGATTAATGTCTAATACCAATTGTTTATCAGATTTCATCTAAATTATCTAAACATAGCATGAAGTTACTAACAATATACTTACCAAATTTGGAACAATCTATGACTTCTTGCTCTACGTACGAAAACATAGAAGGCATCCGAAGGTCACATTACCTTGCAACTGAACACATACACTATAGCATACATATAAAAGAAACTAACAATCCAATTTCCGTATTAGATCACCCATGCAGAAATTCACCAAAAATTGCAGTTCACTACCTTTCCCATCACGACTTCCAATGCTCCTTATATAAAGAACAGAAGGTAAGTGAGTTTGGGGGGGGGGGGGGGGGGGGGGAAATCACACTATTCGACCTATTCCTCTTTACTAATAGTCGGGAATATTACTGGAAAAGGAAGGATATCGACCCCCAGAATTTCACTTAGTTTAGCGGCTCATCTAGACTCTAAGATGCCACCATCTGATCAACTGTCTTACACGTATCAGTGTTCAAAGCATCAATGGTTAGAAAGAAATACTTAAATAGTTGAAGCAGCTGTAAAATTTCACCACTTTTAATATATGAAATGCAATGCTTACTTGTCCGCCCCTGCAGCTGTGAGACCTTTGTTACAATCCATCAACTTTTGTTCAAGGAGGCTGATAAGTGATCCAGTCACAAACTTGCTGATACCTTCAATGGCACCAATAGCCGACAACCCCCAAGACCCTATATAGTTCACACCAGCACTGTGAATGATTCAAGAAGACGCATATACGGACAATGATCACCAAAATTGAAATACAGGCAATGCAAGCAGTCCATTGATTTGTTAATGATTTGATGCAACGATCTCTCCGAATAGCACAAAGCATATTGGACACTAATTCTATAGCTCTGGCACTTCATAAAAGACTTATGGAGAACCAAAGCAATAATGTAATATGAACTACCTACTTGCACAACAAAACAACATATCTGTTAAATTAAATTAGGAAAAACACGCTACATATGAAATGGTCGAAGTGTGGAAAACATGTAGACATGAGCTAATACTCCCAGATCCCTATTCAAATTCCAATGACCATAACTTGAATGAAAAGCAGAATAAAAACAAACCTCAGATAAGGATCCAATTCAACTGAAAGGCAGCAAACAAAAAAACTAAACGGGAGCAAATTTATTCACACAAAACTTATTAACCATTAAGACATAGCCAATTCCTTTTCTCAAGCCTATAGACTCCATGGTGATAAGAATGGCAGCAATTAAAATTCCTAACAATCAACTTACCATTCAACTCCAAAAAAATGTTATAATTTTCTGGGAACTCAATTTGTACAGAAAGAATAAGAAAAAAAGATTGAACTCAGAACTCAGAACCCAATCACAGTTCACAATCTTCTGTGTAAACTTTAAAATGAAAAATCAAAGTTAGCTACTCTCTCTCTACTCCCTTCTCATATCTAATTCCACAAAACCCAACTCAAATAAAAACCAACACAAAATCCAGATTAAAGATGTGCGAAATCACCCCTGAAAGCTTCATACACACTGCCCTGCATTGCACACAACTATATTCGAACAAATCACCCAAAAGGAGCTTACCTGAAGCTCAAAATCTGAAAGATATCTGATTGCTCAATCAGATCTTCTATTTTAATCAAAAGGGTGCCACATCAATCAGATATTCCTATTTGATCAAAAATGACCTCAAAGATCACAATTCACATATTGTCCAGAATGCTATGGAAGCTTCAAACATAGAAAATGAAGTGGTGGGGAGGAAGAAGAAATATTTGACGCGTGGTGACATCGCACCATTATATATACAGGTCAAGGGCAGCATCATCAGATTGAAGAATATTGAGGGCAAATGCATAATTAACAAACAACGGCAACCGGTAAATGGCCACCAAAACAAAGGGCAAAAGCATCCGGCCATTGTTCGGAATGTGAACAGTAGGTCGGCGCCAGCCGCGCCAGGCCCTATAATATTTAGTAAATTTTCACTATTATTGTTGTAATTAGAAAGCAATGGTTAAGATAAGATTCAAAAGATACCAGATATCCAACGCTTGCCTACTATGCTTCAGTTCATCCCACGCTGACCCTGTAGCCTACATTTTTGTTTATTCAGCAAGAGTTTATATCACAAAAAGGCAAGGTGGAAATAATTTGCAAGAGTTAAGCAGACAAAAATAATTTGACACGGCTATTACAAATAGCTCAAGGTATTAACACTAATACTAATAACCAGCTAAAGACAGATATCTACACTGTCATGGAAATGGACAGATGAGTCACCAAACTGCCATTTTTAAAATAATAATAACCAAATCTCTAGTTAGTTAATCAGCTACAGACTATGGCAATTGGAATGTACATGAGATATTTAGTGTATAAAGTCATAGGCTCAACCCATCAACTAATGCATTATAGCATTAATCAGCTTCTTATAATGTAGTGGTGAAGAAAGGTGTTCTGGTATGATCCATAACACCTTTTTTGCTAAAAATTGGTAAATCTCAATAAATCAAGACACAACTATAACAAACAAAATTGAGATTGAACTTGTTGTTATGGTATGATCTATAAAATTCACTTACGAAAATCAAAAACAAAGAAAAAGAATGTCATAAAGCATTTAACTTACCTCAGGAAATCTGAGAAAAAAAAAAGGGAAAAGATATTGCCAAAGATAGATCACATATTTGTAAACTACAAATAATTAACTTCATAGTTATGTAAGTTTAAGATTTTGAAGTACTATACAAAATACTATACAAAAACAATTGCAACAGACAACTGGTAAGGAGACAATTCGTAGGCACCTAAACTCACCTTAAGGTCCTCACAGATATCCAATATTGTAGTCATGCTATATGGATCACTCTTGTAGCTATCAGGAAGACTCAAACCACCCAATAATCTAAAATGCATTGCAAAGCTGCACAGTGCCAAACACAAAGAACCAATTTTTGTCAATAAACAAAACTAAAACTTAAAGAAAGAACCAAGCTACAATTCAACAGACTAAAGATTTTACCTCAAACAAAATCTAAGATAACATAAATGCCAATCAAGCTTGGTCCAAATAGTCAGAATCCCATATATCAAGCTTCTCATTCTTCTTCAACAAACCGAGCTTTCACTCTCCTCGGTAGAGACCTGTAATATTTGAGTAATGCAGGACAAAAGTTGATCATATCTTTTCTGAAGGAGTAATCCATAAAGACGCAATGAAACTTACAATTTTCTCTCTTGGCAAGGACAGTTCCAAGACTTGGGTGGGTAACCCTCTACAGTTACCTATTCAAGAGAACAGTTTCGCTGCATAGAATATATCCATATACATCTCAGATTTTTGCTCAACAATGCTAAAATTCTAAAAAGTGAAGTGTGTGTAACTGTGACACTGCATTATATTGTGGTTGGGAAATGATGAGAAGAAAAAGTTTGTGCGGCAGCAAAACTTACATGAAATCTATTAGCAATCTCAACTTGCTTCACCACTGCAGATTGCAGCACCTGTAACAGCATAAAAAGGTAATTTCATATATCCAACAAAAGGTGTGAAAACAAATGATCAAAAGCAGTCAAGTATAGCTTAGTCTCTTTGTTTGCTCAAGAGCAAATCCAACAGACTTGCAAATTGATCTTGTCCAAAGATTGCATAAGCATTCCATCATTTTCTAAAGCACCCCCCAGAAAACTGAAAACAAATGTAACAAAATTACATGCAATGAAATAAAGAAATGAATGTATACCTCCTCAAATTAATCATATATCCATTTGAAAACGATAAACTGAGCAACACAAAATCATTTAGTTTAGCAACCCAGAGCAAACCTATAGCTCATAAAAAAATAATGAACAGCAAAGGTAGTACCTTCCATCTTCAACTTGCTCTGCGTTGAGTCCTTATAGCATGTGAGTGTTTAAAGCACCATTCTAGGATATGTGAAGAAGTGAAAAAGCATTACAAATTAAACCACGATACACAAAAACCAACCATAAGAAAGTGAAAAGAAAAAGAGAAATTTTCAAAAGTAACCACTTTTAGACCTTGAAATTGATTTATAAACTTATTTTTTTTAAAGTTGAAAAATGACCATTTAATAGAGTATAAGGTCTTAATTACCCTTGCAATAAGCAACTCCCTCATCTTTCTCCAAAAAAAAAAAACACTCCCTCATCTCATCTTCCATTGTTCTTCCCCAAATATACATACAACATCATCATAACGTCCATTTTCCTTTTTCATCTAATTAGTTTTTCCCTTTCTTTGATCTCATCCCTTCTCATACATCATCGTAATTATTGAGTAATATAAGATGATGCACCTGAGTCACAAAAATATTCATAAAGATAACATCAGTTCACCGAGAAAGTGGGGGCATGAGGTTGAATCGGCATGCATCTGTAATGAAGAATGTAGAGAAAGCTTATGGTTTGAATTTTAAGGAGGGTCATGTCAAAGCCTTGAATCCCAGTTGCCCAGAAACATATATGCCTTACCATCCCCAATAATCATCACTATTCATTCTTTTATATATAGATCAAATCTACCAGCTCTTAGTTTAGTTTCTTCTTCCTCCGATATAATTTCCCCCACTATATCAAATCACAGTAAAAAAAATATTCGAAACAATCATACCCTAACCCTGAAAAATAAATCAATGAAAAATAGCAAAACCTAATCCCTTAAGATAAATCAATGAGAACTACCAAACACCTAAACATGAGCTTGAACTCGTATGATATATATAACACAAACATCCCCAGATCTGGAAAGTTGAACATAAAATCAACGTAATACTAAACCTATATAATCATTCAAAATTTACATATGAGCTGATCTTTATGATTCTATATTTTCCTTAGTTAATCTTTATGATTCAAAACCTTAGTTAAGGTTTCAAATTGCTTATTGAACCCAGCCAATTTCTGCATTAAAACAGGAGGAAAACATAACCAGTATTCTTACCAAATTGGATAATCCCAAACTCATTTACACCACCCAAAGCAAATTAAAACCAGTGAAACAGATAAGATGCTTACCTCGAGTCTAACCTCTGAAAGATCTGAGATTGCTTTCTAGTATAATTGGAATCAGAAAGAGCAGAAAGAGAGGGAAGGAAGCGATTTTCGTTTTCGGAGGCAGAAGAGAAAGAGAGGAAGAAAAGGGCGCTGTCGATCTTAAGGGAAAAGAAGAATCTGTGAAACCACGGAAAGCAAAAGGAAAGAACACGCCAATCAGCAAGCTAGAAGATTTCGAGAAAGAGTCTGGATTCTTCTAGGAGAGAATGAGAAAGGAGAAAGAGCAGATTTATCTTCTGGTCTGGGTTTCTAGAGACTGAGAGGTTTCAAGAGTCTGAGAGAAGTTGAACGTGGCAACAGGGGCAAAAGCTGACACAAGGGAATCTAATCCTACAATATGCGGTCAGTCATTATATTAATTAAAAAAAAAAAGAACAACTTACAAACAGTAAAAGGGTTTTTCTATTAGTTACCAAAATAAACTCTTTAATATGTTTCCAACTGTACTTTATAGGTTTCAGAGTCTTCATCTAACACTAGAATCTATGTGGAAAGAAGTATCATTGCCACACATATACATACATAATAGTCTTCACAGACATAATTCCCAGATGTGCTAAGTCTTATTGACTTAGTCATCAAAGACTTTGAAACTCCAACATTGATGCCATAAATTTGAAAGTCCAACACTGATGCCATAAATTTTTACCAACTAGCACCAGTATGTATAGATACTATCATAAGCACATAAAGATACTACCATAGTAGCAGAAAGATACTATCACAATTATAGAAAGCTACTCCTCTGGGCAATTAAAATCCTATCTTATCTGAGAGTTTCTGAATAATAATAGTTATCGAACAGTCATGCAAGTACTTCAACACCTCTTAATGAGCCAAATTGAACAGATCACCAAATCAAATCCAAACACCAAAAATAAAGAAACCAGAACAAAAAGAATTTGAAGCTGTTCGGATAATCAAAGTGAAAAATTAGAAGAGGTTTACATTGATGGCTCAGATCAAATCCAAACCTAATACTTGTCGTTCCAGTTTCTGAGTTTCCATTGAAGCAGATTGACCTTAACAAAAATTGTACCATAAGAGAACCAAAGAAATGACAGTACAGTAATTATGTCTACAAGATTGATATAAAAACATATATGAGACCAAATCAATTATATCATTATGGTAGCGAAGCAACGGAGACTTTAACATTACATGGAACACGCTCAACGAAATTCAAAACCACATTTTGTGGTGAAAAACAAAAACAGTTGCAGATATCAAATATGACAGAATCATAACTATCAAAAACACTGAAGAACAGGGCAAATAAAGTAAAGTACAACATTTTGGTTTTTGACTGAAATATAGCCTACCCTTCTAAACCCATATCAATATCATCTTAAACTCATTGTTGGGATATTAACTTTCTCAATTTCAGTGCAAATCATTAATCCAAAAAGCATCAAACCAATTCTCAAATTCTGGATTTGGAGTTCCCTAATAAAGATTGGGAATACAGAGAGCAATTACAGATAATGATCAAAATCCACTAAAAAAATCTCCATCAGCAGAGACCATCAAAATCCAAAATGAACCAAACAAAAAAAAATCCCACAACCACCCAGATTTGGATGGATCGAAATTCAAAACCCAAAACAAAAACTACTTCAAAAACTCATGGCAGCAGCCTCTAGCTCGTTGAAAGTCACCTAAATCCTCCACAGAAACACAAAACACTCAATTCAAAAACTCATACGTCCATTGATTCATCAAATTCCACAACTAAATTAGCAGTCAGTGATGCGTGATCAAGACTGAACAAGAATAGAAACGAATCGGAATACTCACAAAACCATAGCCCTGCACCTCACCGACGAATCACCTTCGTCGTCACCGTATTGAACTCATACGCGAAGGTGCGCAGACGAAGACAACGATGACCGTCAACGAGACGAGGCCGATCGGGGAAGGTGCTGCCGGCGATGACGATGGGCTGATCGGAGGATCAGACGAGGTAGAGGTCTCGTCGTTCAGATTCGAAGATCTGAGATCGATCTACTACGGCTCGTCGACGTTCGGGTCGGCTCCAGACTTCGATGAGATCGAGGACACGGAAGCGGCGGCGTTGCTATCGGCGGCGACGATGTGACAAGGATGAAGGATACGACGTGGAGGCTGTATAAGGCAGCGGAGGCCCTAAGTTTTAGAGTTCCGGCGAGGGATTTAGGGTTCTGGTCGATTTTCGGAGGCCCACATCGATTTAGGGTTCCGATGAGGCTCAGGTTATGGTCGGTTTTCTCGCCGGAAAGAGAGAGAGAGAGATGAAATAGACGAGAGTGGGTTTGGGTAGACGCTGGTTGATGGATTTGAGATATAGATAAGAGAAATTAGGAAGAACGAAAAAAATAGGTGATGGGTTTGGCCCACGAAATGGACATGTGTGAGTAAAATTGTTAGAGTGGATTTGGGTAAGAAAAAATGTTGAGAAAAATGCAAATTTCAATAATCTGGGGAATGAAGGCTTTGTTACAAATTTGATAAATTGGTGCTTCTTTTTCTTTTCCATCCTCATTTTAGAGAACGAGATGAGAAAGCTGTTGGACGTAAAAACAACTATATATTCCCTAAAATTGAGAAGATCAAGAAAATAAAGAAAATATTAGAGATGTTTTTAGTTTCTTGATTTTCTTGCCGCCTATCTTGTTGTAAGTGTAGCTAGCTCTAGCCATTGGCGGATTCGCCAACCGTTCAAGCTAATGCAATGAACTTCTTCTTAAAAAAAAAAAAAAAAAAAAAAAAAAAAAAACAATACTTGGTATCACCAAAATAGAAGTGGTTTTGTTTTTCGATTGATAAAAGAAAGTTTACATAAAGAAACTACAAAGAAAAAACCTTTAGGACGAGCCCCATCCAGTTGATCAAAATAGAACGCTAGGTACACAATAAGGGATAAGTAGTAAAACCAAACTAAAGAAGAAGAGGTTGTCATTCTCAAGGAGGTCAGCCAGTCTACAACAAAGTATGCATCGCAGTGAACATACCTGAAGTCAATGGCGCAGCCAGTTCAAGACGAGTGATGAGGGCCCTTGCCCTCATTAGAGTTTGACGTATATCAGCCTTTCTATCCGATGTGCCCCCGAGTCCCTCTCCAAAACTCCATTCTAAAGTCTAATTAACCCCTAAATATAATGATATATACTCCCTCGCAAGATTACCATTCGCATCCCGGAACACAAACCCAATGGCAACCCGGTTAGCTTGCACAGAAGCATCAAAATTTATTTTAATGAAACTTTCGTCAAGACTCAAGAGGATGTCATTTGATTATAGGACTCTTTGTTGACTTAGGACGATGATAGGTAACATTCACATGATCAAGGTAATTATTGAGAAAAGAAGTATCACGGAAATATCATTGAGCACTAGAAGCCTGAATTTGACGAAAAATAAAATGATTATGTGTATGCCAAATAGACCAAGTAATCATCACTGCAGTTGAATGAGGGAAGCATCACAATGAGAAAATAAAATTTTCAATTTCAATCTGTTACGAAATAGAAGTCGGAAAAAAATATTGACTTAAGGGGTAACTTTAATTTCCAGATTTGATAGTAAAAAAAAAAAAAGAAAAGAAAAAAGAAGCATTTGAATGTTGGGGTTTGAAACTTTAAAGCATCCAACTAGCAGAACTGATAGTAAAGCTGCCTGAAAGGGAAACCCCAAATAAAACGATCCGGCTGAGGAACCAAAGGAAGATGTACGACCATGATCTTATGAACAAGATCTAAAGACACAGTCTGTTGCAACAAAGGAATATTACAGGTGCCATTCAAAATGAAATGGCTTAACAGAAACATCCCACACTAGTTTGAATGAATTTTCAGTCATACTTAATATGCCAATCGCCTAACTCATGTTAACAGACACACACAAACTATGCATTGAAACTCAAATGCTCAATGCAATATAGAGTAGCTAGCAACTCAGTATCAAGCAGTGAAACGCACACGACATAACCAGTGTAATTAAGATGACAAAGATGAAAGAAACCCTCTTTTCCAAAACTAAAGGCTTGCTTCTTCTTCATCATCTAGCTCCATTGATCATGGGGTTTATGATCTTAGCTGATGCAAAAGTGAACGAGGTTTCAAGTTTCCCAAATTGTAGAAATGGCTCTGCAGCATTCTACGTATTGGGAGATTCGTCTGTTGATTGCGGAGACAACACACTGTTTTACCCACTCATTCACAGTTACCTGTCCTTGTATTCGTGTAATGGTTCCAACGGCTCAACTCTTATTCCTCATCTTCTTGGTAACAATCACTTCCTCGTCTCCCTGCTTTAAGGTCTTCTATCATTTTACACTGACTTGTTATATCCGCAGCTGAGAAGATGGGCATGCAGAACATCTTACCATTCTACAGTCAAAATGGATCCATTAATGGAATACAGAGAGGCCTTAACTTCGGTTCAGCACACGCAACAATCATGAATCACGGCAGCCAGAGTTATCAGTCTGTGAACCAGCAGCTCCGGCAAGTTTTTGATTCTCTGCAACTCTTACAACTGCAGCTTAGCGAGGACAGAGCTCTCAGTTTCATCAAATCTTCCATCTTCTACCTCTCCTTTGGCAAAGATGACTTTATAGAACTCCTCCTACAAAATGCTTCGGGTACTGCAAAACAGAACAGTACTGATCAAGAATTTGCACACATTTTAGCAGATCAAATGATACATGTTATACGGAACCTTTATGCCATGAATGTGAGGAGGATCATATGCATGGGAATATTACCTTTGGGATGCACTCCAAGGGTGTTATTGAACCAATACAATTCCACAGCCCAACCACATGATGACGACGATGATGTTGCAAGGGGATGTGTAGAGGAGATCAATGTGCATGTCTTGGAGTACAACAGAGAGCTGCGTGAGCAAATCTCCCAGCTTCATGTAGAGTTGCCTGATGCACAGCTTCTGTTTTGTGATATTTACCAAGGACTTTCAGAGATCATAAACAACCCCCAACAATATGGTACACAAACACAATACTTCAATTTCTTCTGTTTTTGACAATTTTAGTTTCAATCTAAAGTTGAGATGCAAATGTGAATTGCAGGCTTTGAGGATGTAAAGAGTGCTTGCTGTGGGCTTGGTATGTATGGAGCAGAAGTTGGATGCCTTTCTAAAGATATGGCGTGTGACAAAGAAGCAAGTCATGTGTGGTGGGATTTATATAATCCTACAAAGGCAGTGAACTCATTGCTGGCTGATTCAGCCTGGTCGAGCAATCCTCTTCCGATTTGTCGTCCTATGAACATCCAGGAATTTTTCACTGCTTCAGTTTGACAGTTTCGGTGTCAAAGCCCACCCGAGTCACACAAAGGAGTTACCACCCTCGTTGCCATCACTGTTGTAGTGCTTTAGATGATGCATGCATTAGAAAAATGAATTAAATGTTTTGATGTGCCAAAGCTATTCAGATTCCCTTGTTCAAACTCCAAACTGAAACACAACATAATCTACAAAAGTTCAGAACATTGATATCCCCAACATCATACCTTAGTCATATTGTCGGGGTTAAAGCCAAAAAACCAAAAGAATAATAGTGTTCAAAACAAAAAGCATCCCTCAACTTTGATTTTATATGAATTGGTATGGAATATGATTTTGTTATTTGTCCAGAGGGAAAATTGAAAAGAACAGAAGTTACCCCAGAGAAAACAGGAGTTACCTAAGAAGATGAGTGTCAAAACTCAAAAGGTTAAGTACCGGATTTTGCAGCCTCTCTAGCCCTCCAAAAGTTGATATGCATATTAATAAGCAGTCAATCTCTGGAATATAGTCAGACATCTTGTCTGGATTGCAGGATTACAGTCACAGGTTGATGGAGGAACTTCTCTAAAAACCAAATGTTCTGGTTTTTGATGTCACAATGTCTAGAAGTCGGCAGACTAACTTGAAATATATTTCATGAACACATATTTTACCCTCTGAAAGTCTGGTATCCAGCAATTCAAGTGATTGATCATATGTGCTGCACAACTCCATAATCAACAAACACTATCCTAACCTTTATCTACTCCATAAGGCACTGAACTGTCTTGTCCCTTCAGTATCTTCAATACAATGTAGCTTGCAGTGCAGCAATCACATGAACATATGAAACCACAGCAACAATAACAACTGATAACTGCATCCCATTGCCCTTTTCTATTAACAAAGTTGATGCTTAATGCTGCCATAAGCTGAGAAGATGTAGTAATTTGGTAAAGTAGACCAACATCAAAATAGTAAGAGACAATCAATCCTTTTCCATCAATCACAATTCTCTCAATTCCACTGTAATTAATTCAACTACAGTTCAATATCATTGATATCACCTCTTATTAACAAAGATGATATAATCATAGATATATGCAGACGTCCAATTGCAGGATGTCATAGTTATATCTATTACAGATATGGTTGTCCCTTGATGATGAGCGCATAATCCCATGTATAAAATGAGGAGTGAGTTGCTCGTGAATTTCCAATTATCATAATGCATGGCATCAGCCATTGAAGGATTTGGGCAAGAACAAGAAATACCTCAAAAGGGAGGCCTGTCTGAATTGGCGCTTGGAAGGTAAGTGATCAGTGCCAGATAAGAAGCCACATCACCTTTACTTGAGTTCAACATAGACTCTCTTCCATATGGCCAAGTTTTTTTCATAGTTCTCTTCATCGAATATTCATCTTTTCACATTTGAAACACCTTTTAATCCCAAGTTTCTCTTGAGAGGTGCGAGCCCTTTGTATAATGAGACATTCTGTCCTAATTGAGAATCAACCAGGTGTCCAGGACCGTACAGTTCATAAAGAAATCCATATTTACCTCCTTCCCCTGCTTTCCACCACTCCTGTTCCTACAATAATTAGAGATTTCCTTCTCAGATTTCCTCAAACCCCATATCCGAAGTTCTTTCTTAATTTCCAAGTCTTTGCTCAGAGTGCAACTCCAATAAGAGTATAGTTCAAGAACTCGTTACAAGGGATCACATCAGACTTCAAAATAGATCAATTTTTTACCTTCACAACTTTCTCCACATTACAGTTTGGAAGGATTAATTGTAAAGTGCAGCATCCACCAAAGTAATATATAGCCAGCTACATACCAATGCTAGAAAGTGAGAGACAAAGCTTAGGAAGAACATATTCCCATTGTAATCCTACATGACAGGGACATCCTTGAAACTTTTTTCTGCTCGGCTCTACAGATATGTGTCTGGCAATAGAATGCAAAAGCCTTGTAGTTTCCTATCAACCACCGAACAAAAGTACAAGTATGAAATATTGTGTGTATCACAAGGTACAGTGTCTAGTGTAAGTACATATGAATACAAGTCGAATTACTCTAATAGATCATGCTGCAGATCAGATTTTGTCAATTCTTAAATAAAAGTTCACATGAGCAATAAATCAGTAATCTCATATGCTAAAACATGTATTCAAAACTAGAATCTAGATCGTTTTAATCCTAAATAAAATTCCAACAGACAGATATGTACAAGTCCAAGTAATGGTAACATAGGAGATAAAGCTTATGATAATCACAAAATTAGCATGTAACATAATTTATCTCCCAATGTATGAGATTAAGCATCCAGTGGTTGGGTGATTGGAAATTTCTAAACAACATAATTTCATGAGCACTAACTCTAGACTATATTACGGTGACAAACTAACTCCAAACAATTCCACAAAGATGAAGAAGAATGCAATACAAGTGCTTCTTTTTGGGCAATAGGTACTCTGCAAGTATTTGCATGTTCATACATTATTAGTACACATAGAAATGTAAATTGTTCAAAACGATAGACACTTGGTAAATGAAAGAACCTGCAAAGAAGCTCCCCACCAAGTTCAACATGTATGGTTCTTCAGCTAACCCACACCATCAAGAAAGAAATCAAACCGCTAGACTACCACACAACTGAACTGCTAGCTGCCCCCAACCACAATGAATCAAATCTTCAAAGCCTCCATCTTCCTCCCCAAAACATTACACCTCATCAAACTCCCAACCGTATTCAAAACCATCTTAGCATCATCCCACCTATTCCCATCAGCTAACTTCTTGTACAAGTAACTCTCGAAAGTCATGCGCTGCACATACTCATCCCCACACAGCTCCACCAAAGCCTCTCTCGCCGCATCACTGCCATAAAACACCTTCTGCAACAAGTCCAAGAACCTAAACGTCGTAATGTACTTAGCATCCCATTTTTTCAAATACTCCCTCTTCAAATCCTCCTCATTTATCATCCTCTCCCCTCCCTCCGACGCTTTTATAATCGCCTCGCCGCACATCCTCCCCGATTTCGCCGCGAAATAGATCCCCTCGCCGGAGCATTTCGTCACGTACCCGGCCGCATCACCAATGAGGGACACGCGCCCCCTGACGCGCGTGGGGCGGGGGTGCTCCGGGATCGGGTGCGCCTCCACCTTGATGACTTTCCCGCCGCTGATCTTGGCGCTGGCCCTGGCTCTGATGGCCCTCTGGAAGACCTTGATGTCCTGCTTGGAGCACACAGTGCCGGTGCCCACTGCCACGTGGTCGCATTTCGGGAAGACCCACGCGTAAAAGTCGGGCGACACGTCGTTTCCGACGTACATTTCGGCGAGGTCTTGGTAGTAGGCCATTTTGTCGTCCGTGAGTTTGATTCGCTCCTGAAAAGCGATGGCGCAGGCGTAGCTTCCGGCCTTGATCGACTTGGCCACGCGGCTGTTGGCGCCGTCGGCGCCGACCACGACGTCCACGGCGAGCGCGTGGCGCGCGTTGTCCTTCGTGTAGTGGACGACGTAGGGCGCGTGGGGGGAGGCGGGGATCTCGAGGCGGGTGACGAGGCCGGAGATGAGGGAGGCGCCGCGGGACTGGGCGCGGTCGCGGAGGAAGGAGTCGAGGACTTCGCGGCGGAGCATGGCGATGAACTCGTCGGGGCGGAGGGTCTTGCCGAAGTCGACAGCGAGGTTGGAGGGGGAGAAGATCCTCATGCGGGTGACGTGGCGGTCGATGAGTCGGGCCGGGATGTCGAACTCGTCGAGCATGCAGATTGGGATGGCTCCGCCGCAGGGCTTGGCCTCCGACGGTGCTCGCTCGAAGAGGAAGCACTCGGCTCCGCCGGCGGCTAAGGCCTCTGCGGCCGAGGACCCGGCGGGACCGGCGCCGATGACTGCCGCGCGGAGCTTCCGGCCGACGATGGGTGGGTTGGAGGCGGTTATTCTGAAGGTGACGGAGCGTGGCTTCGTGTGGAGAGGAGCGGCGGCGAAGAGAGCGCCGGAGATCGCGGCTGCTTGCGTTGCTGAAGCCATTCAAAGCAAAATGGTGTGATAGTGATGTCAAAGGGAGGTCAACTGGTCAAACTGAGAAGTGAGTGTACTGGGAAAGACATTTGAACTGGTGGGTGGCATGTGCACCTCACGTGACCTTATGCTGGGGACTGAAACTGAAGCACAGGTTACCGGTTGCAATTTCAGGGAGGAAATGTACTACATCTCTGTTAAGAGGAAACCATCGTTGTTATGCTTCATCAGTTCTGATCTTCCTGTTCATTTCAAATTCGATTGTGTTATGCTGCTATCTGCTTGTGTTGGATTTTCGTAAGGTGTCTTTGAAAAGCAACAACTTTTGTTCATGACTTCAAACTTAAGGCTTGAGTAAAATGGGACACTGTTTTGTATACTTCATACTTGTATGTTTATATGCTTTGTTACTGTGTCGACCTCTGACCAGCTTATGATCGTTCTATATGCTTCAGTGTCCATGTCGCGACTCCGATTTTGAGTATGATGCCCATATATACGTTTTGTACATTATGTGGTGTGATCTTAGAGAAATCGTGAGAGTGATATAGAGGGGTGTTAGAGATGAAGTTAAGTGTGTTTTCGAGGTTCAAAAGAATGCGGCCTGAGTTGGAACTTGGAAGAACAAAAATCCATTCGATGATCATAGAACCTTCATTACCACTCCAGTCAAAACAAGTAGGTGAGGTAATCTTCTACTGAATTTTTCCACACCAACACATGCTATAAATTTAGATATCATGAATGGAATTGAGAACATAATTTTGATTTTATTAAGACCATGTTGTGTGCTAGCTTTAAGGTCACAGTACAGGAACAACATGCATAGCCAATAAAATCTATCAATAGGAAACTGAGATTGCATACACGTACATAATAATGAATACAACAACATTGAAAAGCTTATTCAAAGGGCTAGGTGAACAAAATAGATACAAAACTAACAGTGGACATGCATACAAAAACCAAATGCACAGACTTATATTCACCTCATCGATTAACACATCCTCTGCCTTCTTCTGATCCTTTTCATCTGTTTGATCATCATCCCAGCTACGTCAAGAAACAGCTCACGCTTTCGTGTGATCGCCACATCTGCAAGTACCACTCCCACCACCAATCCACTTCCAACTCCGGCCAACACAAATATCCAGTCGAATTCAAAAGCATCATCTTCACTGCTGCTTGAAGGTGGTAGTTGAGCTGGGGCATTGGAGTTGTCACATCTCTTTGTCAAAGGGTCTCCGCATAATCCTGGATTTCCCATATATGAAGTGTTCCCGAATGTGTGAAACTGGAGACCTTGGGGTACAGAACCAGTGAGATTATTGTAAGAGACATCAAAACTGGCAAGATAAGTGAGCTGCGCTAGTTGCTGAGGTATCTCTCCTGAGAGCTGGTTATGTGAAAGGTCCAATGCTTCAAGCAAAGTCAAATTTTCCAAGCGCAATGGGATGCTGCCGTTGAAGTTGTTATTGGAAATGTTGAGAAAGCGAAGCCCTTTCAAGTTCCTTATGAATTCTGGAATCTTCCCATGGAAATTGTTGCTTGAGATATCAATCACTCCAAGGTCTTCTTGGATCTTCGAGTAGTATCTCTCCACACCTTTATTTGTTATCGTGACTTTGAAAATATAACCGAACTTAGTACCATGGATATTCAGATCTGAGAATACCGCCATATATGTGGGTTGGTTCATAACTATACCTCTCATCGCATTGCTAGAAAAGATGTGTTCAGAGGGAAACTCACCAGTGAAATTATTGCAAGAGAGATCCAGTATACGCAGCTCGGGAAAGTGAAGATTTTTTAGGGTATTCTCAATCACACCATAGAACTGATTATGGTGCATCGCCAAGAGTTTAAGCTCTGGGAGACTTCCCAACCAAGAAGGGAAAACATCACTGAATTTATTGGCTGAGAGAACAAGAGACTGGAGCGTCATACAATTAGCTAGTGACCTTGGTATTTTCCCATGCAATTGATTATAACTGACATCAATCATCTTCAAGTTGCTTGTGTTGCTGTATGTTTGAGGAAGAATACCGTGGAAGGAGTTGTTCCGAAGATCTAAAACTTGTAGAGTGTCACTGAAGTTACCAAGACAAGGCAGAATGGTGCCACTCAACTTGTTATTTGACAAATCAAGGTATTGAACGGTACTGAGATTGCACATCAATGGTGAAAGATCTCCGGTAAGTTTGTTGTTGCTGAATCTACAGACGACAATATTCTGTGGAGGTATAGGTGGTGATCCATCTAGCAAATTGTACCCAGCAAATAAAGCTTGCAGGTTAACCCAAGGAAGGACAAAATTCGGTTGGCCAAAGCCTGCAAGGAAGTTGTGCCTGATGTCCAGTAACATCAAACTTTGCGTGCTTGTATTCCACATCCATTTGGGTACTTGACCATGCAACTTATTTGTGGAAAGGTCCAGCCACGTCAAGTGTTGTTGATGTCTAATGAAATTAGGAAACTCTGTTAAGTTGCACTCTCGCAATCCCAGAAAGGTAAGCTTTGGAAGAAGGGTTGTATTCACAATGTTACAATGAGGCACTTCTAGTTTGTTCCAACCTACATCGAGTCTTGTTACGGAACTTGGTAGGTTACAAAGGTCAAAGTTACCGTGAAGGTCATTGTCATACAGATAAAGCGTGTAGAGGTCCCTTAGGTTGAACAGTGATTCAGGAACTGAACCGCTCAATCTGTTTAGATCAAGATTTAAGTCTGCTAGTCTGCTAAGGTTACCAAACAAAGATGGGACTGGGCCACTTAGTTGATTATCTAAAAGATGAAGATAAGTGAGCTGCGAGAGGTTTCCAAGAGAAGAAGGGATGGAACCACTCAGATTGATGGTTTCGAGATCAAGATAGGTAAGTTGTGTTTGCTTACCAAGCCAAGACAAAGGCCCGGCAACAAAATTATTCATTGCAAGAGACAAATAAGTGAGTTGGGTAAGGTTTGCTAGTGAAGCAGGAACTGGACCTGAGAAACTGCATTCAGCCAAATCCAAGCGGTTCAGTGAGTCGAGCTCTCCGATCGATGAAGGAAGAGTTCTGGAAAAATTAGTGCCTCCGAGTGACAGCCACATGAGAGGACTACTTCCATTAAACTCGGGCAAATAACCCGAAAGCTCTTGGTTTGATCTCACACTAAGATATCCCAAGTATTGTAACTTGAAAATTCTTATTGGGAATTCGCCATACAGGTTGCAATTCCCTAGAGCAAGGGATGACAATGACAAATTCGCCAATGAATCAGGAACTGAGGAAGATATATTTATGTCACTGAGATGAAGCGTTTCAAGACTAGTTAAGTTTCGAACTAGACTTGCCAGACTGTCTGCTTTAAGCCTCAACAGTCCCTCACCAGAAAGTGTATCAACATTGCTAGACAGATCAAGGGATGACAATTTGGACATTTGTGAAATTTCAGATGGGACTTGGCCAGAAAACACAGAGAAGGAAAGGTTGAGATACCTAAGCCTCGAGAGATTCTTAATTGTTGTAGGAATTTGAGAGTAATTGAAGTCGTTATCAGCAAGACTCAGTCTCCGGAGATGAACGAGGCGAAAGAGGCTGCTGCTGGAGTTGATGGAGCCATAGAGACAACTGCTACTAAGATCAAGATCAACAACATGACCAGTCTTCTCATCACACTGAACCCCGTCCCATGAGCAGCAGTTGCTATTCTGGTCTCCTTCAACTGCTTTCCATGATGAGGCCTTTGGATAGGAACCATCATCATCACTAGCAGATGGGTCCACAATGAAGTTTTGCTTAAATTGCAGCAAGGCAGCGCGCTCCTCACCATGGCAAGAAGGTGGCTGCTGCTGCCTAGAGTATAAGGAGCTAGCTCCAAGAACATGAAACAACAACAAAACCAGCAAATTTTTTGAAAGCTGACCAATATTCGGGACATTAGACAAGCACCGGCGGGATGACAATCCCATAATGTGGTTTGGTTACGAATGAAACTTTTGTGCAGTAGTGCAGTAGTACTACTCTTAGCTAGATAGGTATGGAAATTTCCAAACATAGAGTGCTATTTATACACTACCAGGACAAGCACTTTAGCCGACGAAAAATCTGTTAGCTTAATTCGTCGGCTATAGTTTCGTCGGGAAAGGGTCGTCGGCAATAACTTTAGCCGACGAAACTATAGCCCGTCGTCGGCTATTGTCCCATAGCTAGCCGACGACAGAAGACGTCGTCGGCTAGTCTCTCAGACTTTAGCTGACGAGTCTCTCAGACTTTAGCCGACGAAACAACTCGTCGGCTAGTCTCTTAGCTTTAGCCGACGAAACAACTCGTCGGCTAGTCTCTTAGCTTTAGCCGACGAAACGCTTAATATATTCGTCGGCTATAGTATGTAATAAAAAAATAAAAATAACTAAAGCCGATGAAACTGACCGTATTTCGTCGGCTTTAGAGGGTTTAGCCGACGACACATTCCATAATTCGTCGGCTTAACATTATTATAGCCGAAGAATTATGGCATATTTCGTCGGCTATAAGTCCATTCCAGTATAAAAAAAAACCCGAAATTTCTAAATTACCATTCCAAGCAAGCTGCAAAATACACCAAAACAATTCCATATAACCAACAACAAGCACATAAAACTATATAATTCATCAACTACACAAAATCTAGATCGTCTAAATTAATACCCTAAATTAATTCCAGTATAAAAAAAAACCCGAATTTTTAAATTACCATTCCAAGCAAGCTGCAAAATACACCAAAACAATTCCATATAACCAACAACAAGCACATAAAACTATATAATTCATCAACTACACAAAATCTAGATCGTCTAAATTAATATCCGCTTCTGGGGGCTGCTGCAGAGGTTGCTGCGGAGGTTGCGGCGGCTGGGGTAGCGGTATGGGCGGAGGCATGGGCGGAGCCGGAAGTCCCTGAAGCTGGGCAGCTGTAAAGTCTTGCATGTACTGGAACATCTGCCGCTGTTGGGCCTGCTAGATGGCATGTACCTCGGCATAATGGGCTGCTTGCGCGGCATTATAGGCAACATGAGCAGCTTGCTGTTCCCGTAGTCTATGAAGTTCCGACTCTAGCAGCTGAGTCGTCCTGGTGGTCGTGGTCTTGCTGCTGGTCGAGGCTGCCTTTCGTTAAAATCCTAGAGTGGTCTTCAAGACCCCCCGCCCTTCTTTCCTAGACCCCAGCAGTAGAAGTTGTTTGCTCGCGGTGGGAAGGCTATGCCCATGATCCTCGCTCCAACCGTCGGATCCGAAGTGTCGATCCGGGACATGGCTTCGGACATCTCTTCCTCCTGCGTGTCCGGCCATGTCTCCCTCACTATAGCACTCATCACCTCGTCACTAGCCTCCCTCACCTTCGCCTAATTGGATAGGAAAAAATGATTAATTAACATTTTGACATATATATAAGTAAAATTAAAAATTTAAAAACGTAAGATGACTTACAATATCCTCCTGGGCTTCAGGATATGCCTTCTCGTACGTATAGACGTACTGGTTGACCTCTAGATGTTCCCTGGCCGCCTCGTCCATGAAGACAGCGAACGGTCTAGAACCGGCATGATGATTCCTTGTGTTGCGTTGCCGGTTCTGAGCGTTCGCCCGGGAAACCGCCTTCAAAGAAAAAACTAAACTATTAGTAAAATATTTAAAAACGCACGTACTTAATGACAAATTAACTAATTAATTTTTTTAAATACCTGTTTACGAGGGTTGTTGAATTCTGATGTCAGAAGCCAACGTCACTCGTACTCTCTGTACTGGAACTCAGCAGAGGTACCAGAACGTGCGTTCCAGTGAGTAGTCCAATGGGTCAGCAACTCATTCTTCCACTCCTTGTACCTACAGATATAACAAAAATATTAGAAATATTATTAATTTCACATACAATTTTGTTTTTTCATTAACTTCCCAACGTACCTTCCCCCATGCACAACGTCCGCCCAGCTGCTCTTCAGGTGCTCGGGAACCTCAAACCACACTTGCATTTAACCGTTTATTAGTTTAGTTTTTCGAGAAATCTACAATGTAATACATAATATTATTGAGGCATTTTGTAAACTCACCGACATCGCGTTGTGGACCATGTCCTTAACCTCCTGCGGGACCTCGCCCCAGTCTGACCACAACATAAGGACTCTATCCCTAATGAGTGCTCCCACGCGGCAGGAGTACGTCCTCGACTTTCCGCCCGATATTATGTCGCCATCCCCGTCAGTACCGATGATAATCCTCCCTGAGGTACCGACGATCTTCTCGAGAGCCTTCCCTGTGACGGGGCCTCTCTTCTTTTTTGTCGGCTTCGCTCCGACGGTGCCTATCACATGATAAACCAAATTGATTATTAAAATCGGAGAATTATAAGAAAACAAATCATTCATCTTTCATTACCTGAGGGCGATGCGGCGGACGCGACGAATTCCGTCTCCGATGATGATACCCTCGCGGAAATAAGAGGCGTATCAAAAGGCACGAACCGGTACGCCGCTGATGGAGCCACTGGCGAGGGCAGTGGATAAATCGGCGTCCCTGAGCCATCGACTGCAGGTAAGGCCAGTATCATCCGCGGAAGGAATAGATGAGGCGGCGGCATCTGTACCCCAGATGACCCACTATTCGAAGAAGTAGGACCTGAAGTGGGCGCCCGGTGTATCTCAGGCATACTGGGTGCAGACACCTCCGTCTAGGTCTGAGGCCACAACTGCCTCGAGGAATGAGGGACGCCCCGCTGCCTCGATGAAGGGGGCATCTCCGGCTGCCTCTGCGCCGTTTGCAGAAGGCTCGCATGTCTAGCTGTCATGAGGCCCTGAAACGACGTTTGAGGGTTGCTAGAGGTTCCCTCAGACGATTCGGACCTTTGGCCATTCGAACCCTTCGTCGATCTAATATTACCTCTCATCCTGTTTAAAATATTAATTTGAATCAAGGCCACAAAATCAAACAATGTAAACCCATTCAATTAGTCAACAAAAAAAAATATATACACTTCCTAAATACAAATTTACACTTCCTAAATACAAATATACACTTCCTAAATAAAAATATACACTTACTAACAACACCACAACATTGCAATTGACCGGAAAATCAAAGCAAACACAAAATACTAAATACAAATATACACTTTCTAAATACTAAATACAAATATACACTTCCTAAATAAAAATATACACTTC
>NC_020497.1:8913838-8955197 GCF_000184155.1 Fragaria vesca subsp. vesca
GCCGACGAATTATGGTGTATTTCGTCGGCTTAAGTATAAAAAATACATTAAAAAAACTGAAGGTAATACATATAAACCAACCTCACTTCCTATTCATATATCACCAAAATTCATATAAAATAACAGAAATATGAATTCAACATATGTAAACTATAAATTAAGGTAATACATTTTTTTCATTACAAATTAATGTATTACGTCATCTAAATTAAAACTAAGGCTCGTAATCGGAATCATCCGATGAGTCTTATTCGGTGTCAGAATTAATTTCTGGTAATCTATGCCTTTCCTCATCGCCAGAGTCTTCGTCTGTTTCTTGATTTGGATCAACATCACAAATTCGCACCGAACGACCCGCTTTAAAATTATTAAGGCGAGCGGTAGAGGAGTTAGGAATACCTATTGCGTTAGGCTCTTGATATGCAACATCTTCTTCCTCGTCTTCGGCCACTCCAAGTGTAGCCGCCTGGTAAATGTTTCGAGGGTGCACAAGGTTGACTACTTTCCACGCGTCACCCTTAGCAAGGTCATCAAGATAAAACACTTGTTTTACCGATGTGGCAAAAACGAACGGGTCATCTTCGTAAAAACTTATAGCAGTGTTCACCGATAATATTCCGTACTGATCGGTCTTCATGCTCTGCAGGCTAGTATCAAACCATCTACACTTGAAGAGGTGCACTGTTATGCCTTCACCATAAACGAGTTCCACCACTGAATGGAGAACACCGTAATAGTCAACTCCATTCCGCCCACCATGCGCCATCACCCCAGAATTCTGTGTTCTCCGTCTGCTGTCTCTCTGTTCACATATAAATTGCATGCCATTCACCTTGCACATCGGATAAACTCTTGATATTATCGGCTGCATAGCTAGAAGTCTTAGTTCGTGCGACCAATTTGGGTGACCATCAAATTGAATATGGTTTATCTGCAACTAACCATTCAACTGTAAATATGGATAATTATGCAATAAACATAAATACATACATAAATATTGAATTACGTACCCAGCCGTCAAAATAGATTGCGAACTCCCTATTGTGGTACTCGAGATCACCATGAATGTCTGGACAATATAGATGGATGTCTTTCCAGTATTCAACTTCTGGACAGTTAATCAATACCCACCAGTGGGCAATGACTAGCTCATGTGGTTGCAACTTGTAGGAGTCTGGCAAAATTCCATAAACTTCAACATCACTGGAGAGTATGGAAAGATTGAACTTCGGTACATCTACCGGCATGGCTTCGTCTGTTTCCTTCAACGCTCGTAAATACAACTTCATGTAGGTGACGCACTCGTGCGCAATATATGCTTCAGCTATACATCCTTCAGGCGCGGATTTATTAGCCACATAATCTTTGTAGTTTCCAAGTTGCCTATAAATCAAGTTGCAAAGTGTTATGATTATTGAACATGTATATATATTGAGGAATTCAAGTGTAAAAAACATACCTTTCTATGGGATACATCCAAGTGTAGTATATTGGACCGGTAAGCAACAATTGCTCAGGAAGATGGATCATCAGGTGAGGCATGATGTCAAAAAAATTTGGAGGAAATATCCTCTCAAATTTACACATGATATAAATGATGTCCTCTTGCATTTCCCGGAGGTTAGATTTTTTCATTTCCCGTGTGCATAACTTCTGGAAGAATCTTGCTAACGCTACTAACGGCTCCACCACCTGACGGGGAAGGAACGGTCGAATGAAAACAGGGAAGAGACGTTGTAGCAGGATATGACAGTCATGACTCTTCAACCCATACATCTTATTGTCCCGGAAGTTCACACACCGGGCTATATTTCCTGCATAGCCTGAAGGATACTTCACACAACTCATCCACCTGAAACTTACGTTATTCTGGTCAGGCTTCACGGTGTAAGGAGTTTGAGGCATTTTTTTCTTCCCTTCTTTCAACCACAGATGTCTTCTTAATTGCATTTTTTTTAGATCAATGCGTGCTTTAGGACCGTCTTTCGTCTTCCCCTCCAAGTTCAACACTGTGCCCACCACACTGTCGCAAATATTCTTTTCTATGTGCATCACATCTAGGTAGTGTCTGATCAACAACTTACTCCAGTATGGGAGTTCCCAGAATATGCTCTTATGTGTCCAGAATTTGTACTTGTTGGGTCTTTCAGGTATTGCCGCCACAATATTGGGATGATTACTGAGCTGCCCAAAATCGTACTCATTAAGCACTGCTAAAATTTCTTCTCCCATCCATCTTCTGGGAGGCACACCGTGTTCTACGGTCCTATCAAATGCCTTGTCATCGAACCGCCATTCGTGATTATATGGAAGGAAAGCACGGTGACCCAATCTGCATATCTTGTTGCAATGACTGCTGCTCCCCTCATCGCTAAGGCACTCTGAACAAGCCTTGTATTCCCTAACAACGTTGCCCGACAACATCCCACGGGCAGGAAAATCACTGATGGTACCAACAACCATGGCATGCATCTGGAACATCTCGTGCATGTACTTGTCATAAGTGGGATGACCAACGTCCCACAAAAACTGAAGCTCTTCAATCAAAGTTCTTAAATACACATCGAGACACTTCCCTGGATAACCGGGTCCCGGAATCAACAAACTCAACATATTGTATTCCTTCTTCATGCACATCCATGGAGGAAGGTTGTACGGTACCAAAATCACCGGCCATACACTGTATTGAAGACTCATGTTGCCAAAAGGGTTGAACCCGTCGGATGAGAGCTCGAGCCTCACATTTCGGACCTCTGACGCAAAATGAGGAAACTCCCTGTCTATATGCTTCCAAGCCTCCCCGTCAGTAGGTTGAATAAGGGTATCTTCGTCATGCAATTCCCTATCAGCGTGCCATCTCATAGCTTCGGCCGTGTGTGAAGATATGTACAACCGCTCCAGCCTATCCCTCAACGGGAAATACCGAAGTACCTTCGCAAGTTTCCTATTGCCTGCAGGAGTCAGCTTATACCTGTCAGTGTGACATACCGGACATGCGTCAAGCCCACCAAGGTCATTCCCTTCTGGATCTTTACCCCAGAAGAGAACACAGTCATATCTGCATGCATGGATCTTGATGTAGCAAAGCCCAAGATCTTTCAGGATACATCGAACCTTACGATGAGTGGTAGGAAGACGATGACCGTGGGGCAGCATCGAAGCAGTGTACTGTAGATAATTATCAACAGCCTTCACGGTCGATTTTGTCTCAACTTTAATCTTCATTACGTCCATCACACTTTCAAGAACGGTCTTCTGACAACCAGGGTACACAGGGGTCTATTGGAAAGCAAGCAGTTTGTTGTACTTTTCAATACCAGCAGTGTTGACAGCTCTAGGGAAAGGCTGCACCGGGTCAGACATATACTGTCCTTGAGCGCATACACCGCTCTCATAAGGAAACATGTCGTTGATGAATGCCGTTGTTGGATCGTTGGATGTACTGCCCGTCTCAGAAAATTGGCCATGATCATGCAGAGCCCCTAATGATGTTTCACCGTGATATAACCAACATGTGTACTTCTCCCAAAACCCGTTACTCCTCAGGTGCTACTTTGTCAATGGAAAATCGATGCATATCGCTGCGACACTGACATTTCGTGCACGGACAATAGAAAATTGTATTCCCGTTAGCATTAGTCAGCGCATATTCTATAAACTCATAACTCCTGCACCATATCTTTTGTCCCATTTTAGAAGCGAAATCCAACTCTTATCCATATCCTGAAAATATAACAAAATATATATGTATAACGCTAGCTAATTATTAATGAAATTTCATGCCATGCATATATAAAATCTCAATTCATTTAGTATATATTCTACGTACTACAACTAATTAATAACAAATTAATTAACACACACACACATATATATATACTTAATAATTACATAACAATATTATATATATATATATCTACATCATCACAAAATCATCATTGACATATATACCATCAACACAATATTATAAATTAATTAACATATATCTACTACTTATAAACAACTTCATATATATATATATATATATTATATCAAATCATCAACCAGATCGATCAACATATATATATATATACACGTCCAACATACTCAAATCAATCAACTCGATCATAGCAATATTATATATCAACATCATCACAAAATCATCATCAACTCATATATATCATCAACAACTTCATACCATATCAACACATTAATATTATAATTAATTAACATATATATATCTACTATTTATTAACAACAACTTAATTCATATATATTATCAAATACATCAACCAAATCGATCAACATATATATATATATATATATATATACATCCAACGTACTTAAAATCAATCAACTCAATCACACTCAAAATCGATCAACTCAAATAAAACTCAATTAATCAACACATATATACATATACGTACCTATATATAGCTCCACAAACTAATTATGGACAGATTTCGACAACACCCAAATTTTTTTTCCCAGATGAGCTGCTGCTGTCCAGATCTGCAAATATAAAGCACTTTAGCCGACGACATATTAATTTCGTCGGCTAAACTTTTAAATATTTCGTCGGCCATAGTTTGTGAACTTTAGCTGACGAAATAAATTTTTTAACCGACGACATTTTAATTTCGTTGGCTAAAGTTTACCATAGCCGACGAATAAAAATTTCGTCAGCTAACGTGGACTTTAGCCGACGAAAAAATAGTTCGTCGGTCTGGTTTTTTTATTTTCGTCGGCTAAAGCCTTTCTTTTGGTAGTGATAGTGGCATATGGATCAATCCACATCGATTCATTGACCCACAATTCTTCCTTTTCCTTTCTCGTTTTCTTCTTTTGGGCTCACATTGACCGACACATTTCCACAATTCCTTTCTCGTTTTTCAGATCTTATTAAAGCCGCTTCGTAGGTGGAAATGTGTCAAAAGCGGACAATACATATTGCGATTATTTTCCTAATTAAGTGACTTTTCATTGAAAGGAAAATAAAATATTAGAGTCGTTTCTTAGATGAAAATGTGCCGAAAGCGGACAATATATATTGCACTACTTTCCTTAATAAAGTGACTTTTCAATAAAAGAAAAGAAAAAAAACTCTAAAGTATAAAATCATTACGTTTTGGTCCATTAAACGCCTGCACTTTCATTCATCACTTTATGATGACTTTAAGTCCATCTCTTAAAGTAGTAAACAAATAAGTTAAAGCTAAGTTGGGAGTACGCAGAAGTCCTCCAACGTATAAAATCAGTAAAGTTCAAAGGATGATCGAGCATAAGTGATCTAGACAAAATAGCATGTCTTGACTCTTGACTCCCAAGTCATTTTGATGGATATTGATCTTATTGAAGGTCTTTGCTCTATATTGTGGAATTGGTCACTGGTTCGTTTGGATTGGTTATTTCCGACATCACCAGCCAAATATGTGATTGTCATGTTGTCATGCATGTCACGTTTTAAATTATCTCTCCATAGTTTTTTTTGGTTCACGGAAAAAAAAATAGTGTTTCTTCATCTTTCTCCTCCGAAGGGAAATAGAAGTGAAATGAATTTTCTAAGTACTTTTTATTCAGATGTTTGGTAACACAAGAAAAGAGTGCGGTTATTAGGACCTTCAAACTTGCTCAGTATATCTCTCGTGTTATTTACACTGTACCTCATTTTTAATTTTAACTACAAACATTTGCTCACTAGACCTCCTTTCAAATTCCTAAAATAATCTTAGGTATGTTATTCACATATATCTTGATAATTTACTCATTATACCTCTTATTTATTTTCTAAACGTCTCATTCTTATAATTTTTTTCTTTTTGCTTGCTATCATCGAGACCTCTATTCATTGATTTTTTTTTTCGGTTAAACCTCTTTCACGACCTCAATTCCTTGATATTTTTATTTCCCATAGAATGTCACCAAACCTCCATTATTTGTAAGAAATTTTTTTCAATGACGTCAATTTTTCTCTTAAAAATCAAATAACACAAAGTATTGGGTTTCAAAAACTTATATTTACCAGCCCAGTACCGTCTCTCCTTATAAGTGAGAGGTCGTGAGTTCGACTCACAATAGACTCGTTGTAGCATATTAGTTGTTTATCTGAGGAAAAAAAAACTTATATTTACCAACAAAAAAGTATTCTAACATAAATTAGCTTTTATTTTTTTATTTTACTTGTGCTAAACAACGATCAAAGATAACAATTGTATACTATGTATGTTCTTTTTTTCCTCTATTTTATGTACATCATGAAATTATTTCAATAGTTATTTAATTTTTCATTATCGATTTGTTTTTGCATATATATATATTCCTTCACCTTGTATATATATGCTTTCAATATGTATGATAATAGAAAATTTTATGTTACACGGTCGATATTGATCATAGTTTTAGCTTTAATTAAATATATAGTAAAATTTAGAAAATAGTAAATTAGAAATTAAAATATATAAGGAAAATAATAAAGAATACTATCAATTAATTGTCAAATTGGAAAGTTTAGAGAGAATAAATATACTTCTTTTTGTATAATTATTGTCCTTAATAGTTATTATACGTAAGAGGAGATAATTGTCATTCAATAACTCATAACAAATGGAGGTCAAATGATCAAATTTGGAGATCCCAATAACCGCACTCACAAGAAAAACCATAAAAAAAGTTGGTAATTAATATAATAAAATTTTAATGGTCAAACGAAGTATAGAGGGCTCCAGAAATTTTAATTTGTGGTGTTATGCTTGATCTAATGTCGATGTTGATGTTGATTTTATTTTATATAAGTTGCAATTGTTTTAAATATTAAACGAATGTACAGTATAAGATAATGCAATATACAGTAGAAGATTCATTAGTTTCTGGGGGTGTCTAGGTAGTAGCTACAGATCAAAGATATATATAAATATAAAGATAAGCAATAGAAAGAAGACTATCTGAGAGTATTGGTGATCACTCTAGAACGAGCAACACCAACGAAGTCATCAAGGATAATATTGATCATAGAGGTTGGGAGACATTCAAGTCTGCAAAACCGTGGAGAATTAGACACAATGGAGCATCCCTGTTGTACTCAACTTTTTCTATGAATAACAATTTTGAACGTGGGACTGAGCTTTCCATCTAGGTAGGTTCCAAACCCCGTTTCAAAAAAAGAAAAAAATAATAACGACCGTTTAGACCCATCGAGCCCGTCCATTTTGTGTAGCCCGACCCATGACCCGGTTTTCCTGAAAACTCTTTTTCCCCAAAATTTGAAAAACCAATCGGCGGTAATCGTCTCCCACAATTCAAAGACCCAAAATTCTCTCTCTCTCTCAAATGCGTGGGTGAAAGTGAAGATGTGGACGATTGAGAAGCAGTGGGTTCAGATCTTCGAGAGGCAGCAATGGGTCATCAACCAGGCCAAGCAGCAGGCCTTCCTCTTCGACCAAGACCTCTCCTCCCAACTCCTCCTTGCCGGAATCCCCCCCAATCCCTCTCTCGGTATCTCCTTCCTTTTTCATTTTTAACCTCAATTTCCTTTTCTACATAATTCTTTTCAACTTCACTTTAGGGTTTCTAGGTTTTAGCACAAAGTATTGCATTGGGTGTTTATGTAATTGGTAGGATTTGGCTGTCCAGAAGCTTTCACAGTTTGGTTATGCCTGTAATTTTACCGATGTGAAACCAATTAGGGATGAGTTTCTGCAGACATGAAAATTAGTGTTAAGAGCTGATAAAGGCCCAAATTTCGGCTTGATTTGCACTAATGATAGGGAGATTAAATGTGTTGCTCTCTATCACCTTAGAAATAAGCCTATGCAGTTAAGACAACCCAGAAAAGATTCCGTTTAAGCTGCATTTGTCTGTGCAAATGTATGTAGTGTACATTGTCCTTGCTTCTTTCATTGTTAGTCCGACTTATTTCCTTGGCTTCACTAGCAGTTTTTTTTGTTTTTTGTTTGTTTGTTTGTCATTACAGCGTTGAACCATCAGGAGCTGATTTCAGAAGTTCCATTCCCTCGCACGCGGCGTGTGATCCCTTTCACTGGCACTGATTGCTGTGGGTTTGATAACCCAGTTGCTACAGCTCACCACGGGCAGCTAGCAAATGGTTTGTGCGTGGAACATTGTGGGGTAAATAAAGGTTTTGATGTAGGAGAAAATGTATTGGATTTGCCGCAGTGTCCAACCAGTAATGGTGGATGTGCCTCCAATGGTGTTCCTCAAGATCTTCAACAAGAGGAACCTAGTGTTACGTCTCCTGAAGATGAGGGGAATGCAAGAGTCTCAGCCGCTTACCATGATTCAGCTATACAACTGGCTAGAGTCGCAGGAGAGGAGGTATCGGCTTTGCCACAGGGCCACAATGGGGATGCTGGGCGTGCCTCTATTGCTGTTCTACAAGATCAGAGAGAAGAGAATTCTGGTGGTATATCTCCTCAAGGTCAGAGTGATGCAAAAATGGTATGTCTCCCAAGGATCAGTAATGGTGGATGTGCCTCCAATGGTGTTACTCAAGATCATAGAGAAGAAGATCCTAGTGTTGCGTCCCCTGAAGATATGAGGGGTGCAAGAGTCTCAGACGTTTACCATGACTCAGCTTTAACACCAGTTAGAGGTACAGGAGAGGGGTTATCAAATTTGCCACTATGTCACATTAGTGATGCTGGGTGTGCCTTTGATGGTGTTATACAAGATCACAAAGAAGAAAATCCTAGTGGTACGTCTCCTGAAGATCATAGGGATGCAAGAATGTTAGACAGTTGCCTCGACCCTGCTCTTTCACTGGCTAGAGTTCAGAGATCTAAGTCAAGACAAAGGGCTCTAGCAATTCGAAACAGTACACAAAAAAGCTGTTCACAGGGCAATGGCAATGATGATGGTTATGCTGGTGGAACTGTGAAGTGTCTGATATCTACCCCACAATCTGAAGATGTCAATGAATTGAATGACAATCATTCTGTAGTGGAAAAACCAAAGATAGGAGAATTTCAAACCAAGGAAAGAGGTTCTCACATCTACTCTGGTAGAATTACTAGATCTAGAAGCTCTGGCTGTCAGGAGAACTCTTTAAATGTCAGTAGCTCTCCGTGTATTTGCAAGACAAGTGGTGGTATAGCTGTTGATTCTATTGGAAAATCAACGCAGCTGTCTAACCATGTAATTCAGTCACTGGAAATGGTCAGTTACTCTCCTGTAACTAATGACAGTTGTCAAGAGGGGGAATTGAAATCTCAAGACCACTTAAGCAAGGAGAAGCAAACTATTGAGGAAGATTCTACGTCTGCGGACTTGGAAAGAGATGAACACACTCCAAAGGCTTTACAAGAAGTCAAAGGTCCTTCAATTTCTAAGGATGGTGCTGGGAACTCAATTGTTTGTAGGAGTCCTGTTGAAGAAACACATCTAAATAAGGATCAACACATAGTAGAGACATCTGGATCTTCACCTGAGGCACAGAGGAAAGAGGTAATCACCTTTTTGTTCATTTTAGCTGAGCTTTGCCCATATGCATCAGTGATCTATTTAGTTAGTTTTCTTGTTTCATTTAAGTATTTTCTATATCCTTACTCGCTTACATTAAACATCTGCTAGTTTCTTCTAAACTGATCTTTTCTTATGCATAATAATGTTTTATAGGGCGGAATGGGTTTTGAAGGGGTGGATAGTAGTCCAAATGGTCTGCTCACTTCTTTGCATGAAGAAAAAGAAGCATCATATTCAAGTTTGATCAAGCAGGCTGCTGGACGTCCTCATGATTATTTGCTGGAGGAAATAGGAGTAGCACTTCCAACTAGCATTGACATTGAGGCAGTAAGCCACTGCTTAAAGGAGAACCCAGTCTCTCTTCTTCAGGATAATTTAATAATAGAAAATACTGAAGAATTGTCTTGTGCTGGAAAAACCATGCAGGGAAATACATTTGATTTTGGAGGGCCCAGCAAATTTTTAGAATTGTCAGGCAGTGCTCCACATGTTAAATCCTCACAGCCTAAAAATGTTGCTGAATTGAACGATAATCATTCTAATGTGGTGAAACAAAAGACAGGAGAACTTCAAATCAAGGGAGAAGGAAATAACATGTTCTCTGGTAGAATTACAAGATCTCGAAGCTCTGGCCATCAGGATAACTCTCTAATTGCCAGTGCCTCGCCCTGCATTGGCAGGACAAGTAGTGGTATAGCTTTTAATATTGATACTATGGAACAGTCGTGTTTGAAAGGACTTTCTACTCCTGCTAGTAAGAAGGGGATACATGGGAGTTCATCAGTAAAAATGCCTCCTTCCTTCATGCATGCTGAAAAGAAACTAGAAGAAGGAATGACCATCACTGCCAATGGAAACTGTAACTCACCCCTGGAAATGAATTGTCTGGGCAATTGTGAAGTTTCAGCCAAAGAAATGGAGGTCCAGAGCAGTTTAGTTGAAGCCGTCGAGGAGGAGTTCATTGAATCTAGAAGATTGTCAAACGGCAATGTGATCTCATCAGTAAAAGAACCAGATGATGCTTATACCGATGCAGATGCTAATACTTTGTTAGAATGCGGGAAAACTCCGAATCAGAAATGTTCCCTGAGAGATGATCAAACTCCCTTGCGAGTAGGCAGTGATTGTTTGGTTCATAGCCCGGTAAAAGAAGTAAGTGGATCTAATGTTGCAAAATCAACTGAGTTGGTGTCAGAAGAGTGTGCAGTGGATTCTAATGCCCTCTGTAATCCTCACAAATCAACAGACGGGGATTATGCTATGGTGTCTGGGCCTGGTTCTCATAGGATCCTAGATGCAGAGAATCTTGAAGTTGACAACCCTTATGCTGCTTCTAGGGATGAGCTCAGAAGTAACATGGTTCAGTCGACTGTAAATGCATACATTTCTCCAGAATATTTACAGAGGATTGTCGGTGATGACAGAGAGGAAGGTGGTTCGGAACCAACTGGATGCCAGACTGCAGAGAACTCCAAAGGAAGAAGTATTTCCTATTCTATGGATGGAACATCACCTAAGCATAAACGAAGAAAGATGGATGATAAAACAGTTCATGACTTGTCTACTTCAGTAGCCTTGAGAGAAGAGGTTTTTCATGCTGTAAAAACAGTTTGTATGTGTGTGAACTTGGAAAGAGAAGAACACAGTCCAACAGCTTTACAACATGTCCCAGGGCTTTCAGTTTCTCAGGAGGATGCTGGGAAATTAACTGTCAGTAGGAGTCATGCTGAAGAAAGACATCTAAATGAGGATCATATGGTAGAGAGGTCTAAATCTTTATCTCAGGCACAGAAGAAAGAGGTACTCATTTTTTTGTTTAGCTGCGCCTTTTGTGTTTTCTTTTTGCTTACTCTCATACACTGAACAATTGCTAATTTGTTGTTATATGATCTTTCCTTATGCATTATACTGTTTGATAGGGTGGAACGGGTTTGGAAGGGGTGGATAGTAGTCCAAATGTTCCGTTCACTTTTTTGCATGAAGAAAAAGAAGCATCGGTTTTCTCAAGATTGATCATGCAGGCTTCCGAACATCCTCAAGATTTTTTGCTGGAGGAAACAGGAGCAGCACTTCCAACTAACATTAACATTGATGGAGGAAGCCATTGCTTAAAAGAGGACCCACTTTGTCTTCATCTTCAGGATCATACAAGGCTAGAAAATGCTGAAGATGTGTTGTTTGCAGGAAGAACCATGCTTGCAAAGAGATTTGATTTTGGAGGGATCAGCAACTTCACAGAATTGTCAGGCGGTGCTCCACATGTTAAATCCTTGGATTTGAATAGTGCTGATGACGCAATGCCAGTACTTGAGAGTTTTGTTATAAAAACAGATGATGATCCACATAGCATTGCTGAAGAAGGAATCAGCTTTGACTGGAACCTTCCAAACAATGCAGTAGAACGTGCAAGTATTCTGGAGCAGCTTTGCAAATCTGCTTGCATGGAAACTCCCGTAGCCTATCCTTCAGCTTCTTATAAGTTGCAAAGACTTGAAAATCTACAGCAATCTGTTCCAACTGGGGCTTTGGAGCATGTAGATCTGAGGACCCTTCCTATTAATGATAATGTTAAGCAATCGAAGGACGGTAATGGTTGTTGGACTGATGAAGTTAGCCCAGCCTTTTATGGAAGATCCTATTCTGATTGCCTACCAAATTTTAGTGGTCAATCTGGTTGGGATATTAAGAAGCCTTATTCCTCTCCTGTTGGGAAAGTTTGGGATAGAATTGCTTCAAGCTCTAGTAGTTCGGGGAAGCGAGTGAGCTCAATCCCGGAGCTTGCCTGTATTACTGAAGAAATTGAGAATACAGATGAGGTAGCTGATACTTTTCAAGATGGCATTGTTTCTGAAGTGTTAAATTATTCTCCAAAAAGGTCACCGCTTGCAGACATTACAGAAATCCCCAACCTTCCTGCTTCGGTTTCTAAAGCTCTGCCCTACACTGATAGATTTAGTCTAGATTCAGTAACCACTGAATTCAGTTTAACGGGGACTCATAAGAGTGTCAAAAAGAAGCCTGGAATACAAAACAGCACTAAGAGAAGATATAACAATAATGAGAACCAGAGCGTATCTCGAGGAACAAAGGATATTAAAAGGGCCACTGGATCACTTCAGAATAGGTACAGCAAGCCAAAGTTATCTGGAAAAACCATTTTGCGAAAAGGAGGCCCTAGTTTGTCAGAGCTGGAGCCTAAACCTAACAATATTGTCACCAATATTACTTCCTTTATTCCACTTGTGCAACAGAAACAAGCAGCTGCAGCCTTACCAGGTAACTCTTGTTAGTATTTTATTGACCATAAAGAGTTATTTAATCATGAAAAATGGCAGTTTTATCTATATGTTGTGGTAAAAAAGAAAAATCGGACGTTCTCCTATGTATTAAATTTATATACCTATTTCTCCACAAGTAGATATCAAGTATATTTCTATATTTAGTGTGTCATAATAGTATATAGAACTGCACTACAGTGTAAGCGGTGGTTTGTTTTTACTGAGCCTGGAGTTATAGGTTTGGAGTTGGATTTTCACTTGATAGTCCCATGAAAGTTTAGTTCTCATGTAGAAGTTAATATAGGTTAATCGAACATGTAGAATTGTTGCGAATATAAATAATTGTTGCCTGATGGTGGGTGGGTATCTGCCAAACATCCTGGTGCCTTTTTCTGTTCTGCCGTTGTTAATTTGATTCGGTAGTTTGAGCTTCTTGTGCTTGTTTATAGCGAAGAGAGACATCAAAGTGAAGGCCCTGGAGGCTGCTGAAGCTGCAAAGCGTCTTGCAGAAAGGAAAGATTATGAACGTAAGATGAAGAAAGAAGCTATGAAGGTTGAGCGAGCAAGAGTGGAGCAAGAGAATATGAAGAAGTTGGAGCTGCAGAGGAAAAGAAAAGAAGAGGAGAGGAAGAAAAATGAGGCTGATATGGCAGCAAAGAAGAGACAAAGGGAAGAGGAAGATAAAAAGGAGAAGCAAAGAAAAAAGATGCGTGTTGAAGAAGGGCGCAGGGAGAAGAGAGAACTTGAAGAGAAGTCACGGGTGGAAAAAGTAAAGAAAGAACTAAAATGCCATGCCAGTGTATGATACTTTTATGCTCTGACTTGTTTTAGGATTTTTATCATCTAGGATCTGGCTATTTATCAGGCACATTGAATCTTGTGCTATCTTATCTAGGATGGAAGAGGACGCAAGAATAAGGAATCAAAATGCAATACCTTGCATAAGAAAGTGGACGAAGAAATGGAACATGACACTCTCAGGAGCATTTCAGAGACAGATCCTAGGAGTTCATGTGTTTCAGAAAATAATGCCAGAACAGGGACTGCTGTCAATGAAGAGTACTGTAAGGGCTTCAGTAATTTTGAGCATAAGGAAGAGGTAATTGTTAATGGCTTTTAATGACCAATTTTTACCATCACTTGTTAGAACTAGGGTGGTCTATGTTTAAGAGTATGTTTTCATTATTCTGTGTTATTATATGTGCATTGGACCTTTAAAATTTTTGGTCTTTGACCACTCTGAGGCCATCATATCTACGATCTTTATGCCATAAAAGAAGAGAAAACTAATTGTCTTATTGCAAGGTTTGTTTTCTTCTGTAAAAGGTAAAATCCATAAATAAAGGATACTCATGTAAACTCAAAACTGAACTACATTTAGAAACTTTTCTTACCCATATAGATACATACTTTTGTGCATATCTGTGTCTGGACAACCTCCTGCTGATACTTTGATTTTCAAGGTACAGAGTACTGTAGACCAAGCCACAGAAAATGAGAAATTGGTTGTGAAGACTAGTCGAGAACAGTCTTATGATATCTCTCCATACAAAGAATCAGATGATGAAGACGAAGAAGATGATGACAGTATACCAAATAATAAATTTATTCCTTCATGGGCAAGGTATGATTTTCAACTTGCTGTTATATCTTGGTGAAAATGCATAGATTCTGTACCCATTGAATCTGTGACTTCTCGTTATTTATTAGTTGCCTTTTGTTTGCTGCAGCAAAAATTGCCTGGCTCTTGTTGCTTCTCGCCAGAGTGTACCTGAGCCTGAGATGATCTTCCATCCCAAAAGCTTTCCCTGTATATCTGAAGGTACTTCAGTGTTATAACTTATAAAGCTATATGATCTCAAGAACTTTTGTATTCTTGCTACTTGATTAGCATGTAGTGCTTGACTAAAGATTTAATATGCTCATTTGCAGTTCTGTTGCCTCGAAAATATCAAATACAATAGCGAAGAACCACATCACATTGGAATTTGCTGAACTCTATTTGATATACACTTTCGTCAATGGGAGAGAGAGTTTTTGGGTCAAGAATAGGTATGCTACCTTTATTCCCATGTTGTCTTTCCTTATGATGCCGGCTTCAGTATATTTGTG
This sequence comes from Fragaria vesca subsp. vesca, assembly GCF_000184155.1. NCBI lineage: Eukaryota > Viridiplantae > Streptophyta > Magnoliopsida > Rosales > Rosaceae > Fragaria > Fragaria vesca. The sequence continues at coordinate 8,928,685 of NC_020497.1, forward strand.
GTGATAGTTATTGACGCATCTTTAAGTGCATGTTTTCCTTATTAATGCACATGAATGTTGAGCAATTTTCTTTCAGGAAAATGTAACATGTTACTGCTCATCCATGTCATGAAGAAAGTGATCATTAATTTGAGTAGATCTGAAAAGTATTTGTGATAGTTGGTTTTTAATTTCTTGTTGATTGTGGCAGATTTTCAAAGACTTGTTATGCGAAGAGATTTTGAGCAAGTTATCCCTTTCAAGCCGCTCTTTAGGTTAATAATGTAGAACTATTCTGATGTATAGGAGTCTGTTGTACTGTCATATCAGATATTGTGCAAAGTGACTGTAGTTAAGAAAGTAACAAGCTGTCAAGTTCCATTTTCTGTATGGAAAGGGCAATCACCTGAACTGTTGAGTATTTTCCGGCGCGTGCGTGGAGAACTTAGTAGTCATTGAGCAATGACATGTGGGTAATCATCTGTGTTTGATTTGTATCATAAAGTAAATCTCATGTATTATGCTTGGTACCATTTGATGGGGGAAGAACCCTTACGGCCTCCGTGGTCTGAATTTTCCAAAATCGGAAAACATACCACATTTTCAACAAGTACCTTTACAAATTCATACTTGTATATGTACTCTGTTTGAGATTGCATCTGCAACTAGCAAAAATTCTTTTAGGTAATATTTAAAAAAAAAAAGTTTCAATAAATACCTGTTAGTCAATATTGGGGTAGCTACATTTTAGGTTTTGCTCAACTTCATGTCTCTCCCAATCCAAAAAAAAAAAAAAAAACTAACATGTCTCTCTCTACATTTTGGTCTTCTTTTCTTTGTCGAAAGTCGAAACCCCCCCTAATTTTGGGTTTAATGTCAAATCAGTCCCCGCCTATATTATTGGGGGCGACACACAAGGTCAGTTTGTGTACACAAAAAAGTAAGAGCGAGTGAAACCCCAAAATGTCAGTTTGCCGAGAAAACGCCAACATCCGAGACAACCACCGGCGGTCGCTGGCGGAGAAATTCGAGCTCCGGCGGAACCTGTACAAGGCGCTGTGCAAAGACACGAGCCTCCCCGACTCCTTGCGCGAGGAGAACCGCTACAAGCTCTCGAAGCTTCCGCGAAACAGCTCCTTCACACGAATCAGGAACCGCTGCATCTTCTCCGGCCGAGGCCGCGCCGTCTACGAGACCTTCCGTATGTCTCGTCTCGTCTTCCGCGCTCTCGCCAACAAGGGCATGCTCAACGGCGTCAAGAAAGCGTCCTGGTAAAAACGGTGCGTTTCATTCTCAGCAAATATGAAAAGCTTTTATTTGTTTTGATGTTGCGCAGAGTTGTGTGAGTTTTGATTCACTAGGCAATTTACTAGGTATTTACATGGGATCGAATTCTCTGTGGATTAGGATGTTAGCTTGCATTTCAGTCACCGAGGGATGATGTAGTGGAAGTGACATTCTCTTTGCATCACTGCCTTGGAGATTTATGGTGTTACCTACTCATACACTTCACTGTTCCTATAGTATTGAGGCATTGTAAACTTCTCGAAATAATAGTAATAAATGGTTCATGATGGATCTGTCTTTATTCTCTTTATCTTCAAGTTTGGTATGGTTCCAGTGTTTAAGCTATATTTCTCTGCTTGTGCAACAGGTTCTTAGATTCTCTTTCTCACTTGGGCTTGTGGCATTTTCTGTCCCTCTTCCGTATGCTTTTTCATAGAGGAGTTTTGGCTATATTCAACAACAATTTATATTGGGGTAGATATTATGCTGATACATGTAGTTACTACTATAGCCTTGGCTATGGAACAGTTTTCTATAACTTTTATCTTTTTTCTGAAGAATATAGTGTTTAAACAGCCGTCATTTTACAAGAACCAAGCAACTATAGATATTCAGTGATTTGAAATTTAAGGTGAAGTAAGATTAACGGAACAGTGACACTGTACATTAATAATTATTGGAGGTCTTTACTAATAATTTCTACTACGTTAAGTTTTTCTTGTAGATATGTGTCATGGACAGGGTTGATATGATTGGTCTTGGACAGTAAAAAATAACGTTGTACTGTAAATTAAAAAAATAAAAGTTGAGGTTAGTGCCACATTGTGAGGTTCCGTGATGAGGTGCAAGTGTTGAAAAACTGATTAGAAGTTAGTTTTACTCGAACAGTGAAATTCAGACGTGAATCTGTTGAAAGTTTAAGGGCTTATATGATGCCCCTGAATATTCTAGAAAACTAGGATTCTAACTAATGGCTAGCTCCCAAGTTACTCTTTTATGATTGTTTCTGCAAATATTTTAAGCCGTGACTGTTTTTTAATTTTTTTGGAAAGAATTTTCACATTAAAAAAGAAAAATGCAAATTGTTGTCGCATGTTGCCACTGTTGCATGTGATCTTTTCAATAGTTGGAGATTGATGAGGAAGAAAGTGTGAATTTGTAATTGTTGTTTGACATCATGGATTTCCTGTTTTTGTACATGAATGACATATGCTACTTGGCTTAATATGATGGTTACACGTGGATTGGTTTCGGATGTTGGAGAGTTTAGAAACCAAAAAAAGCACAGCTTAACTTGGAACTTTGGTGTAGTCGATTAATTGGATGTTGAAAAGGATATCAAATTTTATTACTTTGAGCAGTTGGCTAGCCAATTCAACACATTGTGCTGCTCTTATAATTTTGTTCAGACATTGTAATAGGTTTGGCCTGCTATGTATGCTCTCTTAAAATGAATAAAAAAGTCTGCCTTTTGTTGTGTTTTGTTTGTGTGTGTGGATTCAGATACTGAAAACTTGAAATGACATCAAAGTAACACTAGATTGTGTTAAAATTAGGACAAACTTTGAATATGATGCCTCTGTAAGTAAGTTTGTTGAAAACTGAGAAAGAAATGAGCTAGGAAGGTATTTGACTAGAAAACTAATCTTTGAAAGAAATGTTAATCTAAGAAAATCTTGTTATTGTAATTCCAGGCAAGATTCATAGATTTAGGCACTAGAAAACTAATTTTAGAAAGAAATGAAATGAAAAGAACCAAATTAGTTACGATGAGGAAGGTATTTGCCAAGTATATTGTATGGATTATGGATATGTTAATTTGGTTATTGCAGTTTATTTGACTGATGATGTAGTCAATTCCTGGGTTAGTGTCTGACAACCACGGTAGTTCTTATTCATCTGGGCTAAAAGAAGTCCTCTTTAAAAAAAGACTTATGCTGGTTTACCATTCAGTATTCAGTAACCATGCCTTTTTTCCCTTTAGTGTCACTGGGGGTTGTATTTACTCAAGAGTTGATGATTTTATTTATCATTTAGGTTTTAAGGATTTTCAGTTATCTTACCTATTGACTAATGATAGTAATGCATTTTCTTACCTTTTCCGATTTGCCATTGCAGGTTCTGGCTGCGGAAGTTAGCAAAAGACATTTCTTGTTGGGCTATCTTTTGGTAGTTCCTGAGAAATTTGGTTCTGTTTTATCAGTTATTCATGTTGACCACTAGGTTTAGCAGTTTTTCTTAGTTTGTGTTCGGGGTATGTCCCGTGGTCCATTTTACTTAATAAAGAATTTTCCTTGTCATATGCCGCAAAAATGGGTTAATTCCAATTCATCTTTAGTGAATTATTAAGGGTTGTTTTGATCCATATTTATTGAATTCTGTTTTCATTTTAGGCTTGTCAATTATATTTTGCTTCACTTGTGTGATGAGCTTAATTATATACATCTTAAGTATTTGATACAATTAACCAAAAAATAAGGATTTTTTTTTTTTCATTTAAATTTGGAATTAGGTTCTGCTCCTTGGGCCCTTTGCAATACATTGTTGCAATCTGAAAATCAAACGAGAGTATTTCTTAGCAAAAGCTTTTCATGATTCATCATTAGTTTTTTATTTATTTTTTGTTCTGTGTTTATTATTCCAGTGCCTTAACTACAGGCTATCGATTACACGATCTTTATCCACGTAGTACTGTTTCTATCATGTGCCACGAGTGGCCCTTTTCATATGATATATGAACTCACTATGATAAAAGCACCTTGACCCTTTTGCATCATTTTCTCTCTGCACTATGATTTTTTGGTTATAAATTTTGATCGTTAACCTGAGGTCTCATAAAGTGTTAGGTCAAGTTTATGTATTAATGAATCAATCATTATGTGGTGAATTGTTCATGAACAATTTAAGCACTAGGATATGCATATTATTGGTTGTGCTCTGTTTGGTTCTTGACTTCTTGGTAACTTATGAATTTTGAAGCTAGAGTGGTTGTGGTTGTCTGACAGATTTTCTCCCCCTCCTTGCTGTTGCTGTTTATCACTTGTTAGACCGGTCTACTGATTACCAGTAGTAACAAGAAACAGGGAACGATATAATGTTGGGAAACTCGACAGGGTTCTTAGGGATATTTGACTTTTTATATTTCATTTCAAACTTCTGTAGGGATTAATGTTAGACATAAGACCAGCATCATTTTGGAAGTAAAGAATTTGAAAAGAATAGAAGTGTTCGACATGGATTCTTTTCACTGATGCATTCTTTTTACAATCTAGACAGCTTTAGGAGGAAGAACATCAGTGTTAATTGTATTGGTATTGTATAGAATCCATGTTATCAAAGACAGCAAGTCCTCAGCAGAAGAGTGAGTTAGAGATCGGCCTTATTTCTTTTGTTAGTCCCGACCCCTGAGTCAGTAGATGAGTTGAGCAGAGCTAATATATTAAGGACAAGAGAAATGAGCTAACTTTTCTTTGTTTGATCGACTGAATGATATCTCTTCCCCAAAATAGGTTAATAGGTTATGCCTCTGTTGGGACTAGTATCTCCAAGGTTGCTTACAATCTCATCTTACAATCCCATGTGTTCTAGGCACTGTTAGGGCGTCTTCAAACTATTGGTCTATATCTTCAAACTATTGGTCTATAACCTAAACTTAAATTTAAATTTTAGGCCAACTAAACCTACAAATATTTATATGGGTTTTACATCTCTAACCCATGGAGTCAAGACTCAAATATATTTTGATTTTTATATCATTGTTTAATCTTAAATTGAGTAAAAACTCAAACATATTTTAATCATTAATTGTTTTATATTAATAAACTATGACACTAGCCCACACTTACTCACTCATTAATTATAGGTTTTAGTCATATTTGGTTGAGTCAAAATATGACACATTTTAGATAAATTCTATTTTAGTTCAACTTAGATAATGGGTTGAAGATTAAATTTCACAAAACTCAAACCTGTTATATGTTTTAGACCAATGGTTGGAGATGGTCTTAGGAGGCCATCTTTGGTTCATGGAATCAAGTCTTTGGAAAAGAAAATCATTACTTTTTATTGTCCGGAAACCAAAGGAAGAGAGAGGAAAAGAAAAGCGAGGAAAATTGGGTGGAAAATAGTTTTCTCTCTCGATTCCAAGGATTCACTTTCCCTCTCCAATTCCAGAATAAATTCCATCTGCAACTTGACAAGGTCTAATATTCTCCATAATTGAGAAACCTAATAAAATGGGGAAGCTGCTAGAGATGCTCTTACAATATAGAGGTGTAACTAAAACCCTTTTGTTTAAAAAAAAAGGGTGAAGATTTTTTTTTAGAAAAAAAAAAATAGAAGACGGAAGATGTGTCACGCTCCATAATGAAACTACCACGTTCTTTTTTTCTTTTTAATTCCAGCGGTGTTTTAGGGTAAAACCTATAGTATATATATCTTTTAATTCTTTAAAAAATTTCTACTACCTAAGTTTTTTAGGTAATTTAAAAAAAACTTCACCACAGTAAATCAACGTGCACAACAAAAAAATAAAAAAATAAAAAGAAGAAACTGATCTAAAAGTCTTGCTGCCCGCTGCTAGTCTCATTCTCAATCTGAAAATTCAGGGTCGTCCTCTTCTTCTTCCATCGCACCCACCGGATACTAGAAGGTGAGAGCTCCATCTAATTTTCTGGATTTCATTTTCTGATATTTAAATCCCCTAAATCGATTGAAGCCACTCGTTAATCTTGTGAATTTTGATCTTAGACGATTACTGTTTTTGATTTTTATTATGTAATGTCATAAATTGATTGGGTTCTTTCCTTCAGCTCTGGGTTAATGTTCTGTTTTCCTTTTCTTTTGGTCTAATCTGGGTTTTCTCTGTTGTATTTGGTTGAATCAATCTCTAGTTCTGTACCGAGAAGTTCAATTCTTAAGCGTTGCTGCGTTTGTGGCCTTTCCAATTCGATATTGTAAATTAAACAAAGTACAGAACCTTGATATGTCATTTGTTGGATCACTTGCGTTTGATTCAATTTTATTGCTTGCAAGGTGAACGGGCAAAAAAAGAAAAGAGTGTTTTTGAATAGAAAGGTTCAAGGGAATTAGTAGAATTTTCATTATGATTTCAATATACGAGGTTTTTTATTAGTGTTTTCTTGTGAGAGACTGTTAAACTGGGACCATGAATTGTTGGACAGGGCGCTTAAGTCAGCCTTGTCTCTGAGTCTTGTCTTCAATGTTCACACTTGCTTGAAAATGAAGCGCAAGAAATGGTCAGAGCTCGAAGAAAAGACCCTTCTCACAAAATATTCTGAGCTTCTCAGCTCTGGAGCTCTAGCCAAGCTCAAAACCCGTGAGAAAAAATTCAAGCCCATAGCGGAGCATGTGAACTTAGTGCACAACCTTGAGGACCCTGTAACCTTCCCTTTCAAATGGTCCTGGCGCGACGTGTCAATCAAGGTCCAAAACATGCGTCACCAGTATCTGGGAGTCAAGCAGAAGATCCGGGTCTCCAAGGACGAGTTCAACTGGAAGGACGGTGAAAATCACTGGGAGAATTTTTTGAAGTACAAGGAAGTGTTTGGTGATGTGGAGCTTGATGCTAAGGCCAAGAGGTTGTGTGAAAATGACAACTTTGATGTTTTTGGGGATTGTGGGGACTTAGGGTTTGGGATTGACTGTGAGGATTTAGAGGAAGAAGAAGATGAAGAAGAAGATGAACATTTGGAAGAAGAAGAAGAAGAAGATGGTACTGGTGGTGATGACGATAATCGTGGCGAGGAATTGGGTAAAAGTGAAGTTGGTGAGTTTCGGGGTGAAAGAGAAAATGGGGACATGGGAACGGCTCAAAAAAGGAAATTGAGTAAGGTTGGATTGCATAGGAGGTTGGGGTTGATGAGTGCTCAGGTGTTGGACTTGCAGAATATGGTTGTGAACAGGGAAGAGGGGAGGAGAGAGAGGGAGTATAGGATAGAGAAAGGTGAGGCTGAGAGAGAGGATAGGAGAAAAGAAGTTGAGTTTAGGAGAGAGAAGATGAGAAATGAGAAGGAGGACTTATTAGAAGATAGAGAATTGGAGTTACAAGAAAGAGAGGTCATGTGGACAAGAAGGGAGTTTGAGAAAAGGTCGAGGTTACAGGGGGAGTTCGATGAAGAGCGTCAGAGGAGGATGAGGATGGAAGAGAGGAGGGAGGAGGAGGAGTTGGAGTGGCGGGAGAGGATGGTGGCTTTGCAAATTCATCATGAGAAGCAGATGATGCAAATGCATGCTGAGGCATGCCAGAACCAAATGCAGATTCTTGGGGTCATGGCTAGGTTTGTTTGTCAATTTTTTGGGTCGATGAATGATGGCCTTGGAGGTGGTTTAGGGACTCTGCCACCTCAAATTTTGCAGAATTTGCAGCATCCAGGCGGACTGGGTGACAATGGGAAGCCGGATTCCAATTCGCCTTCTGAGTTCCTCTAGACTCTAATTTAAACTCCTTGCATAGTGTATATATACTTCAGAACTGTTTTTTATTGTATTGAATATGTTTGTACTATTATGATTGAGAACAATAACTTTTCAAAGCTATACGAGCGGTGACTACTCTTAAGTCTGGAATGATGGTTAAGTGCTTTTTGGGGCAGTCAGAATACCATATTCCTACAACTTTTAAAGAAGCTATTTCCATTTGTATATTTTGTTTTGTTACTTCATGTGTTTATGTATGATGTTAGTTTGGCTAGAACAATGCTTAGCTAATGTACGTGTTGCTTGTCCATAGACTTTTGTTCTAGAAGGAATCAAGTCTTCTTATGAGTGACATTCTCTTGGGCTGTTTCATCCATTTAGTTAACCATACACTATAATTTATCTACTACCCAATAAAGAGAAGCTTTTATTTTTTTTATTTGTTACTTGTAGCCTGTTCATGTGGGCTATTAGAAATGTTGTGGTATCCAATGTTACTATGCCACTAAACTGCTGTTTTTCCATAATTTTGGATGCCTATTCTGGATGGGGTTTGAAGTTAAGAAATGATTCCAGTAGAGATATAGATAAAAATCATTCAGATGTGGAAGTATTACCAAGGGCGCTATTCTAAAGTTCTAATTATCATTATCCTTGTACGTTCAACTCTTATTTTATAAATTGTTCTATATACTCATTTTAAATGTATTTCAGCCTTTTCTACTAGCATCTTCATTGGGTTCTCAGCATTCAGTACTGAGGATCACACAACCCTTTGGTAAGTCAATTATCTTTCTCTTTATTTCTTTTTTCTTTTGATTATCTGCTGTAAGGTATGTTGTAGTGTCTGTCACTGAATATATTTGAGTACTGTACGATATAAAGATTGCTTTTAATTTGAATATTCTTTTCTCTTTGTTTTCCAATTTTATTTTTTCTAACAATTTGTTTTAGTTTTAGTAATATATATGTTAGGGTTATATTTATCTTCGGTTTTCAAGGTGTGGTTGCTTACTGTATCAGTTACCTGCACTTCTAGACTTAACTAAGGTGGTCATTAGCTTTAAGGGTTTGTCTTTGGCTTTCACAACTAATCACTTAAAAGTTATGCCCATAGTTTATATTTGTTGTTTAGGTTTGACTTTTTAATTTCAAAAGGATGTTGAATGCTTCCTTGTAAGGTTCTTCTGATGAAGAATATAAGTGAAGACCTCTAGGGTCTATCCAAACTCCAAAGCCTCATAAGAAAAATTCCAAACCAGCAGACCTGATTTAGGAGGATGTAGATGGTAATGAACATTGGGTGCTGGTTTTGGGTGACATTTCTAGGATTTCTCTTAATGCAGAATAGGACCGTTCTTTATTAGTTGGATATTAGGATTATTTTATTCCAATTAGTCTGAATTATCTTAGCCTCCTATATAGAGGCTTTATGATCTTTGCAGTTCAGGTTTGAAGATTATTACAATTAAAAGCATTTGCTTCACTCAAGATTTGTGATGTAACATAACCTAGGTGTGATGCCTAGAACCCTTCTGGTGTAATGTCACATAATGAAAAATTTGAGAATTGGGATAATTTGCTTCATGATTGATGCCCATGATCCTTTTTGACTGAATTTGATCATGATCCAAAAGTTTTGCCTCTTTGTTTTTGGTCATGAAATTTTTTGCGTTTTGCCCTTTTGTGTGCATGTGCTCTTATTGAGTGTAGCGAATGTGAACACTTAAGAGATTCGTAATTATCATACTGGAATTATCAAACACATGGATTTTCTTAATCATATTCATAGATATTTCTGAATAGAGTCAATAGACGATAAGGAGAATGAGGATAGTGGGACTAACAGGTGGGATTTCATCTGGGAAGAGTACCGTCTCAAATCTCTTCAAGGCCCATGACATTCCTGTTAGTGACGCTGATCTTGTGGCTCGTGTAAGTGATGAGCATAGCTGTAGACTTTGACAATTATGAAAAATATGTGAATCAGTTCTTCTTAGCTCTTTCATGGACCGAGTACCTTTTGGTTTCAGGATATATTGAAGAAGGGAACTGGTGGATGGAAAAAGGTTGTTTCAGAATTTGGACGGGGTATTTTGCTACCCGGTGGAGAAGTTGATAGACCTAAACTAGGACAAATTGTATTCTCTAATCCTGAAAAGCGTCAACTTTTGAATCGGTAAGTATTTTGTCGCATTTGCCTAATTTTATTACGTGACAGAGTATCTCTTTCACTCTTTGTAACACTATTAGATGTAAACAAGGGCATTGCCTATAATCTATTCTAATTATAACTGGTGTGGTGTAGCAAATCATACTGTTTTACATTTTACGTAGTCGCCATTTGATCTACTGATTGGTTGCTGAAAGTTGGTGGTTTTAACAGAATATTGTTATTTTGAGATCAATTTTGAAAATGCCAGAATTGATTCAATAAGCTTTAGGACGCAAGGGAAGTAAAGTACTCTTATGGTGGTGACATTATAATGCTCATCCCAGTTCTGAATTGTGTAGCAAGGGAAAACAAATTCCCTCTAGTTAAAATTGATTAGGTGTCAGAATTTCTTGAAATGCTTTATCAGAGATGATGCGTTGGAGATGCATTATAATAAATATTACATGCCCTGTAGACTTCAATGTTTATGTTTTATTCTTTTGTAGACTACTGGCTCCTTACATGTCATCTGGAATCTTTTGGGAAGTTTTGAAGCTATGGTTGAAGGGGTTCAAGGTTATTGTTCTTGATATCCCTCTATTGTTTGAGAGCAAGATGGACAGATGGACCAAGCCCATTATTGTTGTATGGGTTGATCCTGAAACACAGCTTCAGAGACTCATGTTGAGGGACAGAACATGTGAGAATGATGCTCGAAACCGGATAAATGCTCAGATGTCACTCGATTTAAAGAGGACCAAGGCAGACATTGTGATTGAGAACACTGGATCACATGAGGATTTAAAAGAGAAGTTCAAAAATGTGCTATTTGGGGTTACAAAACCATTGTCGTGGACTGAACTACGGCTTTCTCGCCAAGGTGCCTTATCTGCTCTTGTTTCCATCATCGTAGGTGTTCTTATGCTCAGAAAAGTTCATAATAGTGATACTAAATTATAGCAAGCTTTGAGTTGTACTTTTGGAGGTATTGACAGAGATCAACTTAAGTGTGTTCTTACCAATAATGAAGATGGTTATATGTGCTTTCACAATCTAACATTGCAGAAGATCCTCAGTCTCCTAGGTACGTTATAGGATATCAAACTAAGTGATTCAAGTCTTCAATTTGAAGCAAATAATGAGTAAAAGTAGGATGTGTACTCACAGATCAACGTGCACGCACAGACTGAATTTGAAATCGAGAATGAAAAATAGGTATAATGGATTAATGGTGCAACAATCTTGGTTAAGAAACACATTCTTTTATGGTAATGCAAAGAAAAAGACCCCACCTATACAAATGAGCTTTGTGCTTGGTTGGTTGATACTGTAGAAGCAAAAAAAAAAAAAAAAAAAAAAAAAAAAAAATACAAAGGGTCATATATACCCCACAATTGTAAAAGTTCAGCAGGAATACAGTCTAATTCAGCTGCTACTAGTTACCAATAGAACCCACAATGAAACCAGAGGCATCTCTAGTGAGATAAACTGGATATATCGAGGTTTTTGTTTTGGCTTCTTCTTTTACAATTGTTAAGTTTAGACTGTTTTATTTCTATAAAATTTTCAACTTTGTCTAGCTCAATGGTTTGGGCGACAGATGATACTGGTGGTTCCAAGCTCAAATTCTGTTTTTCTGTTTCTGCAATATTCCTGTATTGGTGGTGATCAGAGAAACCAAGAACAATAAAGGCTACAATTGACACCCACCAACTTATTCCCATGGACAGAACAAATTTATGCTTTCGAAAATTAGAGCAGCATAGATTCAGGTATTTAGTTGGGACGAACTGGTTGACTATATTATAAACTTAAATAAGCCTTGTGGAACAATCTTTAATTTTCAGCCTATTTATCTGTAAGACTGTAAACAAATTCAAATTAGGCCTTTGTTTGGAGGCTTTGAAACTACTAGGTTGAGAAGTCTATAAAGAAATACTTCTTCAGAAACCAGAGGGTATGAAAAGTAAATATGAAAATTACAAGGCACATTTATACAGAAACCATGAGGCAGCAAATTAAGTAATGACGAAGTACAATATTTCAACTTTCATAGGCAGTTCATCTTTAAAACTACAATAATATGCAATTCTAAGACAATTGAAAATTTCATATGCTACACGAAGTAAAGTGAAAGAATGGTAGCCAGCTATCATCACCTAGCAGAAAGAGTACATGTTAGCTCCACATTTGAACATGCTGGAACCAGATTACTTACAGGCGTCGGTTGTGGGCATAGAGAAGGCTTTGGTGGCATTTTTAGGTTCTCAACATCTCCTACGAGCATCTGTGTAACTCTCTTCATTGAAGGTCGATCGCTTGGTTTCATTTGAATACACCACAAGGCAGCTACTATCATTTTTCTAATTAATTTCTTCTCCTCTGCTGTAGCATCCCCAATCTCCAAGTCCTTCCCCTCATTATATTGATCATGCACCCATGAGGGGAAGTAAATTTGGCTTGATTTATCTGCAGCTGCATTTAGATTTTTCCTTCTGCTTGCCATTTCCATCAACAACATTCCAAAACTATAAACATCAGCTTTGTACGAAACGCCACCAATGTTTTTATAAAACAACTCGGGAGCAATGTATCCCATGGTGCCTCTTGCTGCCATTGATGAGACAATGCTATTGTTTGCTGGATACAGTTTTGCTAGCCCAAAGTCAGAAATCTTTGGGACAAAATTCTCATCAAGTAGGATATTATGAGGCTTGATATCAAAATGCAGAATTTGCATTTCACAACCTTGATGCAAATATTCAATACCTTGAGCGACTCCAACCGCAATCTCATACATTTTCTTGTAACTTAAAGTGATGGATTCTTCTTTGGAGTAAATGTATCTATCAAGAGAACCATTTGGCATGAAATCATATACTAAGGCACGCTTTGAACCCTCGACACAGTAACCAACAAGCTGCACCACATTGACATGGTGAATCCTTCCAATAGTGGCTACTTCACTCATGAAATCTTCCCCGTTAGCATTGGACTTATTGTCTAACAACTTAATGGCTCCAAAGTGACCACTCCGTAATTTGCATTTAAATACAGAACCATAACCCCCTACGCCCAACTTATCTTTGAATCCAGCTGACATTTTCTTAATGTTGGAGTAGGAGTACCTTATAGGCATGAAATTGTCAGAATGCAGAAAGTCTTCTATTGTGCGGTAGGTTGACCAATGCCTTCTTCGCCACTTATGTATCAGAAGTGCGATCATAAATGGACCTCCAAATACAAGTTTTGCCCCTACAACACTGACAACAACAATACTCGCGATAAACCAATAATCTGCAAAAGATTTGAAGGAGATGGGTTTAATTGCAGATTTGCAGCACAAATTCTACATAATTAATTAGGTGCTTGACCTGTATTTAAGTCTTGAAAGTGCAAGGCCATATATGCAATATGAGAGACAACCATCGATCTCTTTGATGATAAATTAGGCAACAAATTGAGAGAAATGACACTTACCGGTGAACGCCATCCAACCAATAAGAAAGAAAGCTGGAGTGCATGACAAAGAATGTACAGAATTAATTAGCACAGTTATTCGTAAAATCAAGTAGAGAAATCATGGCGTACTAGATCGACAGTATATACCTCGTATGCTGTGCGGATAACATCCATAGTAATTCCATTGACCGCTGCAAGGGTCAGTACCAGTGTCCGGTCTCGTATACACAAGCTCGAAGCCGTACACCATTTGATCGTGTATATCTTGATAGGAAACGTTTCGGAAGGGCATCCAAGTGGTCAGACCCATCCAATATACAGTGCACCCATTCTCCACATCTTCGAGGTAGATACTGCCTGGAACGGCATAATCATACATTTCGGAGTTAATACAGGGAGCCGTGCTCACATACCAAGAAGAATTCACTGGATTTGCACATTTCAAGAAAATTACTGGATCTGCATACAGTAGTTGCCAGGAAAGGTATGTATCCAAATAACTGAAGTTAGACTTGGACAAAGGAAAACGAGGAAGGGAAGAGCAGTTGTTCTTGTCGAGGCCAGGATCTACCACTCGGATTGTGCTGTTGTCGTAGTTAATGGCCTTGACCTAGTACTCTTGAGAAAATAGGCGCATCACTGTGATGTTGTTGTGGTCACATTCCAAAGTGTGGTTTAAGTCGCCACAGTGCTCTGGATCTTGTTGCAGTCGGAAAGGGTAGCGGATGTTGTGGATGTCGCCGCAAGAAGCGACACACTTGGCATCATCTTTAAGATCGGACGCACCCACACCGTTATGACCAGATGAGCCAAGAACCAAAAAGGTTACAATTGAAACCCAAGCACACTGCAGGGACAGGCTCCTAATCCCAGTTGTTCCCATGGAGAGAGATCAGAAAAGACTTGCGCAGATGCACAGTACCGAAGTCTATATACTTTTAATTAATGGAGTTTCTTGACGTGATAGTAACGCCCGTTTCAAAGTGTGAAGTTAGCTGGGTGTAAAGCAGACGACTCCATTTCCAACTTTACAGAATACAGAGACCAGCTAGACTTAATTGAGGGTGTAAGGCTCTCATTCATGGAGATGTCAATTACTCAATTTTGTTGGGTTTGTGGAATTGGACTGTAGCACTCTACTACACATTACAGATTGACCAAGACTTAAACTATATACAAGATCAAAGTCATGCAGGAGGGAGTGTCCCTTCCCATACTGTACTAACGACAAGTCGCTCGGAATTTCCACAACTTGATTCAACTAAAGTGGGCAGAGGCTATGAGGACCAGGTAAACACTACTGATCTAAATAAAATCTCTTTCATGGCTTCAGTTACAAGTGCTCCGATGCTCTATCATTGTTTAGTTAGCTGTATTATGAGAGTCGGTATGGCACTAATCGATTCTGGGCTTGTTCTTATTTTAATAATATACACTGCATCAGTTGCTCAGCAGCTCAGGCCAAGAAAGTACCCATATTACAAATGCAGGCTGCTGGGTTATGAAAAGTATAATTCTCAATGTGACATGTAACCATTCTATAACTTCGGGCAGAATAGTTACATCAACCATGATTACATAAACTTGAATACTTGATGATAATTTTTGTTACCTTAATGTTCTTAAGTGTGCATACACTATAAAAAAATTATACACATCACTCTAACTCAGCAATTGGTTCCAGTTGAAGGTTTAATCTTCTGGCAGGTGTGCTTGCACTTGTTCCTGCAGGACCTTGAGAGGCAAAAGGATTTGGAGGCATAGTCAAGTTTTCTCCTCCTTCCAACATCTGAACCACCCCTTTCATAGAGGGACGATCAACCGGGTGCCATTGGATGCACCAGAGACCCACAATCGCAAGTCTCTTTGCAATTTTAGCATCTGCTTCTTCCCCAACATGGATTCGGAGGTCTTCACCTTCTTCTAGTAGATTATAGATCCAGAATATTCGGAGGTCTTCACCTTCTTCTAGTAGATTATAGATCCATTCTGGATAGTAAATTATAGATCCATTCTGGATAGTAAACTTCAGGTGCGTTCTCTGTGGTTGAACTGATGTTCTTTCTTCCTCCTACGATCTCAAGCAGTACCATTCCATAACTATACACATCTGACTTATAGGACACATTCCCGAAGTTCCGGGAGAACACTTCAGGTGCAATGTACCCCATTGTTCCCCTAGCTGTAGTCATTGACACTATACTCTGATCCTTGGAACATAACTTGGCCAAACCAAAATCAGAAATCTTTGGGGTGAAGTTATGGTCAAGCAGAACATTGTGGGGTTTGATATCAAAATGGAGGATTCGTTGATCGCACCCCTGGTGCAGATATTCAATTCCTTTGGCTATGCCTAGAGCAATATATTGCAACTTATCCCAACCAAGGAAAGAATTGTTATTGTCTGCTGATGAAATGAAATCTTGCAGTGAACCATTAGGTAAGAAGTCATAAACAAGAGCTCGTCTAAACCCATCAGCGCAGAATCCAACCAAGCGAACTACATTGACATGATGGATATGACCCATTGTTCCCACTTCATTAAAAAACTCTTCCCCATCTCCTTTAGTACTAGTGAGGACTTTCACGGCAACAAAACATTCAGAAGAAAGCTTTCCCTTATAAACAGTCCCATATGCCCCTTGGCCTAATTTGTCCTTGAACTGATCTGTAATCCTCTTGATATCTGAATAAGAGTATCTGCTTGGTCTGAGAGCTCTGTAATCCTCTAAAAATGTTTCAATTTTTAATTGATTCTGTTTCTCCTTTCTATCAGAACTATAAGCATGATAAGCTGCACCAGCAAGTAGTACGAGTACAAATGAACCCAGGGATGTACCTGCAAGTTAATCCTCTGAGTAAATTTCGACAATACATCTCTTCTATCTATGAAACAGACTAAAGAATCTCTTAGAAAACACACCAGTAGCTACTAAAGTTTTCCCCGAACCTGTAAAAACAACAAGCGACCAAAATCGGTCCATATTTGTCAAATTACATAGTTGAGTTGTGAGCTACGACATAAGTAATGGTGTAACATTGCAAGGACAGCAGATGAAAGCTTTTAGAAAAGTTATGTGGGACTAACTGAGCTCCCTATTTCCTGTGATTCATTATCTGTGCAAAGTTTCCAACTTCTATCAAGTCATCATGTGCAGGAATGGAATTTCATGCGCATATATGCTAATACTAATCTCATTTCACAAATGCAGGAATAATCATCATGTGCAAAAATGCTTGGAATCTGTAACAAACATATAGCAAAACTTATCAATAGATGTTACCCTGTACCTCCTTTCTTCATGAGAAGGCATTCAATCTCAGTACTAGTGGTGCCATTGTTCTTCAATCCACAGATCTTGCCCTGTGCTTCACATAGTCTACAATTTGGTTCAGACCATTCCAAATAAAGCTCTCGAGTTTTATCCATGAATGGAACTGATGAAAGATTACGCATCTTTGTACAAGACAGGAGGGGCAAGTACTCAATTCCATAGGAAGAAGAAACCCAATAGATTTGGTAGCCAGGGCCTTCGACCAAGCAGGGGACTGAATACAGCGACGAGGCCGGCGATTCCCTTTCAGCTGAAGAACAATTGAATAAGGTAATATCAGTCATTTGGTATTCTGAGTAGTGGAAGGGAAAGATTGACATGTTGTGGACTTTCAAAAGCTTGGCAAGCAAGCAATCTTCTGGGTCGTATAGCTGGATTTTCTGAGCCTTATGGTATATGGTTTTGATTACAAATTTAACTGGGATTGGAAGCACAAGAATGGTTTCCTTCTTTTCATTGCAGGACACAAGAAACCCAGGATACCCAGGATTTTCTGGGTGGCTACCTTTGAAGCTGAATGGGAATTTGATAACCGGGCCATGTTTCCCACAGTTGGGTTTTTTACCAAGGACTATGGAGGAGAAAGCCAGCAAGATGAAGCAAAAGGAAGAAATGAGAGTTTGCTGCATTTCTCAGATTTTTCAGTACTAGCTTCTCCTGGACACTGAAGAAACTTTCTGATATGTTTGGATGTATTTTGAGATGGCTATAGCTAGGCTGGTATACGAAGATGATTGCAGTAATGGTTAGCAAAGTTGACTGACCTGGTCTATTGTCTCAAGTCTGATCACTAGTCAGGCTTTGATTGATGGCGACGTCTGCTGTGTATGCAGTACAGCCCATGTCTGGTTGACGACGTTATAGCACAGTGACGCAGTTGAATTAGGACTTTTTACCTTTGATAAGAAGCACGCGCGCTTGGCGCGTCTCGCGTGGCAATCTTCATCTCACCAAATCCACCTCAGGACATCATATCGATTATCGAGTGAAAGCGAACAGTTGGGTCGGAGGTCTCTCTGCTCGGTTTTGTTTCCTAGGGTTCGATACAGCGGCGGCGACGTTTTCAGATCGGCAGAGGTTCACCCCCATTCCGGCGAACGACGCCGCTCCCTCTCCTGAAAGTCTCGCCGAAGGTACCATTCTGTTGTTTCAACTCTTTTTTGAAGATTGTAGGGAGTTTTGGTTAGAAAATTCAAGGATAAAAAAACTTGTATGCTAACGACTATAAGTTCTATTAATGAATTTATCGTCAATAATCGCTCCAATTTGATTCGGGAATGGGCGTTTTGGTCAATGTGAATGAGTTTCAGCTTCTGGGTTTCTGTGGTTTGTTGTGTTTTGGAATTCTAGGTCGTGTCTGTTGTGGGATTTTGGGTGATTTTAATAGAGGGGTTTGTATTTGTCTTGTAAAGTTGGTAATTTATATGGTAATTAACATATGAGTGTTTGCGTTTGATGTAATTGTAGGATCTCAGATCCTTTGTTTGGACTGCAGTTTCATACATGTTCAAAGATACGCTCAAGTTGCCACCTTCGTCTTCCCAGATTGTGTTTTCGATATCTTTCTTCTCGTGGAGCATTAAACCATTATATAGTAATGAATCTTCTTGTTAAACTTAGTGTGCATAGGTCATGTTTTGGACAGTGAAGGTGATTATGTAGAAGCACTAAAGGCATTTATAGATAGCCACAGGTATGGATTTCCTAGTGGACGTTTTTTATTTGGAGCAAGTATGTTTTTATTCACCCTGGATTCTCTAATGAGGTGCTGCATTTGTGCTCAGCCAAATTATCCTCCTAGATGCATGTACTTGATATTGTAAATACAGCCCTCCAAATATCATGAATGTGGAGAACATAGCTCTAGTTTGCCATTTTATGTGTCTGGACCATGTATCACAGTATCTGATTTATCGACTGTATATACAATAAAACAATACAGTAAATAGACACACACACACACATACGTATTTGTATATGTATGCTCACATAAAAGTAGATTATGGCCTTTGTAGTATGTTGTGGACTGTTTATGTACAACATGTTGAAAAAGATGTTAACAGTATAAGGGTATCAATTAAATTTAAATTAGTTGATGTCTGATGGAGGTGAAAATGTGTAAGTTTAAATATAGTTAGCAATATTGTATGCCGCCATTTGAAATTGATTAGTTTTAATAATTCAATTTTTGATATTTTTGAGTGATGTTAGGCGGAAGTGAATACAAATATGAGATAGCTTTCTGCCCTCCAGAAAGGGTTGAAGGCAATCCCTGTTTGGAATACGTACATCACCTCATTTTCTCTTGGTTTCATGAGTTCACAGTAGAGCATAGCAAGAAGAACGTTGAAGATAACTACACAAGTAAGTAACAGACTCTAATTAGTTCTATGCTGGTTGAAGTTCTCCTACCTAATCTGATCTTCCTCACATTCTACTGAGAATGTCATTTATTAAAATCTAGAGTTGTTGTCTTGACCTATCTTTCATAGTCGGGTTTTCCTGGAACATTGGTAACAATTGTTCTTTTTGTGCCACATTCTGTTCCTACAATGCAGGACTTTCATAGAATTTGAAGAATTGAGTGCTGCTTATGCAAAAGGTGAGGTGCATCCTGGCGACATCAAACCGTATTTGGCAAAAGCATTGAATAGGATACTGGAGGTAGGTTCATATGTTCCTTTCATGTGTGTTCAATTTTTTTACAGCCAATGGGATGTTCATTCTTTTACTTGTAAATCTTGGTTGTTTGGCAACATGGATATGAAGTTTGAAAATTTGTTGCTTAATGAATCGGTTAATGCACCAAGATGAAGTGAATCATTGACTTCAAGCTTAGAGCATAGGTTTAGTACCTTCAGTTTCTCGCGTCTCATGCTTCCAAGCCTAATAAAATGTTATAGTAGAAGGTGAGCAGATGATCTGATTTATTAGGATTGGTTTACCTGATTATCCCTAACCCTAAGATATATGGTCTAGTGGAAAGCTAAGGTGTTAGATATGGGAACTAAACCCCACAAAATTGTTTTGGGTGAATGTGGTTGAGACCCTAGTGTCATGAGTTCTCTGCCTATTTTCTTTGCTCGAGTTTGCTTACATATTGTTGTTGACTCTCATGTTATTCAGGTTCGGGTTTTGGTACGATTACGTATATTTGATTCTGGACTATGTTTTCAGTTCCTTGCTTGCTCAATGTTTAGCCATTTACTGGTATCTGCTGCCAAAGTTACTTGCTTCAACTGGTCAATATCTGTTGTCATGTTCTTGGGCTGTGATAATCGCTTATATTTATCACAACCCAAAAACATGACAACAGATTGTCGTTTACTAAATCATAAACTAGTCACATGAATCGTAGAAAGAGGTGTCATAGCTGACCCTACAACAGATATTGACTAGTTGTCATGTTTTTCTGTTTATAACCTGGATCTTTGGGGTTTTTTTATCCCACCGTGCAGCTTAAGAAAGAGGTGTCAGAGCTGACCCTGCAACGAGACCTTGCTCAGTCTCAGGTTAAGGATCTGGTATAAGTGCTTGGAGATGATAAACTATCACCAGTATGTATTTCTAAACTGAAGATTCCAATTTACTTCAATATGTGTTGCATGTACTAAGTTAAGTCTTTTTTTTTTTATATGAATTTAAGTGGATATGGATCATTATTATCCCAAATTGCAAGTGCGAATTTCATGGGAAAACATTTAAATTCAACCCAAATTTTGTATCTTATGTAATCTTGAAAGTACTCCTCCCTGAAATTTGCTGCAAATTGTACTGCATTTTCTATTAGATGCCAAAGCTGGAGATTGTAATGCATTTTCTATGATAGGATTGTATGAAATATATTAGGTTCTTGAGGTGTCTATAGCTTGTCGACTTGTCCTAGAGAAGCTAGAACTTCATATCTATTGTAGAGATTTATAAAAATTTAAGTTCCCAAGCAACTGTAAATTTTTCTTACGACAGCATAAATTATTTGAATTTTCATTTCATGATGATGATATCTTCTTTGTGCAGTTTTTTCGATGTGATCTTTGTGCAGTTACATTATCCAAAAGCAAATGGACCTAAGCAAAGCTCACCAGCTGAGGTTGTAAATAATTGTCAATGCATTTGAAATGGACATCGATGTTGATGAGTTACTTGCTTCAAATGGAAAGAGCGTCAACTGATCATAGAATAGTGATGGTGACCCATTGTATTTGAAAAATACATTATTTTTGGAAGCATGCCAAAAAAGAAAGGTGTGAAATTGAAATTGGGTGAGTTAGTTTGGTCAATTTTTTCATACGTTAAACTCACATAGATGAGACCTAACCACACATGTTAAAACTTAGAGACGTTCAACTCTCGACGATTGCTTCAAATGGAAAGAGCGTCAACTGATCATAGAATAGAGACGGTGACCCATTGTATTTGAAAAATACATTATTTTCGGAAGCATGTCAAAAAAAATGGTGTGAAATTGAAATTGTGGGTGAGGTAGTTTGGTCAATTTTTCTACACGTTAAACTCTCACATAGATGAGATCTAACCACACATGTTAAAACTTAGAGATGTTCAGCTCTCGACAATTGCTTCAAATGGAAAGAGCGTCAACTGATCGTAGAATAGAGACGATGACCCATTATATTTGAAAAATACATTATTTTAGGAAGCATGTCAAAAAAAAAGGGGTGAAATCGAAATTGTGGGTGAGTTAGTTTGGTCAATTCTTTCACACGTTAAACTCTCACATAGATAAGAGTTTAACGTGTTAAAACTTAGAGACGCTTGGCTCTCTCTTTTATCGGGACTCAAACGTTACCCGAAATACATGATTTTTCAACCATAGCCGTATTTCACTATTTCGATCACATCTTATTTCATGAGATTTTTGAAAATTTTGCTTCCTTTCTATACTTGGTTCACAAAATTATACACTTGTATATAACCTACTAAACAAGTTATACCATATTAGTAGGCACGTTGTAGTTCGAATGACTAAAATTCATAAAATGAAAATTTGACAGTCTGATATGATCATTATAGTAAAACTTGGCTATGGTATAAAATTCTACTGGATTCGGCAACGTCCGGGCCTCGATCGAAGCGGTCAGCCGTAATCCATCATCACTTATCACACAGAAATGCTCTCACCTACCTCTTCATGACCTAGTTTTTGTCGATTCTTCCACACGTTAAACTCTCACATATATGAGATCTAACCACATATGTTAAAATTTAGAGATGTTCAGCTCCCGATGATGAGATGTAACTACCCCCATGTAAAACTTTCTGAACGTTTACCTCTCGAGGATAGGACTCCCCATAGGGAAACGTAAACGTATATAGGATTGACCGCTTTTATCAAGTTCCAAACGTTACCGAAAATGTGTGGTTTTTCAATCCTAGTCATGTTGCACTATACCTATCACAATCTATTTCACAAGATTTTTAAAAATATTGCTTTCTTTAATGATGTACATTTACTTATAACCCACCAAACAAGAGAACTTTGTACCACATTGATATTTAACTTTGGTATTACATCCTACGGTAAGATGTTCCATAAACTTATCCAATTCGATAGCTGACATTGTAGATATAGTGTTTTACCATAGCAGGCTGAAAAGTATGATTAATGATTATCACAAGGATTTCAAAACTGTTAGTGCAGGAGATGCATACAGAAGTATCAGACCTACATTCCACACAAATTATACATACACTTCATAAATTCGATAAACATTCATATTACCGATAAAATCTTGCATACAGTTCTAGTACATCAATTGTTAACTTTCCAACTATTAACAAAATGTAAAGAGAAAGATCCATAGCACCACAAGTTTTGTAGTGTGAATCTCAAAAAGCCACCAAGTTGGCGAACATGGATCATATCCTAATCCACATCCAATTTGTCATTCTTTTAGAGCATGCTAGAGTTAACCTTGTAAATCTGCATAAAGCCAACAAAAAAATTCATCCATTATCAGCAAAACCCTTTCCATTCTTAATCTGAACATCCATCAATGAATCTGAACAAGAGCTACCAATAGTATTATCATCTGTGTAGGCTGGGTAAGTAACTCCTCCTCTGACATGGCTCTTGTAATCCCTAATTCCAAAGCAAGAATGAAACATACCTCACCTCTAGTCAATTCTGCAAGCAAGTGTCTTGCTAACCATAGTTCTTAGCTCCGCATCAGTCATCTTATTCCGAGCATAACCAAAAATAGTGAAGTGCTGCAAAAAAAATCACACATTCATTATCAAACCAATTGATCCAAACCTCAAAATCAATAACAGACGAGACAAAGAAAAACAATTTCACACACCTTAGGGACGCGACCCTCATAATAAAGCACGAAAAGAGCGGGAATATCTTCTTCTTAGTAAGGTCCCCAGATGCTCCACAACCACAGTAATGCTCACAATGGACTCAGTTTCTTCAAAACTAAACCCACTCGAGCCTTACTTTCATTTACAGACCCAGACATAGCTGAAAGCAACTCGTCTTTCAATTCCTTGAAAAAGCAGTTTCATTCTCCACAGGCTTCACTGCTGGAGCCATCACTGCCCACAACACAGTAAAATCAAAAGCCACAAACTTTCCAAGTCCAAATTGAACAAAAACTACTTTGTTTTACTAAAATCCCAAATGTTCTAAACAAATCAAACTGACCAATGACCAAAGCCTTAACAAAACAAAGACTAAAACTTTTCATTCAACTCAACACAGACTGTGTAATCAACACAAACCCAGAAAAAACATCACTTTGAACTTGCGACAAGTATACGATCACAGATGACAGTTTACATAATTATTGTAGTGAAGCAGCCACTAGGCTCCTGGCTGTATTAGCAATGCATACAAGGCTCAAACAGATAAACAGTCCGTACAACTACGAGGTAACCTTAGCTCCAAAATCTGAACAGCATGCTGCTATTTTCTCATCATCAGTAGGCACAACCGGTACAGAAAAATAGAAGTAATTGGCTGATCATTTTGACTGTGGAAATGTATTAAAGAAAATATGTACATGCTTTCAGCTTGACTGTTGTACTGTACATACCAAGTTGATCCAGCTTGTTTGCAAGTTTTGCTCTTTTCCTAGGTGCTCTAGAATCAAAACAAAGTAGTTAAGCATATCATGGTAGCATTTTTTCCGCTAAAGTATCATGGCACACAGTACATACAAAACACTAGCAAACACAACCAAGACCAAAGAAACATAGCTTAATCATGGATCACATCTACAAATCTAGACATTCTACAAAAACCCAGGAGAACATAATGTTCTACCTCCCATATGAACTCACTCACCATTCACATATTTTGCTTAATAGAGCCCAAATGAACCAACAGCTTCATTATGATCACCTAATTATAATATCAAAATCCTCTAGTCTCTGATTATGAACACTTAAACCTACACTACATATTCCCTTAGCTTCACATTGTCAAAATGTCAAACTTCACACTAAGCTAAAGATTGATAAACCCATGCATCCGAAAAAAAAAAAAAGACTGATAGACCCAATTTCCAGTTGGTCCCCACCACCCAATTCAACTACCTCTGAATCCTTCGTCAATTATTCTAACAAATAATCTGAGCAATCAAAGTTGAAGAAAAGACTGTAAGCACCTGGATCATGGGCTTTCAGAGAATCGAAACCAGAGGTTTTCGCGGAAATATTTAAGAAGCGACACGAGCCGGTATGATTCTGACCACCCGGCACAGAAACCTCGCCGATCGCCGCCTTCTTACCACCGCGTTGCCCAGCCGTTTCGGCAATCATCCACGACTGACTGCTACTCTCTGACCCAGATGACCCCTCATGAGAAACCGTGGATTTGATTTCGGGTCTTACCCCGTTCAAGCTTCTTCAACACACCTCTCCACTTTTTCATTAATGAAGTTACCCGGCCACCTCCATATCGTGGATCGCGGAGGGAAGAGTTACCGAAAGTCATGCACATCACGCGCTAACGGAGACGACGGAGCCAGACGGAGAAGTAATTTGCACATGCCAATCGCTGATTGACACGTACTCCAGACAGCCAAAGTACTTGAAGTACTGCATACATTCCAGAACTCACTTTGATGGAGTGGAAACTTCGCTGAAAATACCAACCTAAGAACAATTAAATACCTTTTCTTTATTAAAAAATAAAATAAAAGTATGTTTATGCCTCGACACGTTAATGTTGCATTTTATTTAGAGACAAAATTGCACAAAAATAACGAATGATAGAAAGTTTTTGTCAAATTGACATCTCGAATCGACAAAGCAGAAAGTTTTTGCCAAATTGACATTTCAAATTGCACACAAACTGTTTTATTTTGGAATTCAAAAATATTAAATAAAATAAGGGATAAATACATAGAAGTTCACTTTAAAACATTTTATCTTATAGAGGTCCACTTAAACATTTTTACACACATAAATCCATCCAAGCTTAAATAAAGGTATTGAAGTTCAACTAAATTACAGACTGTCATCCAACTAAAAAAATTAGATTTTCTCTTTTATATTTACAAAAATACCACTACTGTAGAAAGTCAACAACCACTCTTCTCCTCAGAAAAGTCTCCGGCAGATCTCTGGCGAGGTCTCCGACGAACTACGGCAGACCTCTGGCAATGTCTCCAGCTGACTTCCGGCGAGGTTTTTGACCATTACGAAAGCTACTACCGCTAACAAGAAAAGCTACTACCGCCAGCAAGAAAAACTATTATCCCTAGCTAGAAAAGCTACTACCACCGACTACAAAGGCTACTACTGCCAGCAACAAAAGCTACTACCGCCAACAACAAAAGCTACTATCCCTAGCAACAAAAGCTGCTACCGCCGACTATAAAAGCTACTATCCCTAGCAACAAAAGCTATTATCCATAGCTACAAAAGTTACTACAACGAACAATAAAAGCTATTACTGCTAACAAGAAAAGATACTACCGTTATCAACAAAAGATATTATCGTCACCAAC
Source organism: Fragaria vesca subsp. vesca (assembly GCF_000184155.1). Taxonomy (NCBI): domain Eukaryota; kingdom Viridiplantae; phylum Streptophyta; class Magnoliopsida; order Rosales; family Rosaceae; genus Fragaria; species Fragaria vesca. Next base: position 8,954,319 of record NC_020497.1, read on the forward strand.
AAAAGCTACTATCGTCACCAACAAAAGCTACTATCGTCACCAACAAAAGCTACTATCGTCACCAACAAACGCTACTATCGTCACCAACAAACGCTACCACTGTCAACAACAAAAGCTACTACCTCAAACAAAAAAGTTACTACTACCAATAACAAAAGCTACTACCTGTAGCTACAAAAGCTACTATCGATAGCAACAAAAGCTACTATCGATACCAAGCACCAAAACCTACTCTCACCACCACCAAAACCTACTACCAAACACATTAAAAACTACACTCACCTCCACCGAAACCAACTCTCACCACCACCAAAACTTACTCTCACCTCCACCAAAACCTACTACCAAACATATCAAAAACTACACACCTCCACCAAAACCAACTCTCACCTCCACCAAAACATATTGTCGCCTCTAATGATCTCCTCTATAGCAACGTCTCCGGCGACCTCCGGCAAGAGTGTCCGGTGACTTCATGCGGCTTCTAGAGATGTAGTGGCTGGCTTCGCTGGGTGGTAACCGAGAGCAGATCGGAGAACATAATCTTCGCCCGTCGCCTTGCACCGGAGTCGAGGCGTCAGTGCGGTTTCTAGAGTCGAGGCGTCGGCTTGCTGAGTTGTGGTATCCGGATAAGGGTTGAGGCGTCGCTGCTGTCCAACTCCTCCGAAATCTCCTATAGGTCGGCAACCGCTCAAAAAACGTGAGTCTTGGGTGAGAGAGTCGGCGGGAGAGGTGCAACGGAGCTCCAATGATTGCTTCGTCAAGAGGTTAAATCGACGATGGATCAGATCTGGTTTGTAACGGGGGAGAGAGAGAGAGAGAGAGAGAGAGAGAGAGAGAGAGAGAGAGAGAGAGAGAGAGAGAGAGAGAGAGAGAGAG
>NC_020497.1:8955217-8958334 GCF_000184155.1 Fragaria vesca subsp. vesca
GGGTGAGATGTAAGAGGCAGAGGAGAGAGATGTGAGATATTTTGAAGCATAAAGGTAAGATAGTCATGATAAAAAGAATTGAGCCTGAAAAGTGGACTTGTATGAGTAAAAATGTTGAGATGGACTTATACGGAAGAAAATGTCTCAAGGTAGACTTATATGAAATTTTCTAATAAAATAAATACAGTTTCAAATTTAATCATGAAATAGAACAGTTGGTTGCTACTTGTCAATCTCTTTGAATTAGTGATGCCTGTGATATGTGTTTATTCACTTGACTTGTAGATCTCTAGTCGCTTACACTTAGTGACATGACAGTAGTAAGACTTTATATTTGACTCTGGCATTTGATCAAAATAGACAATGAATACACATTAAATCATATACAGTAAAACTTTTATAAATAAAAAACATTATGACCATGAAAAATTATTACTTTAGAAGAGTTATTATATTATCGCTAAATAAATTATTTATTATTTATTAATAAATAAATAGTTATTACTTTATAGAGAGTATTGTTGTAAGAGTTTTCTTAAATTTTTCATAATACATTTAAAAAACGAAAGACTATATATAGATACTTTGAGAATAACTAAATTGAGAAATTAAAATTGTTATAAGTTTCCTTAATTTGTATTATAAAACTTATTTAATCTTTTTTTTTTAATGTTTATCAATTATTAATATTTTATGTGATATTTTTAATTATTTATTTTATTATCATTATTATTTTATTTATTTGGTGACACCTAAAAAAATTATTATTTTATACATTTAGCGAAAAACCTAGTAATATACACTGGTCCCAAAAATTATTATGAGAGAGCATGTTGATGAGGTCGGGAAGGCGATTTCTGGGTAAGCTTTTGGCGACTTTCAAGTAAGCTTTTGACGACTTTCAAGTATCGTTGCGTAACTTATATGTCGGGTTTCGAGATGTATGTTGTGGTCGGCTCCCACACATGGCTCGTGGGCCCACATCGAAAGTGTTACTTACGCTTGATGGTGTAGGCGTATTAACCATAATATTGGCTACACCTACAGGGGTCAACGGTGGCTTTGTGCGGTCGAAGGCTTATGGTGGTTGGTGCGGCGTTGGCTTGTGTGGAGTCGACGACGCTTAGGTGTGGATGGTGGAAATCGGGTCCAATTGAGGCTAGGTTTGCGGCGGATCGGTGCTTTGGATCGGATTTGAGCAGCTGCATTTGGTGTGGTCGACGGTCGGGTCTGGTAGGGTGTAGGGCTGTAGGCGATGCTCTGGGCGGCTCGGGTGCTTGATCTCAATGGCAAAACTTCAAACAAAATTTCAAAGGGGCTAAAATTTCCGGAGTGTCCAATATAGAATACACAATTATACCATAATTAGAAGGCCATTATAACATAATTATACAATTATATCATATTTAGAAGCCAATTATATCATTATTAGAAGGTAATTATACCATAATTAAAAGCTAATTTGAACTTGCCGCCGGGGCCACAACCCTCTCCGGCCCATTAAAGGATCTTGATCTTTCCCTGTCTCGGATCGATCGAGTGCGGCGGCGTCGTCTGAAGCAAAAGATCATAGGGCTTTGCACGAAATATTTCCGGTAAGGAAGCGGTGGCGCTCGGCTGGTCCGACCGTCTGTGAAGGCGTCGGCTTTGGGTGAGTTTCGTCAATGGTTCAGCAGGGCAGGTCTGGTTGCTGTGAGGCAGCGAGGTCCATGATTGACTGTGGTTTGGTGGACTCGGTGGTGATGGTGGTTCTGCAATGGAGGCAGAGCTGACGGCCGGATGCAGTGGCGGTGTCGAAGACAGGGTGGCCAAGGTCTGGTGCCCTTATCAGTTTAGGTATGGGCCTGATGTGGGCCTGAGTTTATGACTTGATAAAGCTATGTTTTATGTGATCGAATAAACAACTTAAAAACAACTAGTTTATTGTGAGTTGAACACTTACAATAGAGAGACCATACAAATTAGATCAAATGATACTGGGCCGCTTATCCATATTTTGAAATAAGAATCCTTTTTTTTATGAATTTGAAAGTGTGAAATGTACAAACGTATTAACTTATGGTTTCTTGTATTAAGCTGAGTCCTCTCTTACAACATTTTTGACAAAATTGGAAATCATAACATCTCACTACTCTACTTCCTACCTTCACATTACATTGTACAATTAAGTGATGACTAGTAATTTTACCTTCACATTACAAAGTACACATGAAACACTTTCAAGCCCAATAGGTTACGTCACTTATTTATGGTTGTTGGGCGCGATTCAATCCGACCCACCAATCTCTACCACGTTAAGTTTCTTATTGCATCCTCTAAAGTTTTCTAGTAGGGGAGGATGTAATGAAGTGGGTTTTTCCACCGAGTGGCCGACTCAAAATAAATATTGACGAGGCATATCAGGACAATGATGGTTCTGGTGGTGTTGGTGTGGCAGTAAAGGGGTGAAGAGGTGCACTAATGGGTGCCTGGTCATGTTTTCTGCCCCATTTATGTTCAGCCTACCATAGTAGAAATCGAGAGTGATTCCCATAGTGGTTATTGAGTGCTATTGGGGCATTCAATTAAGTGGGTAGCAGCGCTTCAACAAATTGAAGATTACTCTGAGGTCAGCCGAATAATTGATGATTGTAGAAGTTATATACTCACTTTCCAGTTTATTAATGTTCGACATGTCACATCCCGACCCTTATATTTTTACCTTATTTACTAGCGTGTTTATAATAAGAATTTTACCGTCTCGATCATTGAGTAAATAGTTTAATTGGTCCCTAGAGGGGTTTCGGGGACGATTATGTGCGGAGGATTATTCGTATGAGGAAAATACGACGACGGTAAAAATAGTAAATTTTAGCTAGTAAAAGGTAATTTTTATTCGGGTATTATTTTTCGGGGTGTTTTTATTTTGGAAGTTTGGGTTAAAAAGGGGTGTTGGGTCGGCTGGGCCGAGCCCAACCCATTTCTTTCTTCTTTCTCTTCTCCCTCTCTCCCGATTCTCTCTCCTCCCACCCGACTTTTCTTCTCTCTACACCCAGCAGACTTCCGGCCGTCCTCCCGCCGCCCGTCCGACCTCCGTTCGCCCGCCGGACCGGTCCCGTTCGGTCGGTCTCCCTCCCA
>NC_020497.1:8959392-8960015 GCF_000184155.1 Fragaria vesca subsp. vesca
CGTAGTAGCCCTATTTGAGTGTTTAATTCATATAGGGGGTATAGACACATATTTATACACCCGTCTGTCCACCTTGATGGCGTAGTGTAGCACCGCATTAAGGCGTGACGTGAGCGTTGGACGCGAGCGTTGGACGCGAGCGTAGTAGCCCTATATAGACCCATGAATTTATATAGGGAGTATGGACGAGTGTAAATACATACATATATTATAGAGTCTGAGAGGCTCGATATTTTATGAGATAAAAGTTTATCGCTTGCGGCATGCATTCGATTTTTTCTTAGAAATTAAATTGGGGAAACATAAATATTTTATTTATTATTTTATTTTTTGTCCACTCACTCTGACATTATTAAATGTTTTCCCCTGGGCCCTTCGTTTTAAATTGCCCAGTCTGCAGAGTTCGGGTTGGATCTAGTAGGAGACGAGGCATAGTCACCCGCATTTCTGCCAATTTTCGCCAGTAGGTTACCTGTTCAACCTACTCGTGTTTTCTTGCTTCCGCTTGTGTTTAGTAGCTCTGAATACTTTAGAATTTTTGTATATTATGGGATGTTCAGAAGTGTTAAATTAAGAGTGTAATATGAAATTTTTCGAGTTAGGGTTGTCCATCTGCAAGGGAG